>NW_004524789.1:1018285-1029383 GCF_000260255.1 Octodon degus
AGCCAGACCCGCCCCCTGGTGGGCTGAGCTGGCCACACACACACACAATAAATAAATGTAATAAATAAAAATAAATAAATATTTTAAAAAAAAAAAGAAAGAAAGAAAAGCTAGAGGCAGTAGCTCATACCTGGTCTCGAACAAGGGGAGCTCAAGGCCAGTTATAGCGAGACCCTGTCTCAAAAAAGACAAAAACAAAAACAAAATATGCTGTAAAAGTATTCATTTGGACTGGGAATGGAGTCCTTACTGTAACTGTCTGTCATGCATTTTTTCCTGAAGGTAAACACAAAATTGAAGGCAAACAGCAATTGAAGACATATACATAGGCATGATAAAAGAGAACAAATCCATTTAAATCAGTCTAGAAGCTAAAACAAGAAAAGGCTGATTAGGCCTGCGAGATAGCTCAGCAGTCTAAGGCACCTGCTTAGGCAAGCGCACAGGGACTGCAGTTCTTCAATGCCCAGCATCACATGCTGTGCCAGCCCGCCCTCAGGGCGGGCAGAGCAGGCCAAAGTAAAAATAAAAAGATTTTTAAAAAAAGAAAAAGAAAGAAAGGAAAAAGAAAAGGCTGACTGAATCAGACAATGAGAATTATAAAAGAAGCTCAGGATTATAGCAGTAGCAGTAGGGCACAATTAAATGTATACGCTGGAAAAGTAAAGTGCACTGTATTGAGTACTCAGATATGCTGGCACTAACTTAGGCTTTAGTTATTTAATACTCATAATTATTCTATGAGGTGTTATTCATAAATAAGGCAATTAGTGTTAAGATCACAGAACTGTTCAACAATCTGAATCTACCGTGATCCTGTGCTAAAATGTGGTAAGGGCACCATCAACTTTATTGCAGGTTAAAGCAGAAAGGCTGGCTACAATTAGTAGAAAGACCCGAGGGACTTCACCAGCAAGACCTACAAACCTGCCCCCAGGTCCCTGACTAAACTGCCAGACCAAAGCCATGATTCAATGTCCCCACAGCAGAAATCAGTGAGATGGGAAGGTGGGACAGAGGACCCACATGCCACAAGCTGGAATTAACAGTTGCACTGGACGACTAGTGGACAGGAGGGCCGCCTGAGGGCAGGGAAGGGCTGCTGTGACACTGCTACACATAGCCATTTTCCTGCTAGTCCAGCCTGCCAATCACTATACTTAACAATATAACTGAATATGGGCTGGTGAGATGGCTCAGTGGTCTAAAGCACCTACTTAGAACAAGCTTAGCAAAGCACAGGGACCGCGGTTCAATCCCCCAGCACCACATGTCAGCCAGCCCTGCCCCCTGGTGGGCTGAGCTGGCCTCACACACACACACACACACACACACACACACACACATAAATAAATAAAATAAAATTTTTTAAAAAACCAATATAACTGAATAAATAAATCCCTATTTTCTCTGAGCAGCTAGCCAGTTTTCATGCAAACTTTTAACTTAGATCTTCTCCAGCCCAAACAGTAGCACCATTGTCTGTCTTTTTAAAGATCTTATTTTGCTCCTCTGTAACATTTCTCATGGTAAAGCTAAAAATATTCATTTTTAAGCATCATAGTTCCTTTAGCTATCCTTTAAAAACTCTGCAAGATTGTTACATTATTTTCTTTTGGCAATAAAAAATAAGTGACTGTAAAACCCAAACGCTAATAGTATTTTTTTGCTCGAGCTAATTAATACCTGCATAAATTTGCTCAAATTTAGTATTATATTGTCATCTATTTTGTAATTACTTCCTATTGAAAAATTTGTTCAAATACCTTAGGAGAAAAAGTTTTTTACTATGATTGATTAAATTTTTTAAATGAGGGGCTGGAGAAATAGTGCAGTAGAATAAGCGCTTGCCTGGAAAGCACAAGGGCCTGAGTTCAATCCCTAGTTCCACAAAAATAAATAAATTTTTAAATGACATTTTCAGAATTTTACTAAATGATTATACAACTTCCAGTAATAAGAAAAAAATGGGTTTCTCATGTTTACAAATTATAGTTTTGTTTAATCATGCTTCATATCTCAAAGATGATGGTATATTTCAAAATATTTTTCTTTAAAAAATTACAAAACCATTATTTATAAGAAATACATTTCTGCAACATACACAAGTGAACAGAAAATAAATTCTCTCTAAACCATAGCATCATCTCTGAGCCTGAACTGAGAAAAATATAATTTGTTCAGTTTCACTTTAAAGATGCCAATGATAGAGGGTAATGCTAAACACACACATATACACACACACACATACACATATCACACCACACCCCAATTCAGGTCATACCACTTTGTGTTACTTCACAAATCTAAACATATATCACATAAAGAGAATCTGTTGAGTTAGGTGGCTATCATAAATTGTAAAGCACCTTAACAGCATTTTGTTCATTCTATTAGGAATGCTAAATGAACAGGATCTATTAGACAAATGAAAATGAAAAAAAAAATAGAAGGTAAATAAATTTCATTCTTTTAACTCAAGACTAGAAATTGAAAAGCTTACAGAGTGAACTGTATTTTCCTAGTATCTATTACTAATGAAATAAAACCTCAGAATGGTATGACAACTGGATTCAAAACAAAACCAAGCCTCTAGATTCCCCATAAATGCCATGCATAAAAACTACTACTTACTTTAAGACTGTTTTATACCTCAGTGTATCTACTGTTTATGCTACTTTAAATTGTTAAGCTTTTGTATAATAAAACAAATAGGACTCGTTCACTGACCTAAGAGAGTACATTGAAGTCTTTTAACTCTCAAAATGTTTGCTAATACTCTTGAAAAATTTATTGACACTTTGCCAAGATCGTTTATAAGATCTGGAAATTGACTTGGGAACCAAAGTTAGAGTTCTATATAGAGTTTAAGCAACCGGTACACTTACTATTTCCTAAACTTCAGAGGTAAAAAATACCCTTTGAGAAAAATGTCACCGGGCTGGTGAGATGGCTCAGTGGTCTGAAGCACCTACTTAGAACAAGCTTAGCAAAGCACGGGGACCACAGTTCAATCCCCCAGCACCACATGCCAGCCAGCCCCGCCCCCTGGTGGGCTGAGCTGGCCACACACACACACACACACACACACACGCATAAAAAAAATTAAAAAATTTTTTTTTTTTAAAAAAAAGAAAAATGTCACCTTATGATACTTCAGACCACAGCCACAGTTAACAAAACACTTCTAGAGCTAACAGCCTGTCAGTGTATCTTAGCAAAGTAGGCAGTGCACAAATACCTGTTATATTTAAATGATGAGTAAGCGTAACACATGAGCAACTGCCCTGCTACACTGCAATGTCAAGAAACACTGGGCCGGGGAGATGGCTCAGTAGAATAAGCGCTGGCCTGGCAAGCGCAAGGGCCTGAGTTCAACCCCTGGTTCTACCAAAATTAAAGCAAAAGTACTATGAAAGTCTCCACTAAGTTTTCATCCTCATTCATAAGTTAATTTTCCATCAATATGCACTTTCAGATGTATTCACTTGTATTGTTAGCACAGATCAGTAACTATTCTTTTTGCTTTTAGCAATCTTCATTCCACATGTACGAAAAAGATACCAACGATTTTAAGGGACACAAACAGACTTTTATGAACAATTTCGGGGAGTCTAAAATCAATGATAATAAAGCACGTGCCACAGCACCTGACTCATGTAAGAATTCAATAGAGATTAATAATTTTTCATTCTTCCCTAGTTCCAATCAAATTATGTGTATTCAAACTTATTTTTTAGGGCCAGCCAAATAGCTCAGCAGAGTAAAGCGCCTGCTTAGGCAGACACAGGGGCCAGGAGTTCAATCCCCGAGCCTGCTAGGCCATCCCCACCCCCAGGGCACAGTGAGCCAGGTGATTGAGACTGGGCGTGGTGGCAAGTGCCTGTAATCCCAGCGCTTGGGAGGCTGTAAACAGGAGGATCACTATGAGTGTCATCTACACAGTAAGATCCTATACACCCTGTACACCCTGTCCTAAATACAAAAAAACAAAAACAAAACTTATTTTTTGAGGGGATGTAGCTCCTATGCTACATCTTGCTCACTCACAGGAAGCAAGCCACATCTAGGGGCATTAACAAAGTTGAGAACATGTCAGAGGAAGCTAATTATTCAACACAGAAAGTAAGTGCAGAGACTTGGAGGAGTATAACTTACAGGAGACTGTGTGTCTAAATTACAGCTCACAGGAATAGTACAGGTTCAGTTTTACGGGCACCTGCCTCTCCAAAGTACTGAATAAACTAATGGATGAATTAACTAATAAGTGAACACAGCTCATTCAATGAAGTAAGTACAAGTAGATTCACAATACATGACTACTGATACTATGAATGGTAAGAAAACTACCACTGTGCTCAAAGCTAAATGTTATCTCACTGAGACATAAGGATAAACCTATGAAAACAGGTTGTCATCATCTTATAAACGGAAAGTCTTACAAAGTAATTTGCCTAAAATTACCCAACACTTAGAAAACCAGAATTTGAACTTAAATCCTCTAATCTTATATGCAATGCTCCTTTCATTTCATCATAGGGGTACCCATTTTTCTCAATAGGTATATAATATTTTATGAAGAAATACTCCAGAAAAATTGTCCATGAAACAAATTTCTATAACATTTAAAGTATTTTTACTCTGGCCTCTCACTTAATTTTAGAAACGACTCCTAAGGTTACAGGAGGGAACAGTCTAATATATGAACTTAAAATGATGCTGAGAGATGCTCAAGTATTTCTAATCACTTCACATTATGTTCCTGTATGTTATGTTTCATTATGCCTGTTAGTGTTGTGCTGAAAAACTTCCCAACCATATCTTTCTTCTGCTTTATCTACACAGATAACAATTTCTTCCTTGTTAGTAGAAGCTACAATTTACAAGTAACACACTTAATTCTGTAAATCTTGACTTGCCATAGCAAGTTATGTTACCCACTTTGGCCCCCAAAGCTACCAACTTTTGAGTTTTAACACTCTTTATATTAAACTTACAATATGGACGAGAACAGCCTTCCTTAAATCCTATCCCTAAAGAACAAATCAAAATATATTAATACCTTCAAATGTCAGTAAAACATTTCAGGGTACTCTTTGTCATTTTACTTAGTGAGGAAGTACAATTCTCAACCTCCTGAGAAATGGTGACATAGTAATGTCCGAATCTTTCCCCTTCGGACTGTTACTGCTAAGTTACCACAACCAACTGCAACAGTTTTCCATTCATTCAACAAATACGAACTGAGCATGTGCCAAGCACAGTCACTGTTCTAGATTCTGAGGATACACAGTAGACAAACTAGACGAAGGGGCCCCTACTCTCATGGCATTTACAGTCACACATGAAACAAAATAATACATTAAAAGACAAGAATTACATCAAACCGTGCTAAGTGCTATGCAGAGAATTTGTATCTGGTGAAATGACAGCGACAGACGAGTCAGTTGTGAAACCTCTCAGAAGTGAATTTAAGCAGAGATGTGAATGGTAAGAAAACTACCACGAGAAACCACATGGCAAAGCGATCTGGTTGGAGTGTAAGACTAAGGAAGAATTCCCAGCCTGGGGAGATTTAGATCCTAGGGGTAAGAAGAGGGCTAGACCGTCAGCCTTTGTAATATATTTGTATTTTCTTTTCAGTACAGCGGCAGGTAATTAAAGGAAGCTACATAAAATTCGCAGTTGTATTCGTTATGGACTGGAATGCTGCCACGCTCCGTGAAATTCATTCCAAGACACTGACACAGAATCTCAGAGCTGGACGGAACCTCAAGCAACATAAATCCATCATTTTACATATACAGAAACTGGGGCTCTGCAGAAATACACATTGGTCGTATGCAGTGGTATGAGGACCACCAGGACAGCTCTCCTTAAAAGAACGGCATCTGTCTCCACTTTGGCAAAACCTGGCCCTATCTCCGTGTACTGACATGTACAGAGCTGGCGAGGATTTTTTTATCCCGTCAACTGGCTGTAAGCAACACAAATGGGCCTCACCCAGGCGCAGTTGTGTAGCTTTTAAAGCAATACAACACAGCCAGAACGCCACACCTGTCGGTCCCAAGTAATATGTGTAAGCCAGACCAAGTGAGCTAGGGAGCGGCCACAACGCTGTTGGGTGGGATTGAGGACGAGCCTCAGGACAGAGGCTGCAACACCTCAGGGCATGAAGGTTACACAACAGAGCTGCAGCACCAACTCCTAAACAACCACTCTTCTAACTGGACTTCGGCCCCCTTGGCTCCCACAACTGCAAATATGCCCTAATGTCTTTATTCCTGGCATGGGTGGCACTGGATGTGGCAGACTGGAATTAATTTACTGGAATTTCAATAACTTTCTCTTAGGATTACAAATATAAACTCCACCAGGCTGTGAAAAGGTCCAGGAAGGGCCTTCTACTTGATGGCACATGCCTACCAGTCCAGGGACTCAGGGGCTGAGGCAGAAGAATCGTGAGTTAGAGGCCGCCCTGGACTACACAGTGAGTTCAAGACCAGTCTGACTATATAATGAGATCTTGTCACACACACACACACACACACACACACACACACACACACCGTACCACTTACATCGCTTACTGCTGAAATACCTCTAAAAGTAAATAAGAGCAGCTAAGAAATCTGGGATATACCCTAAACTCAGTTGACATTAATCAGAAAAAAATTGTTCTTTTAGATGTTCATAAACTGGACCACCATGAATTAGATAACCAAGGAAGCATACAATTTAAGTTTTAGTGACAGCCTCTGACCTCAATGTGGAGCTGAACACGGGGTACACACTCAGTAAAGTAATCAATTCCACTGTTCCAGTCCCAACTCACTATATACACAACATGTGGAGATTTATTCATCCAGTGAACAAGGACCTATCATGTGTGAAGAATCAAACTAGAAGACAAAGAACTAGAGCCAAGAAGAAGTGATAAAACATACACAGAGAGAGAGAGAGACATGCACACAGACACGTGCAAGGTGTAACCTGCCAACATGCCTCTTAAAAAGCACTGTGCAAGCTAGAGAAAAACGTCCTCCAGTGGAAGGGCTCAGAAGGCACCACCCACACTGGTTCTTGAGGGGTGGGTGTCATCTTAGCTACTTTTCTTGTTGCTAAGATGAAATACCTGATATCCAAAGTTAAAGCAGGAAAGGTTTACTACTCTTACAGTTTGTAAAGGTTTCAGTCCATGAGCAGCTGTCTCTAAGACAGAGTGGCAGGCAGACAGGCATTGCAGAGAAGCCATTCATGCGGGCAGAGGGGAGCAAAGCACAGAGGTGACCTCAGCAGCTTTTTTCTGGTCCTTTTATATTCTTTTGTGTGTGGTACAGTCTTCTATATTCTAACTAGGCTATTAGAGTGAGGCCAAACCAGTACATAAGACTGATTTAGAAGCGCCTGCTCTTAATCCTAACTGTACCATGAATCAATCATACAGTCTAGATTCACCTACCTCTGAGAAAACCCCACCTATGACCACAAGAGGCCTTGGCAGACACGTAAATATAAGCCATAACAGGGGTGACTTATAGTTAGGGGAGGGGCTGGGGAGATGGCTCAGTGGAATAAGCGCTTCCCTATAGTTAGGGGAGAACTTTTGGACGATATGCAAAATAGGTCAATAGATATGCATATACATGCATATGCACATACATGTGTGTATATACATAATGGAGTCAGGCCTGAGAAGATACCTGGGATGTTAATTAAATTTGGAGCAACAATCAGAACTGAGCTGCAGCTAATATTGTTTCAACAGTGTAAGTTTTCCATCTTAACACAAAAACGTTTTATCACGTAAACAACTTTAAGCCAAGGTCAGCCTATTATACATTAGTTTTCTACAAGGAATGAAGTGGGAATCCAAGACCTCTGAAAACTTGCATTTCAGGAAATAAAACTGGAAAATCACTTAAGTTGCTTAGTGCAAAAGCTGCAAAGCTGCATATTTAAGAAAAGGCATGTCCTGCTGGACGTTTCAAATGCAACCTCTAAAACGCCAACATAGAGTACATGAGCAAGAGCTACTAGCATCAAAACATAAGGAAATCATCATGCTGTTTTTTAGACAAATCGACCTGTGTTTAAATGAATTTAGGATGGGGGTACAGGGCCTCACTACGTAGATCAGACCCGTAGTGACCCCCTATTTTCAGCCTACCCAGTGCTGGGCTTACAGGTGAGCACCACCACACCCAGTCTCAACCTCCATCTCAGGGCGCCCGGGGGCGGGGCCAGCACAGCACACCAGGGATCAAACCCTGGCCGCAGGCACTTTACTCTGCTGAGCTATCTGGCAGGCCCTTATTTCTTTAATAATACCCTACATTGCTGCTTCAATCAACAATTTTCTGCTTTGCTGGGAAAGTATTATTTTATGATATTAACTAACTTGAAAACATTATTGTATAACTTAAAATATTTTTAAAACTTGTTAAAAATTCATTGTATTTTTAATCATATAATTATTTTAACGTTCTCAACTCAAGGATCAAAAATGAATTATTAACCAGGGAGATGGCTCAGTGGAATAAGCACTTCCCTGGCAAGTGCAAGGGCCTGAGTTCAATCCGTGGTTCCGCAAAAAAAAAAAAATGAATTATCAGAGCTAACCACTGTATGATATTCCTAACACATTTATTTTCTCCCCTTTTTAAAACCATTCTCCATTATAAGACTTGGTTGCCTCTGTGAAGTCTTCTCTGTTGTCTAGCAGAATAAAATAAGATTTTTGAACTATTCCCTAAATGGTGCTGTCCTGCCCTTAGCCATCTCCACACCTTCAGGAGGTCCGCCCCTTCCCATCCCAAACTTAGAACCCCTGTCTCCACCTTCTAAGCCTCAGCTCTGAGGAAATTCCCATCAGCGTTTCCAGTTCCACCTCACATTATGAGATGTGCTCATGTTATAAACTCCTTATTTAGCTTAAGTTTCATAAACTTGCACATTTTTCTCATTATAGTACCTGCCACAATGCTCTGTGCATAGGAAGCATTCAAGAAATTTACAAAATAGGAGCCGGCGGGATAGCTCAACAGACCACAGCGCCTGTGTAGGCAAGTGCAGGGCCCATGGTTCTACTCCCTGCACCACATGCCGTGCCAGCCCCACCCCCACCCCCAGGGCAGGCTGAGCCAGCCACAGAGTCTGGGCATAGTGGCGCACCCTTGTAATCCTAGAGCTGGGGAGGCTGAAAGCAGGAGGATCACTGTAAGTCCAAGCTGCATAGTGAGACCCTGTAACAACCAAATACATTAAAAAAAGAAATTTACAAAATAAATCAAGCACATTTACCACAAAAATACCATTAAGTAAGGTTCAAAATATTAAAATTCCCCCAGGTAATCAAGATATTAGGAACATGCCACACAGTCCAAGAACGCTCAGACTATTTTACCAGAATCTACCCTCAGTTCAGAATTGGGTTTGGGACACAGAAACCCTGGCTCCGGCCACCCTGTAGCTCAGCCTCACCATGATAGTAGGGAAGCCTTGTTCCACCTACAACTCCCCTAAAAGCATTTCTAGATTCAATAGCCTCTCCAGGGACATACCTGTCTTCACCACAGAAGGGCAAGCAGCAGAGTTTAGGAAAACAAAATGAATCCCCTAAGAGCCCATCTGGGGGACCCTCGGCAAGAGTAAATTCAGCCACAGGTGGGCAACTCTTGCCTCACCTAAAGGGGGTGCTAGTGAGCAAGTTCTTTCTTGAAAGAAACTTTCCCCTCAATAACTTATAGAAACTTGTTCCCAAAGGGAAGGGGAACTGACAAGGAAAAGAGGAAATTAAGCTGACAGCAATCTGTTGGCAGCCTTCCTACTACCATTTCTCACTTTTACTTAGAAGGAAAAAAAGGCCTCCAATGTCTGCCAGTACTTCTCAAAAAACCTAAGCTGTTCTCGGGTGGCTTATTTCCATAATTTCATGTCTCAAGACGGTGCCAAGCCTTTCCTCTGCTGCATTCTCATAGAAATAGCAGAGAGGTTACTCTTCTTTAAGTGCTTCACCTTTTATATTCCTTTATGACTAAAATCTACATACAACCACACTAAAATCAGAAGTACAACAGCCCTGGAAAAAAAGTTTCAGACTTAATCATAAGTCTACTGAGGTACAGCCAGAGGGCTGGCTTATTTTCAAATTTTCTCTTATATTTTAAGCCCAAGTGAGAAACGCCATTACAAAAGTTGATGAAGTGGCTGAGAGAAACCGATTTAAAGTTGCTGCGAGATCTAACAATGTTTTTCTTCATCTGCATACTTCGCTTACCTGTTTGTTCTGAAGTGCTGCCACGTGGCAGTCACATGCCTAGGCAGAGACAGATGCACGGGCGACAAGCTGATCCACTGTAAGTCAATGTGGCATACACACCATATATCAATAAGAAAATGTCACATTTATTAAACTTCTACACTAAATTTTCTGGGAGAAACAAAAACAATGAACGCACTTGCTAGTAAACACGTGACACACAGAGTCAAACTCTTCAGAGGCAGTTTAGGACTTCGGGACTAGAAGAGATTCGCCCAGAGCAAGGAAGGTCCTGTCGTGCCGAGCAGCTGTCCTACGAGATGCAAAGCCCTAAGCTGGGAGTCTCCGGAATGACTCAGCTCGAAGGGCTGGGCAGGGTCCACTCCACGTGAGAAATTCTAGGTACGGAGTCGCGTCACCCCCAGTGACGCTACCCAACGACGGCTGCGAAACAAATGCAGCTAGGGACGCGCTCCGGCCGCAGTGACGGACCCGCTCAAGCTTAGGATCGCAAAGCACAGTGCTCCCAAAACGCGTACGTGCTACTCGGTGTTCTAAACGACTTTCCAAGAAGTCACAAGCACGTTTCCGATCTGAGATACGTCAACCACACGACAGAAGATACAAATACTAGCGCCGCAAGCACTGCCCAGAGAACTGGAATCGTTGCCAGCATTTCCCCTCAGAACCCCCGTTCCTTCCGAGCGCACCGACCCGACCCCGGCACGGCACGCTCTTGTCGCCCGCGCCGGCCTCGGGTCCCCGGCCGGCTCGCACGGCGCGGCGGGCTGCCGCGAGCTCACTCCGCTCCCGGACCTCGGGCACGAGACGCGCGCG
>NW_004524789.1:1030067-1039968 GCF_000260255.1 Octodon degus
GCCGCGCGGCCCTCGGCGCTCTGGGGCGCGGTCACGTGGCCGCCGCCCCCCGCGCCGCGCCGCCGTCCGTATTTATTATACTAATATTTAGAGACGGGCCGCGGCGCGCCGAGGGACTCTCCTGACGCAACAATAACTCTCCCGGGCCGGCGGGGCGCGTGCGGGCGTGTGGCCGGCCCCGCTCGCCTCGGGCAGCCCGCGTTCCCGCGCTCGGGCCCGCCGCAGAGAGGGGAAACTGAGGCGCCGTGGCCTGCTCGCCGCGGCCGGGGCTCCGAGCCCTGCAGTCCTGCCCGCTGTTCCTGGGAGTCGGCGGTGGAGGCAGAAGCCCCGGGCAGCTGGAAGGAGGCGGGATGCTTGCCCCTGCCGCGGACGGACGGACGGAGCCTGAAGGTGACCGCTCTTGTTGGACAAGATTTATGTTGCGGACGCTGTGTACCTTTGTTCTGTCTTCTTTGACAGAACAGCACAGCGAGGGGGTTTCCAGAGCTATTTTGACAACATAAAATGAGTACAGTATTTATCCTTTATAAAAAAAAATTCAGACAACTCTCAGCTTATTTTTAATATAGATAATCCCTGGAATGATTTTGTCACATGCTGACCTGCTACTTTGTTTTGTTTTGTTTTTTGGTACCAGGGATCAAACTCAGAACCTTGTGCTTACCAGGCAGGCACTTAAACCACTGAGCTATTTCCCCAGCCCTCACCTGTACCTTTAAGCAAAAATAGACTGTTGCCCTTTTCTGCCTGCGCTTAAAATATTTACTTTTTAGAATACTGTATTCAATAAAATTTCAAGTCTGTTTCTGTCCATAAACAATTTGACTTTTTATGAATTAGATGTTAATGAAGCAGTTGCATGTTTTCCCCATCTAAAACCAAGACATTTGAAATTCTGAACATTCAGCAGGATATTTTATTACAAACTTTGTTTTGCTTATATTGACGCTCAGAACATAATACCCCAAAGTCTGGCACCATGGCTGCTTTGATGGGAAGGAAACTGAAAAGGCCTCAGAAGCCAGGTCTTTCTGACCTTCTCTCATCCTTCTACTTCCAGGCCAAAACTCTTGTTGCTCCAGAGTAAAGCAAGTCATAGAAACAGAGTTATTCTTCCCCAAGGTGGGCCATGGAAATTAGAGTCCTCTCTGCCAAAGCTGACAGCCTAGTCAGGTCCATCTGCCTTGAAGACCTTCACTCCAGGGGGTCCTGTTGCATACTTCAAGAGAAAGGAATGCAAAAAAAGACCAGAAATCAGACCCACACGCCTCACTGGGTTTCTCTCTGGGTTATTTCCATGACCTCATATTCTGTTGCCCAACTTCTAGATGGCTGTCTAGGCCTCATCATGCTTGAACATAAAATGACCACTTTTCCTCAGTCTTTGGGTCTTCCTTTATTTAGTCATTTATGTTTGGCAGAACCGGGAATTGAACTCGGGCCCTTGCGCTTGCCAGGCAAGCGCTTATCCTGCTGAGCCATCTCCCGGGCCCCAGGGTCTTCATTTTTGAAGCCTGCTCTGTCACGTGATGAACACATTCCTTATCGTTTTTGTCTCGTTAGCCTGAGAAGGTTGGCCCTTGTGATGGGTGAAGAAAGGCAATCACTCCTTTCTGCTCTACGCAGACATACATACAGTTTCCTCCATGGTGAACGCCTCTCACGTTTTCCATGCAGAGCCTATTTATGGCATTTGTGATTAGAACTACTCACACATTTTCACTAATCCCATCCTCTCTCTTGGTTCCTGTTCCCTCCACACATCTGATCCTCCACCGTGACAGACAGGCCAGGATAAAGAGAAATTGGCACACAGATACTTTTTAAATAGGCTTTCATGGCAGCACACAGCCTCATGCTTTTTGCATCTATACTGACGCCTAGATCTCAGTAGAATAAAACCACACGAGTCTATTTTTTATGATGATTCGGTTACCCATTGGAATCTCTGTAATTTACACAGTAGGATAGTGTCTGCTTGATTTAAATGACCCTCCAGGAGGATTTTTTTTTTTTTTTTTTTTTTTTGTCCTGTCAATGAAACTCACTGAATTAACTTAAATGACTCAAGTGAGCCACAGTTTTCTGCCTGCTAGCTTCTCTTGGAGCAGTGGCGGCGAACCTGCGGCACACAGGCCACAATGGGCTGTTTGTGTCATTGAAAGCGCTAAAAGATTCTCCATCTGTCCTGGTGGGTCAGTCCTGTGTTAGTCATCATTACCCCCTGCCTGGTGTGTAGTTGAGGGAGACGAGATGGAACTGCAGACACGACTTGTGCTTCAGAACTGAAGTTATTTGGCATTGTACACACCAGTGGAAATGACCAAGATCAAGACTGTAGAAGGGGCAGTTTAAGAAATATTAAGGTAAAATTGGCAAACCTTGGTGACTATGAGGTTAATTTTTGATGACAATCTGACTGGACTAAATATGTGAAACATTGTTTTGAGGTGCTTGTGAGGGTATTTCCAGAGATTAGTGTGAGTCTGAGTGGGTGAGGTGAGGAATAGCCACATTCAGTATGGAGATATTGTATATCTCATCCAGGGCCTTGGAGAGAATAAAGACAGACAAAAGGAAAGTGTGTCTGTTTCCAAAAGCAGGGACATACTCTTCCTGTCTTGTCCTTGGACATGAGAACTCCTGGCTCCCCAGCCTTAGAATCCTAAGGTTCATATTACCCTCTCCAGTTCTTAGGCTTTCAGTCTCAAACGGAGAGGAGCAAAAGATAGACAGATAGTATTTGTGATGGGTCACTAGAGCATAGGCCTAGCACCAGATAATGTTGGGCTCCATTCCTCTCACTCACTGAATGTTCCTTGGTAAGTTATATAACTTGACAGTCTCCCTGTGGGATGGCCCAGTTACCCCACGCTCACCGTGTCCAAAACAGAACTTATTGCCTCCCCTCCACTTACTCCTCCTCTGAGAGTTCCATCTAAAAAAGAGCACCTCTTTTCCACCTTCCTAATGAGAGGATCATTTCACCAGATCTCTTCCTCTCATTCATCTATCTCCTTTCCTCTCCACATTCAGTCAGGCCACAAGACTCAGTGTCACTTAGCTCTCTTCCCCAGCCACAGCCCTGTTGATAGCTGTGGTGTCTGTCTTGGTTACTTTTCTCTTCTTGCTGAGACAAAATACCTGACACCCAGAATTAAGGAAGAAAAGATTTATGTAGCTCACAGTTTGTGGAGGTTTCAGTCCATACTTGGTGGGCTCCAAGGCAGAATGGCACATGGCAGAGGGCAGCAGTTTATGGTGGCGAAAATCAGTAAAACAGCAAGAGCAAAAAGGGAGGAGCAGTGGCTGCGGCAGCAGAAGCAGAAAGCAAGCCTCTCTCCCTTCCCTATGTCGCATTCAGGCTGTCTGCCCCAGGGTGGGCATAGTACTCACACTCATGATCCCAGCATTGGATCATGAACTGATTACAATGCCTAGAGTCTGTCCTATGACTGCATGAGGCTTTGGAGGGACAACTTGACACAAAGCATAACAGTGTCATTCATGGGGAACAAGATGGTGGGCTGCAGCCACACCTCCATATCTCCAGTACCTACAGAATGAAATCTAAGTGAGACAGGGCCTTCACAGTGTAAAGCTACCTACCTGCATGTCACAGCATGTTGGGAAACATGCCATTCTCCTTCATGCCCTTACACTCACTCCATACAGCCTGCTCTGATGTGTGTACTTCTCTGTGCTGTCCTTCCCGTCTTCGTATCTTCTTCCTGCCACAACTGCCTAATAAGTCTTCCCAGAGATGCACTTGAAATGGCACTTCCCTCCTGACATCAGCTCCCTTTGACTCCACTGTCCTTTTCCTAAGGGTTGTAGCACCAGGGAGTTTGTGGTAGGTCCCTGGATCTTAAGCTTAGCGCCAGACAGTGCTGCTCTCTGTTTCTGATCCTGTCATTCACTCACTGGGTGCTCCTTGGACAGTTACTAAGTTTCCCTGAGCTACAGTTTCTTCATCTGTATCATGGATCACCCTTGTACCTATTACAGAGTCTTTATGAAAGTGGAGTGAGTTGCATACCATAAATTCTGGGCATAGCACCTAGTGCATATCATTCCTGTTGGTAAATTAAGGCCTTTACTATTTAGTCATTTCCAATGCTAGTGTTAGTCCTCTTCACATCCTAGTGCAAATAGTGCTATATTTGGCATATGCTGCATGCTCAAAGTATGGAGGGTTGGATAAAGGAATTAAAAATAGATTCCATCACTGGACCAGGGAGATGGCTTAGTGGAACTAGTGCTTCCCTGGCAAGCACAAGGGCCTGAGTTCAATCCCCAGTTCCACAAAAAAAAAAAAAAAAAAAAAAAAAGATTCCATCAAAAGTAATTTAAAATCTTACATTTCAGAAGCCCAGATATAAGCTAATATTATCATTGTTTTTCTTAACTCAGATTTAACTCAAATAAAGTTTAAGATTTTTGTTTTTCACTATATGATAGTTTTTCTTGAATGCTTATTTCAGGATATATAACCACATGTTAATTGGATAATAGGAGGTAAATGATCAATAACTTAGAATTTTGGGGGGCTGGGGAGATAGCTCAGTAGAATAAGTGCTTGCCTGGCAAGCTTAAGGTCCTGAGTTCAATCCCTGGTACCACCACCACAGGAAAAAAAAAAAAAATTAGAATTTTTATCAAAAACAGTGTTTCTAAATTGCTATATGTCATGGTTTGGGATTTTTGCAAGGTGAACAATATAGTACAGGACATGTTTTATAATAGTATTTTATAATGAATCACCCAAGAATCACATACTATAAGTTCAGGAAATCTATCCACACACTCAGTACTAAAGAATCTAGCTGAGGGCCTAGAGCTCATAACAGTGCCTCTCACCAATCCCAACTGGAGGCCTAGAGCCCACAACAAACTCCATGCAGGCCCACTTCATGAATATGTGCTGGAAGGGCCCCAAGGTCAGTGGCGGAAGCTAGGAAGTCTATGCCAGTGGGATGAAGGATCTGTGCTGGCAAGCTGAGGGATCTGAACTGGAGCCAGGAAGCAATGCTGAAGGTAAGCACCAGAGCTCCCCCATAGGTACCACAGCCATCCTCAGCAACAGCGAGGTCCTGAGCTCCTCCAGTGATGAGGAAAGCCAAGTTCCCATCAGGAAAGCCGGTGGGACAAGTTTCATAAGGCTGAGCAGGGCACCATCTTCCCTTCCGGAGCCAGGAAGCGATGCTCAAGATGAGGACCAGAGCTGCTCCAAAGTTCATCGGGAAAGCCAGCATGACCAGGTCCTCCAGCAGCACAGCCCTAGAGAACTAGCAGCTTCCAACAGCTCCAACAGCTTCTCCAAACAGCATCCCTAACAGCGTTTCGGCAGCTCTCCTGTTCTGCCTTTATGCTGCTGGCTACAACCCTCAGGCACCCAGCACCACACTAGTTTAATTCAGCTGGGTGTAGTAAGTTGACCACCTCTCAGAAATCCACTACACTGTATAAACTGTCATGCCCTTGCCACTTTCTATACCAGTTCTTGAAATCCTTTCCAATAAGTATCTTTAAAGTTCTGTTGTAAAAATACTGCATGTGTTTTTTCTATGTGCCATCCTATGGAAAGGTAGGCTTATTAAAACATTATGGTGTGTCCTCATACCTTGTTCACTAAATGGGGCATTCTGCAACTTCATGACCATGCAGAGTGAACATTGTAAAGCAATGCACCACAGACAGGCAGTCATGGCTGTATAACTAAAGACACCGACAAAATTGGACTTCAGGAACTGCTTCAGAAAGTGACAGGAAAAACGGCATAATTGTGTTCAAAGTGAAGGGGCCTACTTTGAGAAGGATTGATGGCAGTGTGATTCTTATTGTAATACATTTTCAAAACTTCAATATTTACCATGTTTAATCATAACTTAAACTGTCATACACTGAATAATGATATTTTAGGCAATGATAGACCTCATATAATGGTGGCCTCATAAGATTATGTCACTTAGTGACACTGTAGTCATCTGAATTTGTGTGTGTATACTTTATAGTGCTTGCATAATAGTGAAACTGTATAATGGTACATGACTTTAGATAAATTGTATTTCTCAGTCTGATAAACTATCTGAGCTGGATAAGAAATCAGTAACATTTATAAAGAATTTCAAAAGTTCTTTTAAACAATTTCTCATATATACGTATGTATCTATCTTTTATCTATTCATGAGTTGAGTATTTGGGTTATTTCAAGGATTTAGCTGCTATAAAGTTTGCTGCTATAAACATGGTTACGCATATATTGCTATGGTATAATGCTTTGAATTCTTTTGAGAAAATACCAGAAGAGTACTTGGGTCAAACAGAGCCTTGAGTTTTAACTTTTTTACGAAACACCACACTGATTGCCACAGTGATTGCACTAGTCTACATTCCTACAAACAGTAAAGAATGTTCCTTTTATCCCCACAGCCCCACCAGCATTTGTTATTGGTTGATTTCTTTTTTTTTTTTTTTTTTAATATTTATTTATTTATTTATTTATTTATTTATTTATTTATTTATTTTTGTGTGTGTGGCCAGCTCAGCCCACCAGGGGGCGGGGCTGGCTGGCATGTGGTGCTGGGGGATTGAACCGCAGTCCCTGTGTTTTTCTTAGTTTAGCTTGTTCTAAGTAGGTGCTTTAGACCACTGAGCCATCTCACCAGCCCCCTGGTTGATTTCTTGATAATAGCCATTTTTTCTAGGGTGAGATGGAATCTCAGTGTGCTTTTAATTTGCATCTCTCAAATAAGCAAAGCATACGTAATAATTAAGATCCTAGAAATTCAGCAGAAGAACAGAATATTAAAAGCTGTTGAAAGAAACAGCTCACCTACAGTGGAAAGCCCATCAGAATCACAGCAGATTTCTCAACACCGTCAAATCAAGAAGAACTTGGAGTGAAGTATTTCAGGTCCTGAAAGAAGATAACTTCCAACCCAGACTGTTGTACCCTGCAAAATATCTATCAAATTCAATGGCAAGATAAGATTCTTCCATGACAAAGAACAACTGAAGAAATTCATGGCCACCAAACCAAACCTATAAAGAGTACTGATATTCTAGAAAGAAACATTAAAAAAATGTCAAGAACAACAGAAATAAACCAGCAAGCAGGGAAAGTAATCAAATAAGCAATGTGTTTAACATGTTTCATACATTTACTTGCCAGTTCTACTTCAGCTGAGAAGTGTCAGATTATTCTAGATGCCCATTTTTGGATTGGAGCTTTAAATTTGGGCATTGATCTGAATTTTTTTTTCATAATTCTATGTATTAGCATTTTGTCTGAGGAAGAGCTGGCAAATTCTGTCCCATACTGTGGATTGTCTCCTCACTGTTGGTGGCTTCTTTTTCTGTGCAAAAGCTTTTCAGTAAGATGAGATCCCAAATGTTGATGATCTGTGATACATCCTATGTGATCAGGGTTTTGTTCATAAAGCTTTTTCCTGTGCCTATGTCTTCTAGAGTTCTACCCAATCTATCTTCCAGCACATTTACTGTTTCTATTTTAATATTTAGATCCCTGATCAATGTTGGTTTTAGTTTAGTACATGGTGATAGACGTCAATCTAGTTTTAGTCTTAAGCATGTGGAAAGCCCGTTTTTCCAGCACCACTTGCTAAATATGCTGTCTTTCTTCCATTGAAGGTGTTTGGCTCTTTCGTCAAAGATAAGATGACAGAGGGGCTGGGGAAAGAGTTCAGTGGTCTAAGTGCCTGCCTGGCAAGTGCAAGGACCTGGGTTCAATCTCCAGTACCACCTGCCATGCTAGCCTTGGAACCAGGGTGCACCATGCCAGGCACTGAAACCAGGCATGGTGGCACATGCCTGTCATCCCTGCACTGGGGAGGCTGAGACAGGAGGATCACTGTGAGTGTGAGCTGCATAGCAAAACTCTCTACCAAACTAATAAATAAATATTTTTTAAAATTAAAAAGAGAGAGAAAGACAAGATAACTGAGTGTGTTTAGATTTGTTTCTGCATCTTCTAATCTGTTCCATTGATCCTTGGGTTTATTAGTACCATTTTTTTTTATCACAGTAGCTTTGTAATATAATTTCAAGTTGGGAATTGTGATGCCCCTGCCTTACTTTTGTAGCCCAGAATTGCTTTTGCTATTCTAGTTCTCTTCTGGTTTCTGTGACAAATGTTACTGACATTTTGATTGGGATTACATTAAATCTCTACAATAATTTTGGAAGCATAACTATTAATACATTGGCTCATCCTAACCAAGAACAAGAGCTGTCTTTCCATTTTCTGATATCCTCTTCAATCTCCTTTGTTCAGAATATTGTAGTTTTCATCATAAAGGTCTTTTACTTCCTTTGCTAGATTGATGCACAGGTTTTTTGGTTTTGGATGCTATTGTAAAAGGTGTTGTTTCCCTAATGTTTCTCTCAGTGAGTTTGTTATTTGTGTACAAGAATGCTGGGTTTTGCTTGTTTGTTTTTATATTTAGGACAGGTTGTACAGGGTGTACAGGGTCTCACTGTGTAGATTGGACTTGTAGTGATCCTCCTTTTTACAACCTCCCAAGTGCTGGGATTACAGGTGCATGCTGCCACGCCCAGTTTCAATTGCTGTGTCAGTGGGCCCTGGGGATGGGGCCGGCACCGCAGCCCTGGGGATCAAACTCCTGGCCCCTGTATCTGCCTAAGCAGGTGCTTTAATCCACTGAGCTATTTGGCTGCGCCCTAAATGTGTTTCTTCATCTTTTTTTTTTTTTTTTTCTGGTACTGGGGATTGAACCTGGGACCTTGTGCTTACCAGTCAGGCACTTATGCCTCTGAGCCATTTTCCTAGCCCTGATACTGATTTTTGAGTTTGACTTTGCATCCAGTTAAACTATCAGGGTCTTGGTCAAGGACCAGCAATTTCCTGCTCAAGGCATGATGACAGAATAAAACGCGGACAAGAAATATATTTTAGTTACTAGGGGCAACAGGATGGTCAAAGCCCAACTGGATGGTCAAAGACCCTGAGGCTCAGTGCCTGTACCTTTATTAGGTGAACATCTTGCTTGGTGGGAGTGGGGGTGCTGTAGGGCTGCAGGAAGTGATGGGGGTGAAATGCTGATGCAGTCAGGGTTCAAGAATTGAGGAGCAATGCCTTTTTAGAAAAGTGCACAGAAACACAATGGCTAGCTAGTAACCTGATTGCTAGGAGTGACTACTAAGCTACAAGGAGTTTGTGTGAGTCAAGTCCTCAGCTGACATACTGTCTTGCTTTGTCAGACTCATCTTTAGCCATGGCTTAAAGATTAATCTGTCCTTAAGCCAGCCATGAGTCTCACCACAAGTCATGTAGGCCTAGGACAGATTCTCAATTTATTTTTATGCCAATTTATTGATATTAATTATTGCCTTCTCTGTGCTGCATCAAGCTGGTCCTCAGTACTATACTACTAAATTTAGTTATTAATCTTTTGGTGGAGGTTTTTGGGGGTATTTCTATGTAGAGATCATATCATCTACAAATAATGATCATTTTACTTCTTCCTCTCCTATTCTTTTTTTTCCATAATTTTATTGAGAAGCAAATAGCAATGAGACAGTTTCAAATCAAACTGGTAGGACAGTTTCAATAATTGCATACTGTCTTCCTAGTGGTTATTTGTTGTACAAGATGCAGACATGATGTCCTATTTACAAACAGTATTAGAACAAATCCCTTTATTCACTGAATTAAGAGAATGTAGCTATATATCTATCCTAACCATTTTGAATACACAGATACAAAATGGACATTCATCTGTATCCCCTTTTTTTTGTTTAGTTTCATCATTTAAATATTGTAGGTGTGTGAACTCAGCAAACTATTCCAAAATAGTTCAGCAGTCCATAATAGTACTGGGTCTTCCACTTGACTGGCAGTGTCAGAAGTTGTTGACCT
>NW_004524789.1:1050213-1050797 GCF_000260255.1 Octodon degus
GTAGGGCCTTCAGATCATTTTCAGACTTTTCATACTGCTTGGTAAGTTCTTTTAATTGTTCCCTTAACTCCTTCAGACGGCCGTCGATCTCCTTGTGCTCCAGCAGCTTCTTGCAGTAGTCCTGGAGCGCCTTATCTCTAGGGTCCGCCATGATGAGAAGCCGTTCTTGTTCTTTTAGACCTTGAAGTGCACTACCAGGTTTTTATCTGGTCTCACTGTGGTTTTCTGAATGGGCGAGCACAGCAATAGACTTCCTTCTTAGGACTGTTTTCATTGTGGCCCATAAGTTCTGGTATGTGCTACTGATGTTATTATTTACTCAAAGAAGTATGTAATTTCTTCTTTGATTTATTCTGTGACCTATTGATTACTGAAGAAGTCATTGTTTGTTTGTTTGTTTGTTTGTTTTTGGATGGGAGCTCAAACTTTATTTGGCTACTTTCTTTCTTTTTTTTTTTTTTAGATACATCAATTTCCAAAGTCTGTTTCTTCTTTTTTTTTTTTCCATAATTTTATTGAGAAACAAATAGCAATGAGACAGTTTCAAACCAAATTGGTAGGACAGTTTCAATAATTAACACATT
>NW_004524789.1:1051067-1060929 GCF_000260255.1 Octodon degus
TAAAGCAGGACCTATGTAATCAAAATTGTAGCTTTTGGATCTGATAAAGTCAGTCAAATGCCCTCAGGATTTATCCTGAGACCCTGTGCCTCAGATTGTAGACCCTTTGTCAGTGTCAGCCGTGTGGACGAGTCCTTTCCGACTCTTTCTTTTCTTTTTGTCTAATTGCTCTGACTAATGCTCCCAGAACTCGATTGAACAGGAGTGTTGATAGTGGACATCCTCGTCTTGCTCCTGATTTAAGAGTGAAAGTTTTCAGCTTTTATCCATTTAATATGATATTGGCTGTTAGTTTGCCATAGATAGCTTTTATCAGATTGAGATAAAGACCTTCTGTTCTAATTTTCTATAGGGTTTTTTATCATCAGTGGGTGCTGGACTTTTTAAAATGCATTTTCTGCATGTATTGAGATGATCGTGTAGTTTTTGTCCATAGCTCTTTTAATATGGTGTATTACATTTATTGATTTGCATATGTTGAACCATCGCTGTATCCCAGGATGAATCTTAACTTGGTCATGGTGTATAATTTTCTTGATGATTTGCTGTATTCTGCTTGCCAGTACCTAATTGAGGATTTTTGCATCTATATTCATTAGGGAGATTGGTTCATAGATCTCTTTTTTGGTTGGGTCTTTGGGTAATGCTTGCTTCCAGGAATGCAGCTTCATAGCACATGCCTGTGTAGTGGATTGTTAACTGATGTTCAAACTTGTTAAACCACCCTAATTGAACTAACATGGTGCTGGGTGTGGGAGGCCCACCCGAGGGGGTTGCCAGCAGCATAAGGGGCAAGACTGGAGACAGCTGCTGTAAGCTGTTAGGGAATCTGTTTGGAGAAGTTGTTGGAGCTGTTGGAAGCTGCTGGCTCTCTTGGGCTATTCTGCTGGAGGACCTTGTCATGCTGGCTTTCCTGATGAACTTGGCTGTTCTTGTTGGAGGAGGAGCTCAGGACTTTCATTATTGCTGAGAATGGCTATGGTTAATTTTGGAAGAGCTCTCATCCTCATCTTGAGCATCACTTCCTGGTTCCAGAGGGGAAGATGGTACACTGCTCAGCCTCATGGAGAAGTTTGTCACATTGGCTTTCCCCATGGGAACTCCGCTTTCCTCACTGCTGGGGGAGTTCAGGACTTCGCTGTTGCTGGGGACGGCTGTGGTACCACTGGGGGAGCCCTGGTGCTTCCCTTGAGCATTGCTTCCTGGCTCCAGTTCAGGTCCCTCAGCCTGCTACCACAGATCCTACATCCCACTGGCACAGACTTTCTACCTTTCACCACTGACCTTTGAATCTTTGTAGGGCAGATCTGTGAAGTGGGTCTGCATGAGACTTTGTGGGCTCTAGGCCTCCAGTTGGACTTGTGGGAGGCATAGCTATGAGCTCTAGGTTTTTTTAATTTTTTGATATTTAGTTTGTGGACAGATTTCCTGAGCTCCTTGTATATGACTCTTTGGGTAATTCATTATAAAATAATATTATAAAATGTGTCTTGTATTGTATTTTTCCTTTTTAGTACCCCAAACCATGACAGCCTGTTATCCTAGCACTGGAGAGACTGAGGCAGGAGGATTGTTGAGCTTGACACCAGCCTGGGCTACAGAGTGAGCTCAAGGCCAGCTTGAACTGCATGGTGAGACCCTATCTCAAAAAAGGCAAAAACAAACAAACAAACAAACACCCCCCATGATTTTGGGAGCATTGCTTCCTTTTCCGTTTCATTAAAGAGTTTGAGAAGTAGTGGCATTAAGTCTTCTCTAAACTGTTTTGTAGAATTCAACAATAGATTTGTCAGGACCATGGCTTTTCTTTGTTGCTAGGTTTTTAATTACAGCTTCAATTTCATTGACTGCTATTGGTTTATTTAGAATTTTTATATGTTCTTTATAACATTGGTAATTCATATGTATCTAGGAATCTGTCCATTTCTTCTGTGTTTTCCATCTTACTCTTTTTTTTTGTTTTGGTTTGTTGTTTGTTTGTTTGTTTGTTTTGCTTTGGTTTGGTTTTTGATGGTACTAGGGATCAAACTCAGGACCTTGCACTTGACAGGCAAGCACTTACTGCACTGAGCTATCCCCCCAGCCCCATCCATCTTATTCAAAAACAGGTTCTGGAACTAGCTATTGATGATTTTATCAGTTAGGGTTTACTACACAAACATATAATACAAGATGTATAAGAAGTTATAAGACTAGCATATTATGGTCAGCCACACAACTGGATGAGAATGTGTACAGAGGGTGGATACTCACTGGAGGCTGCAAGGTTTAGTCCAAGGTTTGGAGCTTATTGCAGTGGAATCTATGCCAGAAGGCTGGAGAGTCTGCACCAAAAGCCTGGAGTCCCAGGCA
Source organism: Octodon degus (assembly GCF_000260255.1). Classification (NCBI taxonomy): domain Eukaryota; kingdom Metazoa; phylum Chordata; class Mammalia; order Rodentia; family Octodontidae; genus Octodon; species Octodon degus. Next base: position 1,053,420 of record NW_004524789.1, read on the forward strand.
AAAACTGAACAGTCGGCACTGAAAACCAGTAGATGACGTCCAAGCTAAAGGCAAAGACTGAGCTCCTCTGAGAATACAGCAATCCTTTTTCCCTGTTACGCCATCTAGACAGTGAGCTATCCTAGAGTAGATCCTCTACATCTGAGGGCATAGATAGCCTCCCAGGGCAGGTCCTCTATGCCCTAGGATGTAGAATTGCCAAGCCACTTAGTTAACCTTGTGAACTTTCCAAGTTGACACTGTGAACTAGCCATAACAGTGATCTTGTGGATTTCTGCAGGATCTGTAGTGATTTCACCTTTTCATTCCAAACTGTATGGATATGAGTCTTTGCTTTTTATGATAAGGTTGGTTAAGTGTTTCACAATATTATTTAATCTTTCACAGAACCAACCTTTTGATCCATTGATGCTTTGTATTGCTTTGTTAGTCTCTATTGCAGTAAGTTTTGCTCTGATCTTCATAATTTATAATTATAACTTGTATATTATCTTTATAATTATACAAGCTTTGGGTTTGACTTATTCATATTCCAGATACTTGAGGTTCGAGGTTAGGTTGTTTATTTGAGCTCACTCTAGTTTTCTGATATGGGTATTCACTGCTATGAATTTTCCTCAGAGTACTGCTGTCATTTCATCCCACAAGTTCCAATATATTGTATTGGCATTATCATTTATTTGTAGAAACTGTCTAATTTCTTCTTTAATTTCATCTGTAACCCTTTGGTGTTCAGTAGGGTGTTATTTACATTCTCTGTGTTTATGAAGCTTTTATAGTTTCTTTTGCCATTGATTTCCAATTTCATTGCACTGTTGTCACCTGAAATTATTTCTGATTTCATTGTTGCCAAAGCCTCATTTATCTGCTGTGTTACTTCTGCTGTTGCCTCTTCAGAGAGGTGAGTGGCTTTCAAATTGTTGTACTTTAGTGCTCCCTGGGTTTACCTTTGGTGACCTGTAAGTCAAAGGCTGCCTCTTGTTTCTCTGTCTTATTTTCCTTCTTTCTAGTTTAACACCTGGGTTGATGCTTGTAAATTGCTTATGGCAAGTAGCTTGATGAATAGTATTTAGAACCTTTAGGAAATATCTTCTTCTCAGAGATGTCTTCCAGGGGTACCTAGCTTTTGGATTTTGAGTCCGTTGCAAGATATTCTCTTCAGTTTATTGGGGATGAGAAGTTGCTGCCTATCTGGCCTAGCCTCTGGCTCTTTGGTCCTGACTTATTTTTTTTATGACCCGTAGGCAATGTAAAAGTTTTGGCATACTGTGAAGGACAACTGATTAGGACTACTATGCAACTTTGACTAAAGTTGTATAGTAAACAATTATAATAGCATCAAACACAACCTAGAAAATGACAAACCAGTAACTAATAACTTTGTACCTTTAGCCATAGGAACTAGATTTGTGGTTATATAACACATTTTAAAATAATTCAGAAAACTGTGTACAGTAAATAAGCTCTCAGTATGGTGATTTTAGCCTCAGTGGAGAAAAAATAAAAGGAGTTAGGTGGAGAAATAGAGATATAGAAGAAAAAGATATTAGAAGCAAAGGTGGAGGACAAAGGAAGATTATACATCCTTTGGAAAACTGGTAAAGATAGGCAGCAAAGAGAGAAGCAAGAAATAAAACCAAGAACAGAGCAGAACAATAACAACAACAAAAGCTAGAAACAATGTTCATACTCATACAAATGAGAACAAAGAAGAAAACACAAAATGGAACAGAACAATATAAGAACAAGAATAAAGAAGAAAATAGGGGAAAATGTCCATCTCAAGGCATGTCTCTGCAATCACAGGTAGACAGACACAAGCAGACATAGTCCAGATTCATGTGGACTAATCTCAGTAAGCCAGCTGTGGCTTTATGACAGAGCTGTGGATAATCCTAACAAGTGCCTGCATCTTTGGTTCCACTGAAGCTCAGGCTGGTTTCTGGCTATGAGGCTGGAACCCAATTTGTTCAACATTCAGTGTGCCTCCTGCTGGCCTGAAATTGACTTTCAGCCCCATTGAACTCGCTCGGTTGACCCCTTGATGACTTGAACTTGGCAGCCTCACCCTGACGCTGGCAGCCACCAGCTGGAGCCAGCCTATGGCTGGTCTAACTTCTAGACTCAGGTGGCCCCTGCTCAGAATAGCTGCTGGCCACTCGCCCTCTCCTGGGGGATGTCTGACTCTGAATAACTCACCATCCTCTGCAGCCACTGCACCCCCTGCTCCATTCCACTGGACTTTTCTCCACAGAGGCCTCTGCAGGCAGCAGGAGTCACTGTCCATCTGCAGGGCTGAGTTGCCTCTTCCATGCAGTAAGTCTGGGGCAGGGAGAAAGCACAGCCTGCTACCTCCTTCTTCATTGTTGCAGCCTCTCTTCACTCTCCCCATAGGCTCTAACTCTTGCTTCACATCCAGCCTGGGTCTCCGGGACCTCCCTCTCTCCTTTTCTTCCTCATGATGCTGTATTCCAGCACCTGTACCCTAAATCTCAGAGAGGTTCTTTCTCTGGGAAGATGGTAGAGTGGCTGTTCACCACTCTACCATCTTCCCAGAAGAGTCCACTGTCTTAATTTTTATTTCTATGTTTTGTTATTCCATAAATTGAAGAATTCACTTTTGTAAATGATTTTCTGAGTTTACCTGAGATTTAAACACAAGAAATAACTGTTCTACTTTTTGTTGTTTGAAAAGTGTCATCTTTGTTTACTAGTTGGGTATATCAATTAATTGGTCACAGCTGTTATATATTAAGATGTCCCCCAAGAGCCTTATGTGCTCATAGGCTCGACCTTTATTTTTATTTTTTTAACTTTATTTATTTATTCACTAGATACAGGATCTATGCAGCTTAGACTCATAGTGATCCTCTTGTCTCAGCCTCCCCAGCACTGAGACCACAGGTGTGTACCACCACTCCTGGTTTTGGGGCCTGCCTCGGCATGTAGTACTATGGATTGAACTTGGGTCCTAGCATTTGCCAGACAGGTGCTTAGACTGCTGAGCTATCTCCCCAGCCCCAAGGCTAGACTTTTAGAAGGTGATTGGATCGCTGGAACCTATAGCTGACTTGTTAAGAGTAAGGTCTGGTGAGAAGCAGTGAGTCACTAGGGGGTGTGACATGAGAGAAGTATCTTCCTCTCCCCTCCTCCTGCTGCCCTGTGATGTGGAGCAGAGCAGCTTGACCTCCACAATACCCCTCTGCCACAGCGTCCTGTCTAGGAGCCAAAAGGCTACAGGCCAAAACCACTACAGACTATGGACCAAAATAAGCCTTTCTTCCTTTAGTTTGCTACTTTGGGTTTTGTATCCCAGCAACAAGAAAGTGACTAATACAATGGGCAACATCCTACACACATGGTTACCCTCTTTTACTGATTTTCTTTTAGATGAACCATGGAAAATCTAGCCTAGTTTAGTTTTGAGAACCACTATGAACAAAAATACAGGTTTGGAAGGAAATTACACTGTCTATAGAATATTAAAGAGATGAAATTTCAGATATCTATGTGTAGGTAAAAAAGATTATTTAGATCCCATAAGGCTTGAGGAGCACTTCTCTAAGGTATAATTCTGCAGATATAAGGAAGAATGAATTTCCGTAATCAACATATATGTGTGTATGTGTGTGTGTATTTGGAAAATGCATAATGAATTATAATCATATTATATTTTGTTTCTCTAAAGATATTTTAGTGTCTATATAAAACCTTTTTTATACAGGTTACCATTCCTGATTTATTTAAAACCAATTATTAACTTGTATTGATTTGTAGAATAATTGTGATAGCAAAAATGCAAAATAAAACAATCAGAGCCTAGTATAAATCATCTGAAGGCAAATTAAAGCTATCTCCACTCTAAAAACCAGTCCCAGCAAATGGAGGGTTTCTTATTTTACTTATTTATATTAATGCATGTTTGCAGTATATAATGATTACATTTATCCTGAGTTGATACATACACAACACATCTTAATTGTGCCTAAGTCTGCACCCCATCCCCCTCTTCCTCTCCTCCCCTCCTTTCCCCTCTCTTCCCCTCTCCTTCCCTTCCTTTCCTTTCCCTTTCCTTCCCTTCCTTCTTGTGCTAGTTTTTCCTCTCACCTCCCTTCCTTCTCTTTTTTTCCTGACTACCTTTTATTTTGCTATTTATATTTTGGGTTTCTCATTCAGGAGAAACTGTGATATTTAAGCTTATATATCTAATTTATTTTACTTACCATTATGGTGTCAAGATGCATCCATTTTGTTACAAATGGCTCCTTTATTCTTCATTGCAAAGTAGTACTCCATCATGCTAAATGCCACATTTTCTTTATCCCATTCATATGTTAATTGGCCTCCAGGCTTACTTATTTATATTAATTCATGTTTGCAGTATATAATGATTACATTTATCCTGAGAAGTTGATACATATACACAACACATCTTAAGTCTGCGCCCCTAAATTGTCCGCAACCACAATTTAGCTATTGTAAACTCTGCTGCTGTGAACATTGGTATGCATGTATAGCAAAAAAAACGATGACTAGCTCTTTTGGGATGATACCTAGGAAGGTAGCTCAAGTCACTAAATTGCTTGTTGTATCTGCTATTCTGTTCCTTTCATTCACAGGTTTCTTTATCAATATCATTTCTTATCATTGTGGATGAGTAATACAATGTGAAGCCTAGAATTGTGATACCTCCTGCCTTGCTCTTGATCCTTGGTATTGCTTTTGCTGTTCTAGATCCTGCTATGGTTTGTGTCTAGATCTCTCCCTGAAGCCTCATGAAGTCACAGGGCAGCCTTCTAGGGTTTGTGATACATTCATGAGCCAATGCTGGGGCTATGGGTGTGACTGCTGCACCCGCCTAAGACAGGCAGCCTGAATACAGTATGAGGGAGGGAGAGAGGCTTGCTCTCAGCCACTGCTCATCCTCTTTGCTCTTGCTGTTTTGCTGTTTTCCACCACCATGAACTGCTGCCCTCTTCCATGTGCTACTCTGCCTTAGAGCCAACTGATTGTGGACTGAAACCTCCACAAACCATGATAAATAAATTATTCCTCCTTAATTTTGGGTGTCAGGTATTTTGTCCCAACAGTGAGAGAAAAGTGAGATAGATCCCTCTGGATTTGTATGAATTTTAGCATTGTTTTCTCTAGCTGCGTGAGAAATGCTATCAGTATTTTGTTTAGGATTGCATGAAATCTGTATATAAGTTTTGGAAGTATGATCCATTTATATTGGTTCTTTCTATCCAGGAATAGAGAATCTCTTTTCATTTTTTCAAGACAAGGTCTCACCATGTACTGCAGGCTGGCCTTAAGCTCTCATATGTAGGGAGCCCAGGCTAGCTTCAAAGTCATGGTGATCCTCCTGCTTCTGCCTCCTTAGTGCTGGGATTATAGGTGTGTGCCACCATGCCTGGATCTATGTTTTTGATGTCCTCTTAAATCTTTTTCTCCAATTACTATCATTTGCCTTGTAGAGGTCTTTAACTTTCTTCATTAAATTTCAGTTTTGTTCCCCACTCCCCAGTACTGGGTATTGAACTCAGGACCCTGCACTTGCCAGGCAAGCACTTATTCTACTGAGCTATCTCTCCAGCCCCTTAACTTCCTTGATTAGAGAAACTCCTAGGTAATTAATTCTTCTTGATGCTATTGTGAAAGATATTGTTTCCCTAATTTTTTTGTTGGTGAATTTATTATTGGTATGTAGAAATGCTATTGATTTTTATGTTGACTTTGTATTACTATGCTACTGAATTTGACTATTAATTTTAGGATTTTTTGGTGGTATTTTTGGGTCTATATAGATCATTATGTTACCTGTAAATGATGGTAATTAACTTCTTTCGTAACTATACCTATCCCTTTAATTTCTTACTCTTGCTTGATTGCTGTGACTAATTTTTGAGAACTACATTACACACAAGTGGTGATAGCGACTTCCTTGTCCTGATTTCCTAAGAGAAAGCCTTCAGCTTCTCATTTAATATAATGTTGGACATTGATTTGCCATAAGTGGCTAATATCAGATTGAGATGAATTCCTTCCAAACCTATTTTCTTCAGGGTTTTTATCATGAATAGATGTTGGATTGTGTCAAAACCTTTTTCTGTGTCAATTGAAGTGATTGTGTGATTTCTGTTGTTGCTTTTGTTTATGTGATGTGTTTTGCCTATTGATTTCCATCTGTGAAATTATGCCTGAATTCCTAGAATGAATCTTACTTACCATGATGAATTACTCGGTAATGATCTGTTGCATCCTGTAGCCAGAGTCTTACTGTGGATTTTTGCATCTATGTTCATTAAAGTGATTGGCCTGTGGTTCTCTTTATTGGTTGGTTCTTTTTCTGGTTTTGGTGTCAGGATTACGCTAGCCTCCAGGAGTGGTCTTGGGAGTTCTCTTTCTCTTCTGACTTTCTTAAAGTTGGAGGATTACTGGCATTAGATTTTTGCTAAAGTTCTTGAAGAATTCAGCAATGCATTCTCTGAGGTTTGGGTTTTTCTTAGTTGATAATTTTTTTTATTACTTCTTCACTCTTACTACCTGATTATTCATGTTTTTTGTCTTCTTCATTCTTCTTTGGTAGTTTATATATATGGAAGAATCTATCCATTTATTTTGAATTCTTCATTTTTTTCTAGCACAGCTTCTCAACATAGTAACAATCTAGATTTCACTAGAGTCCATTATGATTTCATCTTTTTCATTTCAAATTGCAATGACTGGGGTATTTTCTTTCCTTATTTTGATAAGATTGGCTACAGGTTTGTCTATTTTGTTTCTATTTTTTCAAAGAAATCACTTTGGATCCATTGATTCTTTGTATTTCTCTTTGTACTCTCCATGTCATTGATTCCTGCACTGATCTTTATAATTTTCTCTGGTGTACTAGCTCTGGATTGGCTTGTTCTTGTTCTTTTATTTTTTATTTTTATTTTTTTTTATTTTCCTTAACTTTATTTGTACATTAAGTCAGTGTCTGTCATGCAGCCATTAAAAACCTTTTGGTAAATTACACAGGTTTATAGTCCAATTTCGACTCTAGCTTCTTAGAATCAGCCAGTTTTCTGACTGCTTTCATGAAGTCTTCCTGAACTACAAAATCATGATCAGCACGAATTGCAAACATACCTGCTTCAGTGCAAACATTTCTCAGGTCTGCTCCATTAAAGCCATCTGAAAGTTTCACAATTGCCTCATAATCTATTTCACCATGCTTCGTAATGGGACCTGCATGGATTTTCAGTATATCTAATCTTGCTTGCTCATTTGGTAAATCAATATGTATTTTTCTATCTAATCTCCCTGGATGCAGCAGTGCAGGATCCAGTGTATCTGGTCTGTTTGTAGCCATGATCATTTTAACTCTAAGCAGAGTATCAAATCCATCCATCTGATTCAGTAACTCCATTAAAGTTCTCTGAATTTCTCTGTCAGCTGAAGTACCCTCAGAAAACCGACGACCACCAATAGCATCGATTTCATCCATAAAAATGATACATGGCTG
>NW_004524789.1:1063634-1091685 GCF_000260255.1 Octodon degus
ACAGGTATCAGTATATATAGTTAGTCAGGGTGAGAATCTTTCCAATTAACTGCTAGATTCAAAAATCTTCTGGAGATTCTCAGGATCATTGCCTTGCTCATCTTTTACATATAACTGTGTGGCTTGTCACTGTCATGTTTCCTAGCTCTTCTCCTTTCCCTCTCTTCGTTAGTCCTCGAGTTCCTGCTTTCCTTTTACTTGTATTATATCTTTCTATTTGTATTTCTTCTTTTGAGTTCTTATACTAGGGAAACTATATGATATTTACACATGTGTGTCCGGTTTATTTCACTTATGAGTATATCTTCAAGTGACATCCACTTCAATATAAAGGCTTTGAGTTTATCATTCTTTATAGCTGAGTAATACTCCATTGTGTAAAAATACTGGTCTTCTCTGTTAATATGGGAAGACGGATATCATGCAATAGGCCTAACATTCAGTTCTCTGGGAAAGAACCACAGTATTGTTAATGTCACAAAGCCCATCCCAGCATTGTCATACAGAGAAAACCTGTTAACAGTAACAACTACGTGATGTTAGCTGGTAAATCAACAACAGTAACATTGCCCAAGACAAACTGAATACTCACATACCATAAGAACCAATAATGTACCACCCTTAACCTTAGAAGAGAAATCCATAATTATAGTATAAGCCCAAATCAATATTAACATTCCACAAATATTACTAAAAACAATAACTATACATCCATTAATGATAGAAAAGTATTCAACAATAGTAATATAGCTTGAACTTCTAAAGATGAATAAAGCTTTATGTTACACTGCTAAAGATATAAGGGGTTGGGAATAGGAGAATGGAAAAAGTAAAATTTGAAATTTAAACAATGAGATGAGAAGGAGCAAAGTGAGTAAAGATCCCCTTGTACAATAGAAGGCTATTTATAGAAATAGACAAACATCACTCAATAACCAATGAGAAAAGAAGGTAAAAGAAAACCTGGAAGAGAAAAGTGAAATAATGTGGAGACTGAAAATACAAAATATTAAAAGAAAAAAGAGTAGAAAAAGACAATAGAGAATACAGGACTAAGAAAAAGAAAGCAACTAAACCCAACAACAGAGGAAAAAATGTTTCTCTATTTTTAAATGAATGGTTTCCTTTGAAGAGCCATGGATTTGGAGCTCAACAACTCTCAGTTTTTCTCGTGGTCCGAGGATTTGGGACATGTACTCCAGCTCTCTGGAGTCCCTCTGTCTCCCCGAGGGTGTGGCAGCATTCATGTCAAGCCATGTCCTTGCTTGTGCTGGTGGACTGGGAAAGCAGTCAGATTCTGGAACTGTGCCAGGTGTGGGCAGCAGGCAGGCACTCACGGGCTTCATGCGGGTACTTTCAGTCAGCTGTTTCCAGGCACCGCTCTCACTAGGTGTCCTCACCATGGGGGGTGCGGCCCTTGTCCTTCTCAGCTTCAGTGTAAACTTCACAGGAGACCTCCCAGCCGGTTTCACAGCTGTCCCCGCTGGCTGTCTTCCAGTCACTATGGTAGGGGAACACTGGGAGCCCTGAGGTAAAGTTGTTTTTTGTTGTTCTGAGCTCCAGATTTAAATAATCCATTCCTGAAAGGATGCCTTGTGAAACACTTTCTGGAGGTGTGGTGGGTCTCCAGCTGTGTGGAAGCTATCCCCTCAGAGCAGAGCTTCGCAATTGTGTTGATCTCCCTGCTCTGGGTACTCACCTTGCTGTGGAGAGCCGGGTTTCCCTCCCCACAAGTCATGAGAGCCTGGAGAGCGTCTAAGTAGTTTTCTTCTTTTCTCTGCAGTATGGACCATCTTTCCAACTTCTCCATAGCTTATTTTTCCTGGCAGTTCCTTGCTGATTCCTGATGATCTGCTTATTTTTCTTCAACAATTTGCTTTCCAACATCTGGATTCTGGGATTTCAGAGAAGCTGAATTTTGCTACCAGTCACCACTGCACCATTTTCTGCGGGTTCTGTTTCTGTGATTTTCTGGGCTAGTTCAATAAGCAGTTCTGTTAAACTCAGACCAGATACTCAGCCAGTGGCTGCAGTGAACTCGGGATGTCTCCCAGCTAAGAGAAATCCAAGCACACTATGTATAAGGCAGACATGGTTCCTTATTTTCAGGGGAAAATTTTTTTAAAAACAAGAACAACAAATTTCCTTTAAGGTAAAAAATAAATAAATAAATAAAAATCCAGCATTCTCCTATTTACTGCTAAAATATAATCAGGGCAGTTGTTCACCACTACTGCTGGCGTCAGTCTGCCAGCTCCTGACTGTCTCTTCACTTTGGTTCCCTCAACACAGGGTGGTAAAAATGCCAACCAATTGATCCATCTGACCAGAGACAAGGCCAATGCCCCAGAGAGGACTGTTAGTCGAGGCTTGAAGTCTTACCCTGCCACAGAGACTGAGTGAGAGCCACAGTAGACAGACACAGTAGGGTCAGGACTACAAATAGAACCCCAAGTTCCCCTGAGAAGATCAAGCTCAGGCCAGGAGGGAGACAGGCCTGCATTTGTGGTGGAAGGCTGGATTCACTGGGTGTAGCTTTCAGAGGTAGCCGGTGGGAAGGAGATGGCCCTGAGTCCCAAGGTCTGCTTGAGCCCCTTCCTGTTGCCAACTTCCAGTGGAGATCCGTGGTCTGATAACTTCTCTATGTACCAGCCTGAGCGGGACCTCAGCTTGAGTTGGACAGATGCCATGGTTTGGGCCTTACAGACAGGGGACCTCTTGAACAAAGGGTTCACCTCACGGACCCTGGGTGGAGAGCGCTGTGACTTTCTGGATTCCAGAGACTACAGGGCCTGAAAGAAAAGCATTTATTTAAAAATACGGTACGTGGGAATTTTTTTCTTCTGACCCATTTTTTTCTCTACTTTTTATAGTGTTTGGAGTTTTATCTCCTATATTCTACCCCATTATTGTTATTGTTATTATCTTTATTTGATTTGGTCCTCTTTTCCCCTCTTCTCTTTTCTCATTCCCTCTCTTTTAATTTGTTCCCTTATTTTTTATTTTTCCTTTAGTTTGCTCCATTTTTCTCACTTTTCTCATTTATTTTTTCTGTTATTTTTATCTAATACTTTGAATTTCCTTTTAATTTTTGGTAGAAACCTTTATTTCCATTTTGTCACCTTTTCAACTTCTGTCATGTAATTTTTCAAATTCTATGTTTTTATGTACCCATTCCCTGAAGCCTCCATCTTTTTAGTAGTACCATTACACTTTGTGAATCTGTGGATAGTTAACTATATCTTACTATTGTTGAACTCTCTTCTCTTGACAGAAGAGATAAAGCCGTTCCATCGAATAGATACTCACTATAGGTCAATATCTGGTTTTTCTTGGGGTTTATATGATAGCTTTGCTATGGTTAACTATGGTACATGATTGATTGGTTCTCAGGGTTTGTCAATATCGAGTTTGTATTTGATGCTATTTTTGTTGCTGAATTTGCTACTAAAGGCAAAATGTTATAGTTGTTGCTACTAATTGATTTTCTTTGTATCCCAGTGTCCAGATTACATGGGGATTATAAAGAACACTATGGCCTTTTCCTGAAGGAGCAGGTACTGGGCCAAATAAGCTGCAACATTTCCTCTCAATAATCAGAGGAAGCTTGATTCTGGAAAGGAAAGGAAATCAGCACTCTCAGAAGATACTTCTAAAAAGTAGACATTTAACTAAAGAGGTTTCCACAGTAGCTACAAAGCTCCCCACTATAAACCACCAGAAAATCTGAGCATAGACAACAAACAAAATGAAACATAGAAGACAAAGCAACAAAATGCCTCCCCAAACTCCAAACTCTCCTAAAGCCCATCCAGAGGGCATAACGGGGGAAGAAATAAAAAGCTGCATGACAGAAAATGAAATAATAGCTGCAAAGTTAATAAAAACAGATAAATAAAGTGCTAGTGAATTCAAAGAAGATGTATCTAAACAGACAGTGTTCCCACTGAGACAGTCATGGAGTCGAAGGGGCCAGCAAGATAGCTCAGTGGACTAAAACGCCTGCTTAGGCAACAGCAGTGACCTGGGTTCAGTCCCAGCATGCTGTGCTGGCCCTGCCCCTGGGGCTTGCTGAGATGGCAAATGAGACTGGATGTGGTGGCGCAGGCCTATAATCCCAGCACTTGGGAGGCTGCAAACAGGAGGATCACTATGAGTGTGAGCTGTGTAGTGAGACCTTGTAGACCCTGTACTAAATACATTTAAAAAACAAAACAAAACAATGAGTCCACAGAAGATGAACTAAAGAAACAGATGCAAAACATAAATGCCCAGCATAGACAACAACTGGGGACCAAAAAAAGGTTCCAAAGAGAAATTTGGGAAATTAAAAATACTATTGAAAGTATGGGCAGCAGAAGCAACTAATGTTAGGACAAAACTAGAAGACAGGGCTATGGTTGGTGATCAGTTAATGAGAGATACCTTAAAAACAACAAGAAAACATGAAAACTGGATTTAACAATTGCTAGATGATACAAAGAAGACTAATGTAAGATTAACTGGGATTAGGGAAGGAACAAAAGACAGCACAAAGAACATAAATCACCTGTTTATAAAAATAATGGCAGAAAACTTTCCAAACATAGAGAAAAGAATTTAGCATGCAGAAGGGTAAATTATATAGAAAGAACTTCCAGTAGACATGATCAGAAAAGAATTACCCTATGACACATTGTAGTCAAAAATCCCAAAAGTATAGCACAAGAATAGCATCTTAAAAACTGCTGGGGAAAAAGCAACCAATCACTTATGAAGGAAAACCATGCAGAATTACAGCAACCTTTCCAATGCAACCCTTAAAGGCAAGGAGAACTTGGAGTAAAGTATTTTAAACCCTGGAAGATAGGGGCCAGGGAGATGGCTCAGTAGAGTAAGTGCTTCCCTGGCAAGCGCAAGGGTCTGAGTTCAATCCTCAGTTCTAAAAAAAAAAAAAAAAAATAGTAAACCCTAGAAGAATTCAACTTCCAACTGAACTGATATAGCCTGCAAAATTATGTTTTATAATTCACAGAGAAATAAAGTTCCATAATAGAGAACACCTTCAGAAATTAACTGCCGCACTGACACTCTGAGAATTCTCCAGGAGACCCTAGAAAGGAACAATGAAGCTGACAGTGCCGGAATGTCCAGTAGAATGCATACACCAGGTAGAGCAAGCAGTGAGAGGGCAGCGAGGGCGAGCAGCTGCAGGAGAATAAAAGGTAGAGACAGGTCAGTATGCATCCGTTATAACAAGCAACGGCAACAATACCATTTATATTTTATTATATGTTATATTATGATTCGAAACATCCACCATATATCGGAACAGGTGTAATAACAGTGACCATTTGACTGACAATCTTAACTAGGTATTATTTTTAGGGCAGGGCTTATAGTATGAGCATCCTCAAAAAATCATGACAGAATTTGTTTTCTGGTTAGGTCTTGTTTCCAGGGAAATAGGGTAGCCATTTTAACAGGAACTGTAACAGCTAACTTTTGGAAAGGGCCTCTGTGCCCATCAACACATGAAGAAACTGTGGTATGTACACATAACAGCAGCACTCTGCCCTAAGACAGACAGACTTGAGGCGTTCCTAGACAAATGGATGAGCCTTGATACCATAGGAGGAAGTGCAGTGAGTCAGACACACAAGCTTAAATGTCACTTGGCTTCTCTTATTTGACAAATTTCAGAAAGAGAAAAAGAAAGAAAGAAAGAAAGAAAGAAAGAAAGAAAGAAAGAAAGAAAGAAAGAAAGAAAGAAAGAAGAAAGAGAAAATAGCAAAGTAAAGATAAATTCATAGGAAGTAGGTAGATCTTTCTCAAAGATATGGGATGTGGGAATAAGAGGTGGAGGATGGGTAAGGGAGGAAAGGAAAGGGGGAGGAAAAATAAAAGAATTGAGACAAAATGGAAATGCAGTTTTTCTGACCAGAAGGGCACAGAGCTAAAAGGAGCGCGGAGAGACGAGAAGGGGAGGAGATGAAAAGAAGACGCATCGTGTTCGTGTACCAGCTCGCCGCAAGCAGTGTGACGAGTATGTACTGCAGACGTGCAGTAATAAAAAATAAAAGACAGGCAATAAATTGACCACCTCTGAAAAATAAGTGAAATATAATCAGGAGTGAAGACCAAAGGACAGTGAACAAGATTTAAAAATAAATTGACTAGGCAGAGAGGCCAGATGTGTTCAACAGAAAGACCAAAACTTATGTTAGGAAGCGCTCTGCAGTTCCTGCCGGGCCTCCGGCTGTGAGGCTCAGTAGTCATGAGGAGTCGCGACACTGCCGCTTCTTCACTCTCTGTGCCTCGGTATGGTTCTCAGCCTCTTTACTCTTGGGAAGATATTCCAAGATGAATTAGTCTTTCTGTTGCACTTTATACTGTGGAAAGGTGATCATATATTTTTACGTTATTGCCACTCAAAGCCAGTATCTAAACGCTCCCCAACATTGGAGCTCCAACTCAAGGCTGCATACCAGTTCTTCCCCTCTTATTTTTTAAATTTTGACACAGGGTCTCACTAAATAACTAAGTTGCCCAGCTAGGCTTGGACTTTCAATCTCCTGCCTGAGCCTCCCAAACAGCTGGAATTTTTTTTTAATCATAGCAGTTTTAATGAAGGAAGAAAAAAAAGACCCATTGTCTGAAACATTTTGAATGTGTATAACATTATCAGCTATTCAACTTTATTGTTTTACTTAAAAACTGCATCTTTTTGGTTTATAACGGGATAGCATTTCAGAAACTGGAGTCATCTATAGCTACAGCATTGGTAAAGTCATGTGATTTTTAAAATATTCAGCACTAGTGATGATCATTCCATAAAATAATTGTGTGCCTTATACCAAAACAACACATTGTCTATTCACTTCTCATTTGCAGAGACAGCATTTCTTTTTTTTTTTTTGGCTTCACGTTTCATGCACACAAACTCCCAAAGCACCAGATAGATTTATTGATTTATTTATTTGTATTTTATTTTACTTTTTTTTGTGGCGGAACCGGGGATTGAACTCAGGCCCTTGTGCTTGTCAGGGAAGCGCTTATTCCACTGAACCATCTCTCCGGCCCAAGCACCAGATAGATTTAAATACCTTAATTCAACAATCTTCTGCATTAAAAAAAAACTCAGAAATCAAATATACTGATGTTTCAGAATTATCTCTAGAATGAAAGAAAATCCAACAGACACAATGAAAATATTTTTATTGATATAATCTTCATCACTACATTTCTGAAAATCGAATGTTATTTGAACCAAAACGTACACCTTTTCACTTCATGGGTTACATTTAATTTTGTTCTCATTTCTGATATGTAAGACTAAATCTGGCATGCAAATTAAAGTAGCAGTTTCATAGTCTTCTGTTATATTTGACCTAAATAGAAATCTAGTCCAAAAGAATAGATAAAAGGAAAAAAAAAACCCATATCATTTTTTATCTTGAAATATATTTCAGGGCTGTAGAGACAGTCCAGCAAGCATAAGCGCCTGTATGGCAGGAGCAAGGTCCTGAGTTCGATCCCCAGTATCAAAAATCAATTAGCCAATAAAATATTTCAGGCTAATATTATGAATTGTGACTCTCACTCCACTCTATATTAACTGTATTTCTAATATCTTCTGTACCCTGCAGTGCAAGATTCATTTCAGATTTTTATTTTATTCTGAATTTTAATGACATTTGCACAGTTGCTAATAGAGGGCCTTATACACATCTAACGATAATGGGTTGTAGTTCCTTGTTAATAGTGAAAGTTAGTGAATATGGAAGACAACTGAAGCTGTGGCTTCCCTTCAGTTTTTTTCCTCTTCAAAATATTATACTACTATTTTTACAGTACAATTTTCTTTGTGCTGAAGGCGTCCACATTATCAAGCCACTTTGAAATAAATTATCAAATAGAGCTGAATGGACAAACTGTCGCCTAACAAGTAACTCGCCACAGCCAAGGTTCAGTGAGCTGCTTTTCCGCTTCTTCTGCACAGCGCATACTATACTTCCGTTCTAGAGCAGGGCACCTACTTAGGACTGCCATGTCCAGCAGATGTTCTCTGTAGGTTTGCTCATTAGTCTGTGTTCCTTTGTTAGACTTCCTCATGAGCTTGGCACGGGTCTTGTATGCGGAATTAAATTGAAAGGAATGTGTTGAATTAGAGGGTGGGGGGCAGGGATATGGTAGTTGATTTTTTTACCTCTCCACAAGGTGATTTTCTAGACTTAAAAATAGAAGCCCAAGGGCCAGCGACATAGCTCAGTGGACTAAGTGCCTGCTTTGGCTAGTGCAGGGACCTGGGTTCGATCTCCAGTCCTGAATGCCATGCCAGCCCCATTGATGGCATATGCCTGTAATCCCTGTGCTGGGGAGGTTGAAAACTGGAGGATCAGTGGGAGTATGAGCTGTGTAGTGAGACCCTGTATTAAATACATAAATGAAAAAAGAAAAAAAAGCAGCCCAAGTAAGAAAGGACCAATGCATATATGTGATAGAGGAAAATAATTCAGTTTGAGGCGGAAGTGTCCAACAGAACCACTAGCTAGTTTCTCATTTCTGAGAGTATTCTAATAAGTTTGTAAACTAAGACCCATCTACCAACTATGACCACTAATATCCTGAGTTACCAGGTCATGAGAGATGCTTGCAGAAGGTAGGGGGTTGCGTAACCAACTCATCCTACTTTGCTGGGACCTTCCCATTTTTAAAACTGAAAGTCTCTGAAGGCCTGGGCTATGAAGCATATTCAAGGCCAGCCTGTACTACAGAATGAGGCTCTGGATAAACAAGCAAATGAAAGTCTCAGTCTGGACTAAATGACTTCTGAGATTTTCTTTGTTTCAAGTCTTTTTTTTTCATTTTATGTATTTGGCACAGGGTCTCACTGTGTAACTCAGACTCACAGTAATCCTCCTATTTTCAGCCTCCCCAGTGCTGGGATTACAGGTGTGTGTGCCACCACGCCCAGTCTCGATGTCCTGCTTAGCATGCCTGGGGTCAGGACCAGCATGGCATGTGAGACTGGGGATCGAACCCTGGTCCCTATGCTTGCCAAAGCACGAGCTTAGTCCACTGAGTTATCTTGCTGGCCTTCAAGTCTTTCTTTTTCTTTTAAGTCTTTTATTTATTTATTTGGCACAGGATCTCGCTACACAGCTCAGACTCATAGTGATCCTCCTGTCTCAGCCTCCCCTGGACTGGGATTACAGGCACGCACCACCATGCCTGGTTTCAGTGGCCGGCATGGTGCACCCAGAGTTCCGGGGCTGGCACCTCATATGGTACTGGGAAATGAACCTGGGTCCTTGAGCTTGCCAGGCAGGCGCTTAGACTACTGAGGTATCTCCCCAGCCCTGCTTCAAGTCTTAAGACATAAGATTTAGAGCCTACCCCAGGCAAAACTGGAAGGAAGAAGTTCACTTTATTTCCTACTAGGCTTTTTCTCCTCAGCTGCCTTGAGTTCCATTCCTTATCTACTTGCAAGATTTGCTCTCATAATTATTTGTGCATAAATAATTTATGTTGACTCAATAAGTTGTTGTTCCAAATACTATTAAGAGATACCAGATAGCAAAGCCATAAAATAAAATAATGCTTTTCAAGTTCTTCCAGTCATTAGCGTATCATGGGAGTCAGGGGACCCTTACCAAACCTGGCTATGCTGATAAATTTAACTCCATCATACAAACTGAGAACAAATATGAGTATGTATTAGGCATTGCAATTAAGAAGTCACAAAACATGTATACATAAAAGCAGATAATAAAAATATCTATGCCTTAGTGTTTATCACTAATTTTCTACTCACTTATTTTATCACTTGCTTAAGACTTTAGCAAACAAATGTAGCCACATGCTGCCTAATGGCACAACATGTACCGAGAAGTTTGTTGTTAAGTGAGCCCATAATTATGCAAAACACCATAGCATGTCTTTGAGTAAACTAAAGTACGTCGCTGCGATGTCACTCAGTGATGTCCTCTTACGGACCACCACTGTGTATGTGGCCTGCCCTTCACTGAAACACTATGTGGTGCGTGACTAATAATGTTAAGCAAAGGCTTGATAAAAAGGTAGGAAAGAAGCAACTTTGAAAATACAGTGTTCATTTTCATAAATTAAGATCGTCATTTTAATCTTGTCCCCAAAACACCTGAGTTTCAATAAATTATATAATGTGACCTATCACCCGCTGTGGAAATGACATTTTACTCTCAGATTCTTTGTATTTCACTGGCTAGGAAAGAGCTGAAAATTCCTTTGAGGACCAGCCCTTCCTAGAGTTAGGTTTCAGTTCTTAAAGTACACCCCAGCTGGATACATTTTTTCAGGCTGCCCTAAGAAAATACTGCAGCCTCCATCCAGGGCGCTGTACGTGTGCTGGTTCCCAGGCTCGCAGCACTGTCCTCTCACCTCAAGGTTTCTGTTAGGCTGCGTCTTGGGCTGCCCTCAACATACTGAGGCCTGGAAACCCTTGAGGGAGGCTCACCTCACTTGTTTCCCAACTGCTTGTCGAGACAGGGTCTTGCTGTGTGGTCCAGGTTGCTCGTGGAAGTTCTCCTGCCTCAGCTTCCAAGTACTGGGATTACGCAGATGCCATCAGGAGCAACCTGATGCCCAAGCTTTAGGTTCACGTTGCTCTGCTGCCTTGTCAAGGGTCTTGAGATTGTTGTCATACGTTCTGTCTATGTCCTTGTTCCAGGGTGAGAATAAATGGAGTCATAGTTTAAATGTCCATAAATTATGTATAGTATTATTTATAATTGGATGAACTTTGTTTTCTTTTTTGGAGAGGTATTAGGGATCAAACTCAGAAGTTTACACTGTGCTACACCCCAGCCTGTCTGCCTCACTACCTTCAATTAATTAATTTTTATGTATCTCATATGGGGTCTCACTGCCCAGCTTAGACTCACAGTGAGCCTCCTATCTTAGCCTCCCCAGCACTGGGATTACAGGCATGCATCACCATGCTGGTCTCTCAGCACGCCTAGGGGCAGGGCGGGGGTGGCCTGTGGTGGCCGGGACCTAGCCCTGGGCCCTGCGCTCGCCTAAGCAGGTGCTCATCTGCTGAGCTATCTCGCTGGCCCCTTCCTTGCTTGCTTGCTTGCCTGCCTGTTTGCAGTGGTGCTGCCCCAGCTTCCCAGAGCGGGGGATTACAGGTGTGTATCACCATACCAGCTAATTTGATGACTCTTTATTGCAGGTACAAATTATTACAGGGGTTTAAAGGAGTGAGAAATTTATAGAAAACTTTTGTAAAGGATGACCTCTGAGGTCTGGTCAAGTGTGGATGACATTTGGACTTCGAAGGCAAACAAAGTAAGGCAACAGGAAGTACAAAGTAAGGATCTGTTCACCAAAGGGTAAGCGTGTGTGAAAGTGAGCTTTACATTCTGAACAGATTTGTGAAACTACTTGCAGGAATAATTCTATATAGCGTGTAACTTGTACTAGGAAGCATTCTTGTTTTATGGATAAAATGATCTTTTGCTATGGCTTGGCTGTGATTTAACTGTGTCCCTGCAAGGTTCATTGCTGGAAACTTGGTACAGAGTAGTGCTGCTGAGGCAGAGTGAAACCTCGACGGGTGCGACCTAGTCGCAAGTGTCCATGTCGCTGGGGCAGCTAGCCCCAAAAGGGACTAAGCGCGCCCACGGGCTGCTGAGCTAGCTCTCGGGAGGGTCAGTGGCTATAGAACAACAAAGCTGGCACGTTCCCACTCTGGCTTCCTGGCTGTTGCCCTGTGGTCACCCTCATAGCCCCTTGTTACGGTTTGTGTCCAGTTGTCCCACCAAAGCTTCATGCAGGTCATGGGCAGAAGCTGCTGGAGGAGCAGCGAGTGACTTGAGGGGCCGGACCATTAAACTGACAGCACGCGCTGTCCCTCCCTCCCCACCTTCCCACCCTCCACGGCCCCCGAGCCAGCGGACCCCCTCAGGGATATGGAGGATCATCCTGGACACAGCGGCGCCCCAGCCTCTCCTCCAGACCTTGGAGTGCGGGACAGCAGTGTCTCGAGGTCTTGCTGTGTAATCTAGGCTGCTTGAAACTATAAAACCTCCAGTAACTGCGCTAACTGAACCTTTCCTTCCCTAAGCTTGAGTGTCGGGTATTTGTCCCAGCAACTTTTGAGGGAAGAGTAACGAATACAGCACTCCTGCCACGGAGCCCTCTGTCATGAGGCGCACAGTAGTGCCAGCACCATGGTGTTTGCACTTGCAACCCCCACAACTGTAAGCCAAATGAAGGGTTTTATTTCTAAGTTTACCAGCCTCGACCATTTTGTTAAAGCAGGCACTTGCTGTCATGTGCAGCTATGCTGTCTTCAGATCCACTTTGTGCACTCACTCACTGAGATGGACTTAGGAGTAGAAGCCAGGGGCCAGAGGCGTCGCTGCACTGGGGCAGAGCTGATGCCTTCGCCTGTGCGCTCCTGAGAACCAGCAGAAAGTAGGAGCGCGAGAGGCACGGGACAACAAGCAGCGATCACAGACTGTCCACCGTTCTCATTTTCAAAGAAAATCTCTGTATTTCTTTTGTATGTGCGCGTAAGGTAAGTGGTTTAACTGGGTGAGCGACGGGTCTATCAGCCTGTTTCTTGTATTTTCATAGGTGCCTTGAAGAGGTAGAAAAAACTGCTTTCAAGAAAAGCACCTGGGGGTGGGGGTGGCCCAGGAGCAAAGGCCTGAGTTCAATTCCTGGTTCCACCAAAAAAAAGCACCTAATAAAAAAATGAATTGTACACTCTTAGGCCTATGTTTGGAATGCAAAAATAACTGTTATACTGCAGATGAGGATGGCTTTATGACAAACAAGTAAGCTGCGTTATTGGTAGGTATGTGCAAGCTAAAGAGTATAGTCCCACTATGGACATGAAGCCGTGCTGGGTTCTAAAAAAATCACTAAACATTTAGTAAAGGAACAGGTGGGAATTTTTCATCTCACAAATTCTTATTACTGACTGGTGGTATCTAGGGCTACAGCAACAACAACAAAACCCAAAGCCAAAACAAACAAGCAACAGCAATGCCCAAGAGCAACATCTACCTTTCAAGTTCCAGGGCCACTGTTTTGAGACTGAAAATCTCAGGACGACATTCCTCAGCTGAACATCCTATTTCAAAGTGAGACATTCTTCCAGGTCTATCTGTGGGTTTTTAAAAGAACACTTTTGCAAGAACTTTTACATTGCATGTTTTGTCTGGTCATGAAAAGCTGACATGCATGCACTTAGGATGGGATGGCCAGCACCCCGCGTTGTGTCATCCACAGGCAGTGTCCACTCTGCTTCATTCACACGCCCCAGTGGAGGTTTGCAGCAGCCCACTTCTAGTGCACACCCTCTCTGTGACTCCCCCTCAGTCACGGGGGTAGAGTGACACCAGAAACTCCCCAGCACAGTTGTTAGGTAGCTCCGTCTCAACACGTTCCTACTGGTTTGAGCCACCAGTGGCACATACATGACTGCCTCATCAGGCAGCCTGCTCCACTGGTAGCTATGTAATAGGGGCACCACACGAAATTTTTAGACAAAGGATATCATGGGGTAACACAGTGTTTATTTTTTAGGAGTATTTCCATTGATGAATTATTAACTTTAATTTTATGAGTTTTAGTATATTAAATAATGTATACTTAACAGGAAAGTAAAACTTCAATAGAATAAATGCATTTTGAATATGTAATGAGTGTGTAAAATAAACACCAACTTTTTTAACATCAACTGTTGATCTGCTTACAAGACCTAAAAAATAACAGCAGAAATAAATTCCAAAGTGAAGTACAGTGAAAACACAAACAGAACTCTCCCATAGGAATAATCTTTGCTTCAGTTTTCACACCTAGGGCAGCCTTCACGCCTAACAGCAGCATGCTGCGTACAGATCTCGCTTACACTGCTAGCACACCAGTTTTGTTTTCCTGTCTTCTTCCTAGGTCATACTTGACATCTTGTGGTCTCCTTGTTTTCTTAAGCGGTCCTTGTGATGTTTCCCCTGTCTGTTTACTGGTCTGCTCCAGGATTCTTTTGTGGAGTTTTCTGGTCAGGTACTTACTGTTCTTCTGTTATAATTGATCATTTAACAACTTGAGTCCCAATCCTCTACGAGAATCTCTCCATATTTTGTGCTTATTTTCTTTGAACTATTAAATGATTTATGCCTGTCTTATGGTTTCTGTCTAGATGACTCCCTAATGCTACCAGTATGGGTGTGAGTGCTAAGCCCACCCTGGGGGCTAGCAGCCTGCATACAACGTGAGGGAAGGAGAGGCAGCTCTCCGCTGCTCCTCCTTTGTGCTCGTGCTGCCAGGCAAGGCTGCCCTCTGCCATGTACCTCCCTGCTTTGGAGCCAGCCAAGTATGGTCTGAAACCTCCACAATGGCTGGGGAGATAGCTCAGTGGAATTAGCGCTTGTCTGAAGCCTCCACAGACTGAGCTGAATAAACCCTTCCTTAATTTTGGGTGTTATGGAATTTCATCTCAGCAGTGAGAGAAAAGTAACTACGGCAGCCTGACTTATCCTGTGTCATCCTGTGTTTTACTCGGATACAGTAAAACACAATCATTGGTCAATGCTTCCTGTTTCAAGTGACACCACAGTTGGTGCACAACTTTTCAACACCTCCACTTTTCATTTTGTGGTGAAATCTGACCATTTCTGACTCCGTATGTTGAAGATTCGTGATAAGTTGTTGTTGTTCTTTGGTTTTGTGGGACAGGGTCTTGCTACACAGTCCAGGCTGGACTCGAGCTCACTGTGTAGCCCAGGCTGACCCTGAGCTGGGATCCTCCAGCCTCAGCCTCCCAAGTGCTGGGTTGCGCAGCACCACTGCCAGCTTCATCATCAGTGTATCATCACGATGTGACACTGCGCGCATCAGTGTTGCTTTGTTTTCTCACCATAAAGGGGCCAATATCATTTTGAAACCCAAAGATTATACTATGCATTTCTCTATTGTGAACGTGCAACATTTTTTTCAGGAAACTCCATCTTATCTTACCCGCAGTTCCTGTGCTAGTCAACTGGTGGTTTTTTTGTTTTGTTTTGTTTTCTTTTTTTAGCAAATTAACTTTATGGGCAACTTGTGAACCAGCTGTCAAATGTAACATTTAGGTTACTTTTTGAAATAGGTACAACTTGGCGGTTGAGTTCCAAGATAAATTTCTAAATTCAAAGTGTAAAATCTCTCCCCATCCACCAGAGCAAATATTGTTATACCAGACTTGTAAGGTTTGTTTGGCATAAACTGCCAAAACCTTCAACAACCACAAAATGATACAAGTTATCAGTTGTCATGTACTCAGATGGTGTACAAACTGCTTGAGTTTACCGAAAAGCTCTCAAAACTGAGCGAACAGTAGCCAGACTCTCAGATTTTTTTATTCCCATTCTTGGTGGTTCTTTTTATCATGAAAACACAGACAATTTTGCAACAAACAAAATTTTGTGTCATTATTACCCTAAAAATCTCAATGCCACATCTGCACTTTTCTATAATCCTTTAGATCCTGACAGTTAGAACAATAAAGTCCTACTAAGAAGGCTTTTCGTTCAGAAAGTGAGGGGTTATATTTTTGAGTATTACTATGGATGCATGTGGAATGCTTTACCTATATTTCATTATTGGCATATTTCCAAGCATCTCATTATATATCATGCATTATAAACAGTCCTTGACATTAAATCACACTGTTGGTTCCCTGGCAAGCACAACAGCCTGAGTTCAATCCCCGGTTCCACAAAAAATAAAAAAAAATCACACTGTTGGCATTCCAGTAGGTTTCACACGTGGCAAGAACCATTCCGACCTGGTCCTAACATTGGATTGCTCAGGTATATATGACCACTTCGTAGTATTTGGACTAAACACTTATTTACACTTATTCACTGTTTTCTTCCTCATCTGAATCCAGGTCTTTGTCCGTCCGTCTCTGTTGCATCTTGCTAACTCTCTGGCTCATGTGACTCATGTCATCATTGGTAGCAGAAGCCCCTGGAGACTTTCAGCCTTCCCTCAAAGTTGTAAAAGCAGAACTTCATGTGACACTGTACTGAACTGGGCTAGTTCAAGAAAAATCAAAAGAAAACATATAATAAAGAAATATATAAGACCATACGTGTAAGTGAAATAAATCAGACTTGCATGTGTAAACATCGTATCATCTCACTTAGTGTAAGAACCTGAGAGTAAATAAAATTTGAAAGGTACAACAGATACTGTGAAAGGGAAAGAATCCGTGCAAAGGGATGGAAAAACTGGGATGAGGAAAAGGACAAAAGGAGGGAAAAATATTTAAAGGTTAATTTGGGAGGGCCGGCGAGATAGCTCAATGGACTAAGCACCTGCTTCTGCAAGCACGGGGACCAGGGTCTGATCCTCAGTCCTGCATGCCGCACCGGCCCCGCCCCCAGGGTGCGCTGCGCCAGTGACTCAGTCCCAGTGTGGTGGCTCACCCCTGTGTCCCCGCGCTGGGGAGGCTGAAAACAGGAGAATCACTACAAGTCTGAGCTGCGCAGTGAGACCCTCTAACAAATACATAAAATGGAAAAAAAAAAGATAATTTGCATAATCATATCGCTGATTTCTGCTGGTCTGATGAAAGGAACAGTTAATGCTTTTTTGTCTTTTAAATTCTTTTATAACTTTTGGACCAATTTTGCACTTTGTATCTGGCAATCTGAACTAATTTGAAGACAATATGAATATAACAACCACTGTTACTCAAATTCTGTATCGTTCCTGTTTGTTTTTTAACTACTTTTATTCTCCTTAAAAATACACATGGCCACACGTGAAGGGGAGGAGCTGGGGTGCCATGCTAGGAGCCACATGGCTGGGAGTGAGGACAGTAAAGTTGGCTGGAGCTCAGCCGTGGCTCGTGGTCCCAAGAAGCTTCTGAGGCGAGTAAAGCGCCAAAGGTTTGGATGCTGGATAAACTGACCAGTGTGCTTGCTCCCTGTCCACCCACCAGTACCCGCAAGCTGAGAGAATGTCTGCCTCTCATCACCTTCCTGAGGAACAGATCCAGCATGCTCTGACAGGAGATGACGTACAGAAGATTCGCATGCAGTGCTGCATTAAGATCAGCGGCAAAGTCCAAACTGGTACAGCCTGTCCTGCTGGCTTACGGATGTCATCAGCACTGACAAGACAGGAGAGCATTTCCGTCTGATCTACGACACCAAGGGTCGCTTTGCTGTTCATTGGATTATAGCTGAGGAGGCCACGTACAAGTTGTGCAAAGTGAGGAAGATCTTTGTGGGCACGAAAGCGCTCCCTCACCTGGTCACCCACGATGCTCACACCATTCGCTACCCTGACCCCCTCATCAAAGTCAATGACACCATCCAGACTGACTTGGCATCTGGCAAGATCACCGATTTTATCAAGTTCGACCCTGGTAACCTGTGAATTGTGACCACAAGTGCTCACTTGGTAAGAACTAGAGTGATCACCAACAGAAAGCAGCGCCCTGGCTCTTCTGATGTGGTTCGTGTGGAAGATGCCAACGGCAACAGCTCTGCCACCCGGCCCTCCAACATTTTTGTCGTCACCAAAGGCAGCAAGCCGTGGATTTCTCTTCCACGAGTAAAAGGAGTCTACCTCGCCTTTGCTGAAGAGAGAGATAAGAGGCTGGCAGCTAAAGAGAGCAGTGGGTGGAATGGTCTCTAATGACATTACAGAGGTCTCTAGTAAAGGTAAGAGAACATGAGTTAAACACACATACACGAACACAAGGCGTGTAACGTGGGTGAAGCTCATGATTTGCACTGACACAGGTGCACACTACCTGGCCATTCATCTTTCCGAGTGAGTGCACACGAAGGCTGCTTCCTGTATCCCCAGCACAGCTCCTGAGGTGTACAGCCAGCCACCATTATGCTAAAGGACGCGTCTGGAGGAGGAAACTAGAGCTGGGCTGCACTTTACCCACCACAGGGCGCCTTACTCACATCAGATGATGGAATCCAACCCAGAGTCGCCTGGCAGTGAATGACTAGGTTGAGAACTCCTTCAACAATTAACCCTTTCCCAAAGTGGGTCCTGTTAAGCACGGTCAGGCATGCCGCACACTGCAGTGGCCTCTAGCCTGCAATCACTGTCAGGCTAGACCTCCCAGTTCATGAAGCATACAGTAAGTGTGTGCTTTTCTCCTGGCCGGTGCTGCTGTCCCTCCCGGGGCCCACTTGTGTCGCCAGAGGCAGGGCTCCGTCCATCCCCAGAGCACTAGTTCTGTCCCTGACCGCTTTCCCCTCCTTTGCTGCCCTTTGCTGCATTTCTCCGCAGTTTCTAGCTTCCTGCCAGCCTCCTCCCGGTGCTGGCGCGCTCTACGGTTGGGCCTCCCCCCAGTTATTCTCTAGGGCTCTTAACTCCAGCACCTGGGGAGGGTGCTTTGGCTGCCCTTCTCTACCACACGCAGGGAGAGGCCGAGTGTGGGACACGAGGCCAGGCTAATGCTGTGCTCTTCTGGGGGTATGTCGGTGTGTCCTAATGACGATTTCAGCAGGACTCTGGGTAAGAGAAATAAATAAGGGAAAAAAAAATACATAGGGAGAGAGATCTTTTGCAAATGTGAAAAGGAACAACAGAGGGATTGTGGAGGAAAAGGGAGGTGAGGATGTGGAATTAAGGGGTGCCCTGTACAACTGCCACGATGAATGTGATCACTGGGCACCGTACTGCAAAGATGCGCTAAGAATTCAGGGTGGCGCTTCGCCTGAAATGAGAACAGTGACACCTGCTGGCTCCTCTCTGGAACTGCACCATAGCCAGCCCACTAAAAATGTCCACATTCACTTTTAAACATTTGCTCAGAAACACAGCGTCAGTTGTAGCCCAAAAGAGTAATTTAAAAAATGAACTCTGGGCTAACCAAAGGCTTATGACACACACAGGCATGTATTAACATCGTTCACCTTGAAAAATACCAAGCAACATTAGTCTGTAGAGTGCACAAGATGAGAACGCCTTGCAACCTCTGGTGGTGAGGTGAGTAATTTCTATTCATCTTGTCCTTAAAGAAATTTTTTCTTTTTAGGAAGGTTGTTCTCTAGCTCTAAATTCTCAGTTGTAAAAGTCCTACCGTTTGATTTCACATCTCTAAACCCATCTGGATTTTTTCAAATGTCAGATGACACAGGGTGGAGAGAAGGCTCTGTTTTCTAAGGTAAATTTCAACTACAGAGAAGAAACAAAATAGTAGTGATTTAGCCAAGAAGGCGGCTTAATCTTCTCTGGTACAATGCCAAATAGGTGGCTCCAGCCGGCACAGGGCTCCAAACCGCGCAAGGGGTTTAGGCCACCACTGCCTGAGCCTCCTGGCTCACAATGGAGGCTGAGGCAGGAAGACCATGAGCTCAGCCTCACAACTCAGCAAGACCATGGCTCAGGGCTGGCGAGATGGCTCAGTGGTCTAAAGCACCTACTTGGAACAAGCTTGGCAAAGCACAGGGACCACGGTTCGATCACCCAGCACCACATGCCAGCCAGCCCCGCCCCCTGGTGGGCTGAGCTGGCCACACACACACACACACACACACATAAAAAAATGTTTAATAAATAAATAAATAAATGTTTAAAAAAAAAAAAAAAGACCATGGCTCAAAATAGAAACTAAAAGGGACTGGGTATGTTCAGTGGGGGGAAAAAAAGCATCGAAGTCAGATGGCCAATTACAAACCAAGAGAGAAGGGGGTAGCATGTCCATGTCACAAGTATTTAAGATCGTCCTGGAGTTACACGGCATCCCCTAGATGCAGGACTTAAGATGTCCTTCCTGCGTGGGCAGATGAGCAACAGGAAATGGATACTGAGTGGATACCATTTCTCCCACAGACTGCCCCTCTGACCTGTATGAATACACCTGTCTTACTACACCGAGACAGCCTTACTCCTCCCCAGGGGATACACCACCCAAGTCCAGGTCTCTCCCTGCAGTCGGCTCCGAGTCTCATCTGGGTAAATGGAAATGTATCACCAGCAAACTAGAAAGGTATCATCCGCCTCAATGCACTCAATATGGACGTAGGGGCTTAATAATTACAGTTTCTTAATGGAACAGTGGAAATGACACGCTGGTTACATACAAGGAATAACTTCTAACATCCTATAGCAGTCAGGTAACTGTGCTACATGAAATCTGGACACCTTAAAACAGAGGGTTTAGGGCCGGCCAAATAGCTCAGCGGACTACAGCACCTGCAAGCAGCGGCCAGGGGTTCGATTCCCGGGCTTGGCGTGCTGGCCCTGTGGGGCGCACTAAGACAGCAATTGAAACCGGCCACCGTGGCACGCGCCTGTAACCCCAGCTCTTGGAAGGCTGTAAACAGGCGGATCACTATGAGTCTGATCTAATATACCCTGAACACCCTGTAGACCCTTCCCTAAAATACAAAAAAACAAAAAACGAAACACCAGAAAACATAAAACACAAACCAAAACAGTCGTTAGAATGGGTCCAGCACATTGTGTGGGGTGATGATAAGCAACTACCCTCATCTGATAACATATTGTATATATCCCCATAAACAAGTATAATTGTTAATTAACATCTACTTAGTAGGAATCCCAAGATCTGTCAACTCTGCTAAGAGTCCCTTGGTTGGCCCATGGGGACAGTCCGGTTCCAATCTTTGGGAAGAATTCTGCCTATTTTTGAGGAAAGTTCATTTTCTGTTCTTCCTTCTGCCTACAACTGGGGCTGTAGTTATCACTGGGATCCCACAGAGCAGTCTGCCCAGAACTGCTCCTGCTTACACCTGTTATTTCTATGTACCTAAAGCCCTTTGCTCTCCCACATACTGTGATTTGGTTAATATATTACCTAGTCACTACATTCCTGAACTGGATCAATGAGAAACTGACTTTGGTAAAAAAAAAAAAAAAAAAAAAAAAAAAAATCATATAAACGTGGAGGAGGAATCCAAGTCTCAGATGAAATTGTGCGCAGCCCCAGACACGATTTCTGTCTGGCAAGACTGTGAACAGAGCGAGCATCCAGCTAACATGTACCTGGACAGAACAAAACTCAGATTAACTTGTGTTATGACATTCTGTGGTCACCTTTCACAGCAATAGAAACCCGTACACCTTTGAAGACGATGGACTTGGGTCAGAAGCCAGTACTGTCATTTCATCCCTGCCTTCAATCTACCTCCCACTAGTGTATCACTTGGGACCCGCAGTCCATGAGTAATTCCAATTAGGCTAACTGAACAATCCAAGTTCAGTAAGCCTGGAGCATTTCGGGACCAGGAGCTATGGAAACCCTTACCATACCTGATGCTGGAAGTTCAAGCAGGCTCACTTCTCCTCACACATGGAGGATGGATCCAGAACAGCAACTAACCGCCCAAGTGTCAGTGTAGATCAGGTATCTGTCACTCTGATGGCACAGGTCACCATGCTCCATCTTCACTGCCATCTTCCTTATTGTTAAAGCCATGACCCACTTGTTTACTTTCAACGCAGCAGAGACCAACACGTCTGGTCACTGCCTTCCACGGGGGAGCAGCTTGCTAGCCTGCAGGAGCCAAGCCCTGGTCATTTCACCTAGGCAGGGAAGCAATATTCTCTCTCCCAGGGGATAATTTCTGAATGAAGAATAAATCAGGAGCCACCACAGGCATTTATTTGGTGCCTCAGGCAGAGCTGATAGATGGACAGCAGAGTACCTCCCACACTGTACGGTATTTAAATGTCAACAGAAGCCCTGCTGATGAACACTGCCTTTCTGGTACCAAATTTTGTGTAGGCTGAGAGGCAAGAGTGATTTTAAAAAAAGAAAAAAGCCAAAAACAAAACAAACCCAAGCCCGCAGTGGCTGAAACAAGTAAGTTTATTCCTCAATAAAATTCCAATTAGTCTAAGTCTGATAAGGCTCTCCATAATGTCAAGGACACAAGCACCAAAGGCTCTGGAGGTCAACTTTCTGTGGTACTGAGAAACTCACTTGACACTAAGAAAGTTAGCAATCTGTGAAATAAACTGCAAGTATTTTTTCCTCTTGAGTAATTTGTCATTTTTTACTTTAAGAGCATTTTAAGCCACAGTAAGTCATTTTTATGAAGTTATTGTCTAAGACTCTGAAATTACTTAAAAATACATACTTGAACACCTTTATGAACTGAGCATTTTATACCATTAACTCTTCACCCTACACCCTTGCACCCCGCAAGCTGGCTACCCTCTTGTCTCAACATCATTTTCAGAGTAATTCATCTTTACCCCACCGATTCTGGGTGGTGCCTTTGAAATGAAAACATGGCACTAAAGTTAATCAAATGCTTTTGTGTTGTCTACTGAAAGGATTGCTTTTCCTTCTTTAATATGCTAAGGTAGGGTGCTACACCACCAGGTCTCCTAGTAAGGAATAATCAGTGTTAACCATACTTCACCACAGTGTAATAGTCTCTGGCTATTAAGAGAAAGCAGTTCTGCTTTGAGCTTCATGAGGAAGTTTCATCTTTTTTTTCTTTCCTTTCTCCGGTGTGTATTAAGCTGCTCTCACAACATAGCTTTCCATATTTTCATCTAGAATCATTCTCATAATACAGTAAATTATATATGGATAAAGGGATAGAATTCCCTAGGAGTCTAAGGACCTTCTGAGCGGTACCAGTGAACTTCCAGCCCTTCTGTGGCTCTGCTCCTTGCCTGTTCTACCGTGCCCATGAGTATCAGGGCTCAGGATGGACAGACGTTTCTTTCACGAACTCCTAAATGTCAACACGCTACATGATTGAAAGAAGTACCAGATATAAAAACCCAAACATATGTAGTGAACACCTGTATATCTACTATCAAATTTAAGCAATCATATATAATTACATCTTCTTAGGCGGTTTCCTAGTTTCCCATGCCATGCTTTATACATTTCCAATACATGAAATGGTATAGTTTTACAGATTAATCAGTGCTTATAAACTTCGGGTGGACTTACCTTCTGTAACTTCCTTTTTTCTCTCACTGTGGCCTTTAACAGTATATTGCTCTAGGAAGTGCCGATTTACAGCTCTAAGTGTGTTCACAACGTAATTAAATCAGTAATTCTTTATTGCTGGGTATTTAGATGGGCTTCTGTGGGTTTTTTTGGTTTCTTATTTTTTTGTAGTGTCTCACTACACAGCTCAAACTCATGGTGATTCTGTTTTCAGGCTCCCCAGTGTAGGGCTGATAGGCATGTACCACCACATCCAGTCTTGGTGGCTGGCTTCGTGCGCCCAGGGGCAGGTCTGGCGCGGCATGTGGTGCTGGGATCAAGCCCTCGCCCCTGCTCTTGCCAAAACAGACACTTCGTCCACTGAGCTATCTCACCAGCCCTGGGCTTACCGTTTTTGCTAGTGTAAATCTTAGAATGGAATTACACTGTCGTACATTTTATCTCCCTTTTTTCTTTGACCATAAAGATGCATACACAATGAAGGAAATGACTCTACATGAGAGGAGAGGTTCCCCTCTTTTTGCCCTGCATCTGAGGTACCTTCAGTGTCATGACTAACACTGTTAGTCTTCCCCAACAGCTTAATTTCTGCATAATAAAACTATGGTTCCTGATGATTCTTCTTCAGGTAACCGTCTGGGATAGCAGAGGTTCGTGCTCAGAATCAGTGTTCAGATTCCACTAGGTCAACAAGTCAGCAGCACAAAACAAAGCCAAAGAGGAAGCTAACACTGCTAGCATAAGTGTCAGAGATATTCTTGCAGTGAGAGAACTCTGAAAATTTATTTGGCTTTAAAGGTGTGCATTTTATAAATTCTTCTATTAATGTGTTCATTCTAAGATACATCACATTTTTTTCTTTGTCTTCTATTAACCAGTGTTTTAATTCCAGGTAGTCTCACAAATGAGTGAAGGTTTATGCTACTACAATAAAAGGCTAATTTGGCATCTGTAAACGTCTATTTTCTTTTTCTTTTTTTTTTTAAAGGAACCGGGGATTGAACTCAGGCCCTTGCGCTTGCCAGGGAAGCACTTATTCCACTGAGCCACCTCCCTGGCCCCTCAGATTTTCTTTTTTTGTTTTGTAAATGTGTATTTTCTAGTAAGTTTGCCTGGAAAAAAAATCTGATTTAGTCACACTGCAAAAGAATGGAAACATATCAGCACATTTTTGTTAGGTAATACCAAAAGTAGAAATTAGAATACTTTAGTGCAGCGGATAAAAGCGCCTGCAAGCAGGTGCAGGGACTGGGGTTCGATACCTGGGCCTGCTGTGTTGGCCCCGTGCCCAGGGCACACTGAGACTGCAACTGAGACTGGGCGTGGTGGCACACGCCTATAATCCCAGCGCTTGGGAGGCTGTAAACAGGAGGATCACTATGAGTCCTATCTACACAGTGAGATGCTGTAGACTCTGTCCTAAATACAGAAAAAAAAGTTTCAATCTTCCAAACCTACTTTTAAGCCTAGCAAGTACATTGTCACTGTACCTGTAAGTTAATCACCTCAGGTAAGTGAACAAAATATACATCCTTCTTGGGATGTTTTGGCACCTGTGCCTTGTAAAAGAAGTGTGCAAATGCTTCACCAAATGTGGCTTTCTAGATTTAAGTGTATTAGTTCAAACTTATGATCTGGCACGAAAGCTCTCTTGAAAGAATTGTCTATTACTTGAAAGTCTTCAATATAGCTATTAAAAGTCAAAGTGATTTTAAACATAGAAAGGAATACTCAAATGATACATAATTATCAGTAATTTTTCTTAATTAGCTTTCCGGAGAATATCCCTTTGGGGGAACATTTTATAACGAACTAGAATTTCCAGGACAATTTTCTTTTAAAGCTCTTACTTTATATATTAGTTTCCAACATCTCAAATATGGGGCAGGGAGACAGCTCAGTAGAATACGTGCTTGCTTGGCAAGCTTAAGGTCCTAAATTCAATCCCTGGTACAGAAAAAAGAAAAGCAAACAACATCTCAAATGTGGAAGAGCCCCACGAACATCTGTATACCCATTTATTTAACTCATAAAAATTTAATCAGAATATCCAGGTACAAACTTTCCCCAATTTATGGCTTTTCAAAAGTGTAAAAATGTACCTATATAACATTGTTTTGGGCCAGCCAGCTAGC
This sequence comes from Octodon degus, assembly GCF_000260255.1. NCBI lineage: Eukaryota > Metazoa > Chordata > Mammalia > Rodentia > Octodontidae > Octodon > Octodon degus. Next base: position 1,088,703 of record NW_004524789.1, read on the forward strand.
TCAGTGGACTAACGCGCCTGCTTAGGAGCAGCGTGGCGGCCCAGGTTTGGTTCCTGGCCTGGCGTGCTGGCCCTGCCCCCAGGCTGCTCTGAGAAGGGAACTGAGACCAGGCATGGTGGCATGTGCCTGTAAGCCCAGCGCTTGTAAGACTGAAAACAGGAGGATCACTGAGTCCGATCTAGGTAGTGAGACCCTGTACTAAGTACATAAATAATAATAATAAAAATAATAATACTATTTTTCACCTCCAGTACAAATTACATGATCTTCAATATTTTATTACAAAATAGGCTTGTATAACCTAGGGCAAATATTGAGTATGTCTAAGGTGACGAGGCTATGATGTTGGGAAGTTTAGGTGTATTTGTATATCATGTGCATTTTTTACTGTTAATATTTTCATTTTATGATGAAGGGGAGAGGGACTGAACCAGGACCTGCATGCTGAGCTACATCCCCAGCCCTTTCTTGGTTGGGAGAGGATCCTCTGAAGTCATTAAGTTTCCCATGCAGCGCTTGAACTTGTGTCCGTCTGAGCCACCTGAAATGGTGAGATCACAGGCACGTGCCCCTGTGCCTGACTCAAGAATTCTTGACTTCAGTATTAAAAAATGATCTTTCCAACCCTAGGCTTCACATTGCTTACACCCATCTATTCTCTTCCCTCAGTAGAAATCTTGCTTTTAAGCATAATACACTCTAACCATTAATTCCTCCATTTCTAGTTCACTCCTTTTAGATCCTTAAGAACATACTTATAATCCAGTAACTAGGCCATACTTTCAACTCTCTCTTCCCTTCTCTTGTGTCTTCTTTAAATATGGTATCACTATAAATATGATCACTAATCTAAAGGTATCTTCCCTGCTCCAGGCATCAAACTTTCCCAGGAGCATACACTCCCGTTCTTCTAACCTAGTGCATTCTACCTCCTGGCTGCTGCAACATTTCACTTTGAAATCTATAGCTGACCTCCTATTTTAGATCCCTGCTCCCAACCACCTACCCACTCCATGTAGCATCTTCCCAGCTCAGGCCCATACCGCATGTTCCGCAGCCCTTCACAGTTATCTTTGCATCAAAATCCTGAATGTCCAGCAGATCCTGCTGATTCTTACCTACTGCTTTCCCTCCTCTTCAGACATCACCCTCACCCAGGCCACCATTCTCTTTCAGGTGGATTACTGCAACAGTCTCCTTCCTTCCCGATTCTGCCTCTCATCCCTGCCTATTCAACACAAGAGCCATTAGGTCTCCTGTTAAAGGAATGTCCTTGGGCTGCAGGATCTGGGGTTTCATTTTGTTTTTTAATAAAACATTCATAAACTTAAAAAAGGCTGTCAGACTAGTCTATTGAACAACCATTTTAGCTTGTATTCTGCATTACTTTTGATGACTCTTGACAAGTGACATGCAAATTTTTAAAATATTTGCATATATCTTCAAGCATGTATTCAAGTTATCAAACCAAGCCAAAGGAATTCCCCTTTTTGGAATGGAATATAAACTTATAATAGCCCAACCGACACAACTAATCCAGACATATCCAATATTTAGTTCAGAATCATTTCAAACCTTTAAATAAGTCTCTTAAAAAGTGAACAGATAATTCACGCATCAATTCATTTTCCTTAAAAATCTCAACACAGAACTTGTAAAACTAAAGAGAAAAATGACTTAGCCAACAATGTCATAATTTCAGATTATATTCTCAATGGTTTCAAAGCCCAACAGTGATTTTTAAGAAGAAATTAAACATGCTTTCATTGAATTTTTAGAGTTTTATACAGTTCAAGCTAATGAAATATTTTATTTTTCTTAATAAAAGTGTTTAAAAAAATTTTCCAGGGCCAGATGTCTGGAGTATGTGATGAATGGATTTCACTCAAGGATAAGAAACAAAATTCTATTGAATAAAACCATAAATCCACCCAACTCCTGATAGTAAATACTAGCATTAACCACAGGCTTGAAATTCCTGTAGTATCAGTATATTTTTAAAATATTACAGACATGCTTTTGATGCACAGGAAGATGGAAAAGACTTAAGACTCTGACTACACACCATATGTTCTCCCAGCTTTCTTAATTTACAGCCAGTTAAGAATCACAATATCCAAAGGAAGTATTTTAAAATAGTGTATGACTCACTGTTAAGTGATCTTTCTACTCAAGTAAATAGGAAAGTTCGCATTTTAATGTCACACTGATTTTCAGTACATGTCAATCCAAGGAAAAAATAAACTGAGACATGGTCATGAGTGCAAGATTACACATATTACAATTTGCCTTGTTATACTGTATTTGTGGCTTTACGACAAAAATAACTCAGGAACATATGGAATTCAAGCTAATTTGTGTAACTGTCACAAGAAAAAGCATTAAATGCATTTATGCGATAAGTACTTTCATTTAATTTCAGAATCTCAAAACAGACCTTGACCTTGTTTAAAAAAAAATTTAGTTCAACATTAAGCTAGCTATATAACCTTACTGAAAGGTTGAAACACGACTGATATAGAAAATGTTTTCTAATCTCAATCTTACATAAGTGGAAGAGGTGAGGGGGAAAAGGTAGACAATTTCTTTAGCAGCGTATATGGCTAAGTCCATCAACCACCTTAAACTAGAATGTCTATTATTGACCCCTTTAAAAAAAACTGGGCTAATATCAAAAGTTACCCATTTCATAAGCTGAGAGACAACAATTTTAGGGTTATACTAAGTAAAATATTTTTGTAATACTTCAAACATTTTAACCATGAACTAGAGGAATCAGCTCTTCATTGTAACAAAGAAAAAAATAACAGAAAGTAAGACATTTGAACTATTCATTTTTTTCAATCCTCTTCAAACAAAAGTAAAGAATGGTTGATTAGCTAAGCTTTGTGCTCTAAATAAACTAATTACACTGATTTTACATGGCAATAGCCCGTCTGACTGGGCAGCTTGACAGTTCTGAACACTTTTGCAATAATTTTTT
>NW_004524789.1:1091785-1102715 GCF_000260255.1 Octodon degus
GTAAGGCTTTGAAAGTAGTGTCGGACATTGTCTGATAATTCTCACTGATGGCAGTCTATGAAAAACAGTAGTTAGAGTTTAAAACAAATGAAAGTAATAAAACAATTTAAACACATTTTTAGGACATTTACGGAGCTTATTTCAATCCTTTTAGTCAAAATTCTCGACATGCTTTTAAAAGCTGTTTAAAAACTGCTGCAAGAAAAAGCATACAATCATTTTTTTTTTCTTTTGTGCTACCAGGGATCAAACTCAGGACCATGCGCTTGTAGGCAAGCACTTATTCCACTGAGCTATCTCCCCGACCCCATAAACCCTTTTTGAATGACTGAATTTAAGAAATGAAATGTAAATTAGGTTTAATGTCTATCTCCTCACTGTGACTCTATTTCACTATTTAATCAGAACAGTCTGTAAATTACTAATTATAAGGGGTGGAAACTCTTCCGATCCACAAAGTAAATGCTGATAATGTAAACAGCAGAGCACAAACTGAAACGTGACCCCCACAAATCCCACGCAATTCAAGGAGCTTAGGAAACATCTCTTCAATTCAAATTTCCCATGAGAAACCAACAGCTATTGAAGAACTTGGCACATTTTCATTAATAATTAGAAATTTCAGTTGGCTCAAGCCAAGTCTTGGTGTTTCTAAAACATAAAACCGTAACTAAATGCAGTTTATTCTGCACTGTTTTGGGCTACATTTTCACAAATTTGCTCTTGTACTAACAGCAAACACACTGCTAGAAGATCATTTCTTAGGTAGTGAAACAATAAAAAACGCATGCTTATGGCTGAAAGCAAAGCTTCAGTGCCACTCAAAAATGAAACAGATTATAACAATGCTTGAAAAATCATACCTGGTATTCATTTTCTGCAGCTTCTACAATCTTTATAAATTCTTTTGCTGTTTGTACTTCATTCTAAATGAACCAAAAGTAAATGAAACAGTAATTTAAAACTAAGCTGCAATTTCTTTTAAAAATACATGATAATGAAATGTAATTTAATAACACAGATGAATATTATAACAAGTGAATGGAAAAGTACAAGATCAATTATTCTAAATCCAAAAAGAACCAGACAAAAACATAAATTTCCACAGAATGAGTGTGGTATCAGTATTTAATTTAAGGTGAAGTCAAATTTCATTAATATACATTGGTTAGAAAGTTGAATTATAATAGTTAATATTCATTCTAAAAGGTAAGTTTTACAGGTAGGAAGTTACAGGTTTCTACTCTTTTACGTGTTTACTGAGTGTTTACCACAATGATACAAAGAAAACTACTGATATGAAGAATCTATTTTCATATTTAAGGTAAATTTATTCTATTATTTAAATATTTCACAAAAAAATTTAATTAGTTGAATATGGTTTTGTTTTCATTTTCCCTAATATGAAATTGATGGAAATCTACATTTCTTTTTAATAAAATGTGTTAAAAGTGAACATTTCTAATACTTTGTGTGTGTATTAATTTATGTAATGTAGCTTTTGTCTTTCTAAAAACAGTGACAATGAACATCTCACACAACGAAGTGAAGAGCTACTCCTGGTACTTGGACCTAGCCAGTACATCAGTGTAGTTTAACTACTACGGCCAACTTTCATAACTCCACTGTTTTTAATTTTCTGGACAAGGTGCTTGTACAAAGAACCTTTCTTTAATGTCCACCTCCCCAAAGAAAGAATCATGTACCCTTGTTATGCAAACAATATTACATGATAAATATGTATGATAACTAACTATATGGAATACAACATCTGTTTTTTTGTGGAACCTGGGATTGACCTCTGGCCCTTGAGCTTGCCAGGGAAGCACTTATTCCACTGAGCCGTCTCCCCAGCCCTGGAATACGACATCTTTCGACAGTCCAGATTCATTAAGTTTCTTCCATGGGCAAATTCTGCAAGGAATGTAAAAGCTGGCACAAAAGGGGGAATCACCAGAGTGATAATAAAAACTTCAAAAAACATGCTTCTTTTGACTCTTTTCATGTAGCATTTCATACTTTTTAAGTACTTTTTGTAATTAAAAATAATTTTTCAGGGGCTGGGGAGATGGCTCAGTAGAATAAGCGCTTCCCTGGCAAGCACAAGGGCCTGAGTGTAATCCCTGGGTCTGCAAAAAAAACAGCCTAAAAGTGAAGAGTAAGATCATAAGCCTAAATGTAAGAGTTAAAACTATAAAAACTTGTAGAAGAAATCACTGAAGTAAATCTTTATGATCCTGGTCAGGCAATGATTCTATCAATACAATAAAGCACACATTGTAAAAAAAAAAAAAAATTAGACTACATTAAAACTAATTTTGTTTTACAAATGATACAATGAAGGAAGCAAAAAGACAGCATGGAGTGACAATATCTGTAAATCACGTATCTGACTTTAGAACTGTGTGTAGAATAAATAACAATTACACCTCAGTAATAATGAATTGGACAATTAAAACTCACAATTACAAATGGGCAAAGGAACTAAACAGGCATTTCCTAAAAGATAAGCACTTAAAAAGATGCTCAATAGCATCAGCCATCAGAAAACTAACAGAAACCAAGATACTACTTCACATTCACTAAAAAGGTTGTAATACAAAACCCTGAGTTTTATTCAGGCTGTGGAAAAACTGGAACCCTCATGTACACCCTCAAATTGAAATCATAAAATGGTGCAGATATCCTAGAAGTAATCTGGAAGTTCCTCACAATCTTCTATGTACATGTCTCAAACAAAAATTATTTTTACACAAAAAATAGTATATAAGTGCTTATAGCAGCAAAGAGTAGAAACCAACAGAAATGTCCACCTTATGACTAAATGTATATATTCATACAATGAAGTAGTTACTTGACAATGACAAGGAATGTATCAACACAGACTGCACAAGGGCAGATACTGACAAACGCTAAGTGAAAGGAGGCCAGTCACAAAAGTCCTATTGCATATGATTGTATTTCTATGCAATGTCCAGAACAGGCAAATCATGAAACAGGGTAAGTGGCTGCCCCGGGTAGGAGAGGTCCGACAGGAGCTGGCGGGTGCTGTGTGACGAATAGGTGTACGACTTCTTTAAAGACACAGGCAAGGGTTCTAAATTCAGACTGCAGCGATTGCTACGCAACTCTGATAATTTTAAAACAATGAATTTGATACTTTAAAAGAATGATTCGAATGGCATCTGAATAATTCAATAAAACTGCTAAAAATGTTAGGTACAGAAGTGCATCTTTCAGCGATCTGAAAACACTAAACTGAAGCAGAACATTTACAATGTACATCGCAAAGTCGCTGTGCCTGAGAAGTATTCGGTTATTTGTAGTATGGTTAAAGTACTTACAGACACTGTGAGGGAATCCTGGATGTCTTTATGACTCACGAGCTGAACATTGCCGTCTTCATAATAATGAACCTGTCAGGGAGTGACGCAGCACAGTCAGTGGCCACGCCAGTGCACGCACGCCGGCTCCACCCATCTCCCCACTGAGCTCCGGCCCGGTAGGTTCCGGCAAGGCTCTTCCTACCCCAGTATCGCCAAGGGACCGCACGCTGGTGCAGCGATCCAGGAAAAGGACGGACTTCCACTGGCCTCACTGCTACAGTTTTACATCACAGCCACTTCAGTAGGGCCACATTAACACCACAGTAAGTCATTTCCTAATGCTGCTTCTCTTTTGTGTATTTCCACCAAACATTTCATTGCCCCGGATGTGAATTTATTCAACAGTCATTAACAATATAGATGCTGCCACCGTGTAAGTTTGTGGAAATACATGGCTTTTAAAATGACAGTCCCTAACCTCCTCCAAAGAACTGTGCAAAGCACACTAGTAATACTTCAGACTCAGAGGGTTTTAAATGAACCTTAGCATGTATCACAAAGAACTAAAGATACTTGTGCTTGGAATGTACATAGAAAGGGGAGAGACACACAGGGAGCAGAAGTGTCAGCTGTAGGCCCTGTACTAAATACAAATATGCCTGGAGTACCTGGTAGGCAGGAATGTACCACTAAATCATCTTTAGGCAGGTATCACGCCCAGATTTAAATTTATAAAAAAATTAATCTTTCAGATGGCAACTACAGTAAGTGTTGAAGATGAATCTGATCCAAACAACCAGCAATATCATTTGAAGAGCTCTATAATTATCCAGGTAAGAGCTACTGAGTTATTGAACATACCAGAAAGGAATGTGAGCAATATTAGTTACTCACAGAGCACTGTGTCAGGTTCCATCCTAACCATTTTATCCAATATTCATTAATCCTCAAACAATCATACAGGAGTCAGAACACAGCGTATATCTACATAGTTCAGGCTGGCTTCAAACTCATGGTAAATCCTGTGCCAGTCTCCCAAGTGCTGGGATTACAGGCACAAGCTACCCACCAGGCTTTAACTACTTTTTTTAAAAAACGTATTTAGTACAGGGTCTCGCTACAGACAGCACTTGTAGTGATCCTCCTGTTTTCAGCCTCCTAAATGCTGGGATTACAGGCACGCGCCACCATGCCCAGTCTCAGCTGCGGACTCAGCATGCCCTGGGGGTAGGGCCGGCATGGCACGCCGCACGCCGGGGATTCAATCTTGGTCCCTGGGCCTGCCTAAGCAGGCGCTTTAGTCCATTAAGCTCTCTGGCCAGCCCAACCTTAGCTACTTTTTAATGGATGGCAAAAGATACAAACTTATTAAATGACTTTCTGATGTCACACAAACAGTAACCACTTAATCTGGGATTCAAACTCTTGACAATCTGACTTCATATTCCATGCTCTTGATTTCTATTCCTTAGTTTCTAGGAGACAGGGACCAAGATATAAACCAATGCAGAACAAGACTAGAAATGTATACAGAAGTCAAATGACAAAGCTGCAGTATGAGATATTTACTTATTCTTTTACAATTCTTAGCATATCTTTCATGACAGTTGATGAACACATGTTGATCAATGTGAACCAAAATACAAAAAGGTTAGTACCTTCCCCCTTTTTTTTTTTTTTCAAATTTATGTATTTGGTACAGGGTCTCTCTCACTATGCAGCTCGGATTCATAGTGATCCTCCTGTTTTCACCCTTCCCAGTGCTGGGATTACAGGTGCGCACCACCACACCTAGACTCGATAGCCAGCTTAGCCTAGAGACAGGGCTGGTGCGGCATGCAGTACCAGGAATCGAACCCCAGTCCCTGGGCTTGCCTAAGCAGCTGCTTAGTCCACTGAGCTATTTCATCAGCAGTACCTTCCTTTTACTTATTTAGCAGTATATATGCTCAAATAAGTAAGTACTTAGTTATCAAATGTTCTCTACATAAACATCTGAGCTTACATTAGGAGTCAAAGAACTCAATTCTAGTGGGTTTTTTAAATTTTATTTTGTGTGTGTATGTGTGTATGTGTGTGGTCAGCTCAGCCCACCAGGGGGCGGGGCTGGCTGGCATGTGGTGCTGGGGGATTGAACTGCGGTCCCTGTGCTTTGCTAAGCTTGTTCTAAGTAGGTGCTTTAGACCACTGAGCCATCTTACCAGCCCCCCCTTTTTTTAAATTTTATGTGTGTGTGTGTGTGTGTGTGTGTGTGGCCAGCTCAGCCCACCAGGGGGCGGGGCTGGCTGGCATGTCTAGTGGGTTTCACCTAAAAAGCCAAATATGCATACAGGTGAGATTTTTAAAACATATGTAGTATGTTACTACATATAGTAACACACATGTATGCATCTATACATCCACACATATATATTCTACTCCAAGTATGAGCACAGGCAATATTTTTAAAACATATGTAATGTATGACATGTAGCAATACACACATGTATGCATCTATACATCCACACACATGTATTCTACGCCACTCAACTGAGATGACAGCAGAGCACAACTCAAACTCAGAAGAAGCCTAGATGAACAAGCTGTACGAGATGCAGACCAAATGGTGACATCTAATTTTAGCTGTGCTTTTGAATCTGTAAGCTATCCTCACAGATTTTTGATGACTAGAGAACAAACTATAATGTTATTTTAAAAATTTATAACAGTACAACTTCTTTTTCCTATCATCCTAAAATAAAAATCTGGAAAAGAAATGGAATGGTATACTGTGAAAATATAAATCTATTCAGCTTGTTATTCTTTTGATCAGAATCATCTAGAAATCAGTAAACAAAACTCTTTTAAAATTCTGTACCTGAATTTTCAAGATGCCAACCACCTGGGTGGTTGAAGGTGTGATTGTAAACTTCCACTCTGACCTCCAACGACCATTCCTTAAAAATAAAAACAGCAGCTGTAAATAAGGTAGGGAAAATAATGGGAATCAATATTACGCTTCAGATTTAAAGTGAATGCAACAGTGTGACAAAGTGTGGGAAATAGATCCTGGACAGTTATTTTTCAAGCACTGAAATATTCAAAAGGATCAAAAAGTTAAAAACAGGTATAAGACACAAGGAAACAATGCATTTAAATTTTAAAAATTTATTACAGTAGAAACACACTGACATTAATTCCCTTCAAAATACGTTCCCTTACTTTGAATATCCTAATCCTTGTTTTGCTACTTCCTGAAGCCGTTCTAGAGGTGGTCTCTTATGAATGTCTTCCGTTACATTGTCATGGCTGCCTTACGGTTTTGAACTGGTGCCAAATGTTTGCCTTTCATGGCCATTTTGATTTTGGGTAAAGAGTCAAAAGTTATACAGTGTCAGATTTGGAGAATAAGACAGAGGAGGACACAGCGAAAACGTTTTTATGACTCTGCTTTTCATTCAATGATACTAAGTAGTCATATTCATTGCATTTTTATCACACCTAGCAAAGATACTCAAAAAAGATTTCCAGAATTATTTCAAAAAGTGGAGAGAACGATAAAGCAAGTACATTCAAGGTGAGGGGTTCCTGGTGAGGGGCACTCATGGCAGTGGGTCTTCCACTGTAATGATTTTTAAAAACACGTTCACTGTATTTTAAAAGCACCCTCTGTACTTAATCTTCACCCTCCTCATAAGAAAGACCTAGATAATGGATGTAAATCAAAATTCTAAACGTTAAGGTTTAAAATAAACTAGAAACTGAGATATTTCTTGGAGAAAAATGTTGAGCTACTTCAACTGAATTACTTAGCTTTAATTAAGGTTAAACTGAACAAATGTTTAGATTATCAAGTCCTTTCATAAATACAGTCAGAGCAATTTAATACCTACTGAATGACAGTATCACTTTATCAGTATTCACTTCTGAGCCCGTGAAGTCCAAGAGAACCTCAGAATTTTGTAACAGGTAGTATCCAGAAATGATCTTGTCTAAGAATAAAAACTACTAACAACATGTCAAACACTAAAGATTAAAAGGCAAGTCCGCACTTTTGGGAGCTACACCTTTGGAAGGAGTAACAGTACAGTTTGTATGCAAAATTAAAAGCACATAGGGGCTGGGAGGTGACTCAGTGGAATAAGCGCTTTCCTGGCAAGCGCAAGGCCTGAGTTCAACACCCAGTTCTGCCAAAAAAAAAAAAAAAAAAAAAAAAAAAAATTAAAAGCACAAACATGATGTTACTCTCTCATATTAACAGTCAAACTGCATTCCTGTAAAAACACCGTCAGAGCTCCCAAGTTCACAGGCGTTGTGGTTTTCCATTATGGCCCTTTCGCGCCCTCACACAAGTGTCGTGCAGTAACACCCGGCTCAGGGGGAGCACGCGGGCCTGCGCCCTGACCGTGTGCACACGCCCCGCACCGGTGTCTGCCGGCGGGCCTCAACACCATGCTCATCTCCATTCTCCTCAATGAGTGTCAGCAGATTTGCTGCTGCCCTTAGGGACTAAGTAATTATGGAACAAACAGCTTGTTTTTTCTAAGAGGCTGAGGTTCTACACCATATGTATATTGTTCAATCATACACAACTAAGTTTCAGCCCTAATGACAAATCCAAGAACTACAAACAATATAGACAATGCCAAAATTTCTCAATCCATAAATGTTTGTTTGACTTACCAAAAATTTTTTGCTTGGAACTGGTGGCTTTCTATGCATGCAATAATGGTTTGCTGTCCATCTATTTTTTTACCATACACCTTATTGGTGAAAAAAAAGGAAAATCAAGAATGAGCACTTAATGCCATGAATGCCCCACTTTAATTAGCTATGAAATACTTAAAAGCATAATGAACTTTATGTAAAATGACACGAAGCAGGGCCTCATTCTAATACAGTAACTAGAAAAGCATTTTCAATTACGTGCATCTCACAACTGATAAAGTAAAACTTACTGAGTAAAATTCACTTTACATTAGTAGAAAATATTCATATTCTAGATGTATCATACTTTCGTTCCAAACACAAGGATCATAGGTAAGAAAATTATTTAAATATACAAGTACAATGTAATGCTTCCCTTCAAGTAAAAAGTGTACCTAGTTTGTGATTACTTGGAATTGCCATTTCTGCGGTCTTTTTTAAAAGGTACTAAGGGTTAAGAAGTTAATGTACTCAAAATGGAGAAAGCTCATTAGGAATGTTTATGTTACGACTGTCTTTGATCTCTTCTAATTTGGGCCTTTCACTCCTACCAAAGAACAAGTGCAGGCTGACCTAGCTACTCCCTTACTCATGACTGAGACAGTCCTATAAAATATTCCCAATTAACAAGTTTGAATTGAAAGAATTTCTAAGTTTATTTTAGATGTGTTGTTGTATTTTTTAAATTGAAAAAAGGGTATCAGTACATGATTACATTCACCATGGGGGCTGATATGCCTACATAACACATCCATTCTCATTTACTTATAACAGCCTTTCTTCCTTTCTATTCTTTTTCTCTTGTACCTTCTTTCATTATATAATCATTCTTCAGAAGACGTCCTCATAGGAAGCTACTGAGGGAGAACTGGGTGCTACTGGTGAAATCATGTGTTGTGATGGGACAGCAGGCACACGCTGACCCACGGTCACTTCAGGTTGGAGGGGTAAGCAGAAGGCCGGCTCTGGCTTTGGAAGCCAGGTTCACAAGTCTTGGCTCTACCCTAAGTGCAACAGAAAACCCCTGAAAGAGCTCACGCAAGGGTTTTCCTGATGCACACACTGGAGAAGATCACCGCAGCTACAAAGGGGTCTCACAAAGCACGCCTCAGGATGCTGAACAGCCTATCTGGATACAATCTTAGCAATGTTCAGAAACAAACAGCACACTTACTCTCCACCATTTTTCACATACAAAACATAAGTTAAGGGGCCGGGGAGATAGCTCAGTAGAGTAAGTGCTTGCCTGGCAAGCGCAAAGGCCTAAGTCCAATCCCCAGTTCCACTAAAAAAACCAAAACAAATAAAAAATTAAATAAATAAAACATAAGTTAAACCTGCAAGAGAATGATGAAAAAACAAGAAATGTGACTATAAAGTACTTGAGAAAGTAATTCTACTTCTAAATAATTTTATTTTGTTTTCTGCAGTACTGGGGATTAAACTCAGGACCTTGTGTGTGCCAAACAGGTGCTTATGCTGCTGAGCTATATCCCCAGCCTCATCATATCATTTCTCCTTTATATTTTTGTCTTAGAATTTCTGTTTTGATTTAATCAATCAGTTTTCCATTTTGGCTATAACAACAAACTAGTTTTTGTTTTGGTTTTTTTTTTTTTTGCAGAACCAGGGATTGAACTCAGGCCCTTGCACTGGCCGGGCAAACACTTATTCTACTGAGCCATCACCCCGGCCCCACAAACTAGGTTTTGAAAAAAATAGCAACATTTTAGGGGTCATAAAATATTCTGTGAGTTGCTATGAATTTTGGCCACATTTGCATAACAAACAAAAAGAAAAAGTCACTGACTCACAGTGCAAACCCCATTCGGGTAATGCTCTTTTACATACGCTCGCAGCGCCGTTTCTACAGAAGCTCTCCATAACTCAATCGCATTTTCTGCTTCGTAGGGCCTCGGATCAGTTGCTTCCTTTCTTAAGTGATCAAATTTGAAACAGATTCTGTTTTTCGGATCCAAAAACTTTCCATTTCCCAAATCACCGTGTTCTGTTATCAGTACCTTAAATGATGGAATGAATTTATGAAAACTATTTAAAACATTGAAAGCACTCATGCATATTAACATATGTTCACTTGAATCTTTCTCCTTAAATTATAAAACAATTTTACTTTAAGCAACTGTTTCAATTATACAGTACAACTATAATACTTCAAATGAATACAGCATTAAGACAGGCTATTTTAGGGCAAAGTAGATCAGTTTTTCTAACACTACCTTCTTGCTATTCAGTGGGAAAAAGTGCACTTTATACAAGACTGCTGGAGTCCAGTTATTTTCTTTTGAGAACTAGTATCTGTTTACTGTTTCTGATACTAGGTTGAAGTTCCACACAATTAAGAAAAATGGGGGACAACCTTGAATCAGGGGGTGTTAAAATTCTTCAGTGTGCCCCAACTTGCTGTGAAACACATAAGCTCACCTACTCTGAAGTATCTGCTTTTGTTTTATTTTTATTTATTTATTTAGGCAGCTTATTTATTTATTTATTTTGGTGGCAGAACCAGGGATTGAACTCAGGCCCCAGCGTTTGCCAGGGAAGCACTTATTCCACTGAGCCATCTCCCCAGCCCTCTGCTTTTGTTTTTATAAACTACCTTTTATTTTTAACAACCTCTTACTTTTTATATATAACAAGCAACAAAACTTTATTTGAAGAAGATATTTCCAAGGGTCGGCCTGATAGCTCAGCAGACTCTAGTGCCTGCTTAGGTAGAAAGCAGCAGCTGGGGTTCAATCCCCGGAGTGCCTTGCGGGCAAGTGCACTGAGACAGTGCTTGAGACTGAGTGTGCAAGCATGGTGGTGCACGCCTATAATCCCAGCACTTGGGAGGCTGAAAACAGGAGGATCACTCCAAGTCCAATCTGTGCAGTGAGACCTTGTAGACCCTGTCCTAA
>NW_004524789.1:1102815-1109823 GCF_000260255.1 Octodon degus
GTAAATAAAAATGGTAAGTTTGTAAATATATTTTAACACACTGGTGTTTTGATTTCCAATGGATGCTTCTTTAAAATTTTATTTTACGCTTTGTCCTTAAAATTTTAATTAATACAATAACTGTACCTATTGATGGGGTGCACAGTAATGCTGCCAATAGATGTACATAATGTACAGCAATCAGGCTAGGGCAACTAGCAAATCCATCACATTAATCGTTTTTTGTTGTTTTGGAACATTCAAATTATAAAAATCTGTATAAAATTTTTCATACATTACTATTTTGAAATATGTATTTAATTATTGCCAATCATCATTACCCTACTGTGCTATTTTACTGGATTCCTAAGTGACAAAGACAGCAGATAAAAGGCTTATATATTTGTAACACATAATTGGATTGCTTTCAAAAACCTGACTGCAACAATTCAAATGCTACAAACATGAGTATGTTTTTCTCCACATCATTAACAGGCGTTATAACTCCCTTTTTAGTTGGATGGATATAATTTTAATTACTGTACATTTCTCTGATTTCTGACCAAGTATCTTTTCATGTTTATAAGTAAATATTGTATAATTATGTGGGTTGGGTTTTTATAAACTATTTTATATACAAGTTCTTGGTTTAAGATTTCAGTGTATAGTTTAATATGTAGCAAAATGTCTCTCCACGGTCTTCCTGCCCTTACGCTATACATGTAGACACAGACTTTCTCCGTAACTTGTGTCAGGGTACACAGGCTTAAACCGTATTTCTGTACCGTGTGTGAAGCAGAGGTCCAATCCAAATCTCTTCGATGGAAATCAATTATGCCGGATTTGTATACAAGTTTTCGTAATTTCAGAAGTAAACTCTGCTTCCTTCTGCGGCTCCACTCCCTCACCTACCACGTGAACCGCCACAATGACGGCAAAGTATCTGCTCCCATGCAGCTAGGCAGCTCTCCTGCACTGGTCTGCTTAGAACGTTCTCAGTTACAGCTTGCCTTCTTCTCACATTAACTTTTCTCACAATCTGATCAACTGAAAAAACTGATCAGGATTCAGACTCAAGTTATAGCAAATTTACTTATTAATTTTAAAGTAATTTATGCTTCTAAGAATGGGATGCAATGTACCTCTCCATTATTTAGATCTTGTACATGTTTAATGACGTTAACCAGTGTTTTCATGATTCTTTTTGATTTGTTCCTAAATTAATGCACAATTTTTATCATTACTTTAAATGGAAGTCCTTGTTATACTCCCCCCCCCCTTATTTCTACTTGCTGCAACGGAGGACAGTTATAAGTTATATACATACTTTCCTTGAATGAAGCCATCTCTGCAAATTCCTCTAAGCCTAGCAGCTCTTTAGTTGGGGGTTAAATTAACACACTTTCTCTGTATTACTAACTACATAAATTGTATCACCAAAGGGACTAATATAGTCTTACACATTATGTTTTATCTCACTCTCTTGTCTTTTCTACAACTTCACTTATGACTAATAACAAAATAAGCAGGCATAACTAATTTTTACATTTTAACTAAAATTGAGTTGCAGCTGATGACATTTACTATTTGTTTTTGTTCATTATATTTAGTAATTTCTGTCTGTACTTTTACTTAAAAGAGTATTTGTTTTTAATGAGATATGATTGTTGGGCTTTTATAAATCTCCTTTCATCATTTACTGACACTGGTTTTTCCGTTTTTTTGGGGGTTGTGGTTTTTTTTTTTTTTTTTTTGACACCAGGAATTCAACTCAGGACCTTACACTTGCATCTCCCCAGCCCTGATTTGTTAATTAATGTAAGGCCACTATATTATTGCTTTTACATGGAACCACTCTTGCGTTCCTATAAAAACTTCTGCTCAGTCTTGGTATATTCTTCTTTTGCTATATTTGTGGATGCGATTTGTTTATATCCTATGGTTTTAAAAATCAAGACTCAAATGTAAAATGACTATGTTATTTACCTCTTTTTTCTTTCTAGGTTTAAGAATTAAAATTATGCTAGGTCTGTACAGTGGCTTTGGAGGCTATCCAACATTCTAAACATTCTCTTACCCAGCAAATTTTCTTTTAAGGTTCTGTCCCAAGAAAATAATTATCGGGCTGGGGAAATGGCTCAGTGGAGTAAGCACTTCCCTGGCAAGCGCAAGGGCCTGAGTTCAATCCCCAGTTCCACCAAAAAATAAATAAATAAAAAGAAAATAATTGTTAATGTATGTGATCAGAGGAACAAAGAAATTCAATATACCACTGTTCATATTAGTAAACAAAAAAATAAAGGAAACCACCAAGAAAAGCAAAGAATTTTTCAAAAGTAAAGACTCCTGAGAAATACAATTAATGTAGAAGATTAATGCAATGCAACACTATAGCTTTGTATGTATAAAAACACACATGCATATCTACATATAACATTACGTTTCTCTTTCAGTTACAGGTCATCTATGTTCAGTTCTTTTCCCCTGTAACTACAAGGCTACTTCTTATATAATGACTAAGGCCAAACACAAATTTTGGTGTAATCAGCCACTAAGAATTTTCTGTTGTATTCTTTCTTAACCATCTTCCCTACAAGTCTGCTTCTCATACAGTTTTATATAAGTTGTACTTCACATAAGCACGATATGAGTTACTACAATGACTGCTCAATTATTAGTAACTCCAAACTAAAAAAGCTAGTGACTTGTTCTGGCTTTTCTAAGCTTAGAACTTTTAACTGCATTTTGGAAAGAAAAGATTTAATTATTACTGAATGCTAAATTACATGAAAACCTAGAATTGCAGAGCAACCAAATTACAATATAAATCGTACTAATGTACAAATTTTAGGTTAATAGAGGATTGGTATTTTTTCCTATAAAAGACAAAAATTAGATTTAAAGCCATTATTTTCTAAAATCTTTAAAGAATTACATGAGTATATCTGTCTAAAAGAACCTTCTCTTAACAATATTAACAGTCTCAATAAAAAAGTTTTCAATTACTTTGCCAGTAAGTAGCTATGGTTAAGAGAGTAATTTTCTAATACTTAAATACAGCATTTCACAACTCTTCCATAATTCAATTGAAAGAAACAACAAATAGTCAGATTCCACATTTATATGAAACATACCTGATCTTCATAACCTTCAATCTTCACTGGAGTAAACTGATCCAAGTTATACTGTGCAAATGCACTAAAAAAGAAAAAGGCCATGACTTAGGCTTGTGTTAATTTCTGAAAAAAATAATTTTATCTCTTAATAAAAGTCTCCTTTTATACTGTACATAGCTAAAATATTCTCTTAATAATGATTTTCCTTTTCTTTGAGACAGCAAGTCACTCACTGAGTAGCACAGACTGGCCTCAGCCTGGCTATGGTTCTGCATCAGACTGCTGGGTGCTGGGACTGGGGACATACATCACCATGAAGTCATGATCCGACACAATTTGTAATGCCATACAGAAGCTGTTCAGTCCATTTACTTATGAGCTCAGGGCCTTCACACTAAATCACATCCATGCACCTCTTCTTTTGAGAAAGCGTCTTACTAAGTTGCCCAAGCTGAGACTGAACTTGCCAACCTCTTGCCTCAGCCTCTTAGAGCACTGGGAATGTACTACCATGTCTAGCTGAGGGAGGGCTATTCCAAAAATTAACTCTATCCGGCCTTCAGTGTTTAGCAACATAAAGTTAAATCAGTAAGTATAACTGCTCTTTTCATTCAAAACTCTGAAAATAAACATTATTGATATATATGCAATTATTCAAGTACTATACATATTTAATAAACCAGGAAAAAGGCTAGGTGCTATAGTAATCAGAGACATCTATGATCAAAAGACTTACAATAGAAAAGGAAGAGAAAATGGATCAATATAACCATAACAAGATAGTACCATAAGAGAATTACTAATAATGCTCCGTAATAAAAAAATTTAATTTAGTTACGGTAAGACTAAGGAGAAGAGAACTGGGGCTAATGTCATAACGTATGTAATAAGGAGGAATGTGCTTTAAACACTGTCTAGGTTCTGGTCTTGTAGAAATGGGAATGAAGAACAAGAAAAGAGTATTTCAACCAGTGGGACCTGAAAGCGCCAACTTCAAAAAGTCTGCCACATAGCATAAGCCTTGAACAAGAGTCCTAGGAGCTTTTCAAGAAAATCAAAGGAGTACTTCTAAAGATTAATCTGGCAGCAGTATGTAAGCAGGTCAACTAGATCCAGAAAAGACTACTAATGTCATGCTAGAACTAGAGGGTCTAAGTTGGGACAGACTGAAGAATAAAGCCTCTCCCTCCCTCCCTCCACACGAGTGAATAATGCATCATCAGGTAATTATGTAACTCACCTCTAGGAAACTCTCATAGCATGACAAATTATCCAAAAATTATATAACATGCTGTACAGTATTCTATTAAACCTTCAAGTCAAGAAATAATACCCACTTACTAGAAAAGACAGAGAATTGTAAAACTTAGTAATTCATCTCTAACCTTAATCTACAGGGAAGCTTTTTAGATTTCTGTGGATGGTCAGATGTCCACAGAATTTTCAAGTACATTAAGTCCTCAACCTACAAACACTGGAGCTGTGAGCTTTCATGGCTGTACTGTACTGTTTAAGACTCATTTTCAGTTTCAGGTGAGTCTGACTTTTGAGCATTCTCATGGACTGGAATGTATCTGTAAGTCAAGACTTACTGCATTAACTTCTAAATCTCCCCCAAAAAGGAATGTCTTCTTGAGAAAAGCAATATGGATAAGTTGCATAGAAATATAGCAAAGCAGGTTAAACCACCATCTGTCAAATTCCTCACACAGCATTGTCAAGAAGATGGATGTAAATACAGAAGCACGTAGCGTGGGAGGGAGAGGGCAGCAGCTACTCAGTTTTAATTCATTAAAATTAAAATTTTTCCCAAGAATGGCCTCAATGTAGTCAGGCAGCCACTCACCTCAACAGATTCATTTCAAAAGTATGCTTGTAAACTACGTTTGTTCTGTCCAGAAAACTCCACGCACAAACTCATCATTCACTCATCTGCCCCTCCATCCACAGAAATATTTACTGAGGTCTTATTACTAAATACGAAGCACACCAGCAGACCCTGAAAACAATGGTTTTCCTGCCCTTTGAAGAGTTCCATAGCCCCATCATCCATTTCTAAGTGATCTGTTACTACAGATGTTTATACTCTAAGTCATTCGTCATATCACATCTAACCCTGTTCTCCATGCTTTCTCCTCAGTTTAGCCACTTCATTTTCCTTGTTCGTTCGTTCTTTCTTTCATATGTATTTAGGACAGGGTCTATAGGGTCTCACTACACAGATCAGACTCATAGAGATCCTCTTGTTTCCAGCCTTCAAGTGCTGGGCTTATAGGCACATGCCACCACGCCCAGCATGGCATGCCAGGGATTGGTCTGTTGAGCTATCTCGCAGGCCCTTATTTCCTTATTTAATGCTGAAACGCTGGTCATCATTGAAGAATGAGATTTTAAAAAAATAATAACTGCCAGACCCAGTCCTAGCCCAGGTCAAGTGAGTGTGTGGAGAGCTTCCTGCTACCCTGCGCCGGCGGGACCAGTCCCAGCCCAGGCGCAGCATGGGCCGGACCCTCTGCCAGCCCCTTGGGCCGCCCCCCACCACTCCGGCCGCTAAGTAGGAATTTCTGCCCAGTTCGAGTTCTGGGAACCCCCAGACCCAGTCCTAGCCCAGGTCCGGTGAGTGTGTGGAGATCTTCCTGCTACCCTGCACCGGCAGGACCAGTCCCAGCGCAGGCGCAGCGTGGGCCGGACCCTCTCCCACCCCCTCGTGCCACCCTGCACCACTCCACCGTACCTCCCCCACCACGCCCGCCGAGTAGGAATTTCTACCGAGTTCCGGGAAGCCCCAGACCCAGTCCCAGCCCAGGCGCAGCGTGGGATGGACCCTCTCCCACCCCCTTGGGCCGCCCCCCACCACTCCACAGCACCTCCCCACTCCACGTGCCAAGTAGGAATTTTGCGGTGTTCCGGGAACCCCCGGACCCAGTCCTAGCCCAGGTCCAGTGAGTGTGTGGGAGAACTTCCCCTTCCCCCTACTTCACCTTGCTCCCTCCAGGCACAGCTCAGGCCTAGCATACATGCCTGAGGTGTAACCCTGCAGCTGCAATCCCTGCAGAGAGGGTAGAGGATAGATCCACCCAGCTAGTCCAGGAGCAGAACATCTTGCCACCGGGGCACAACATATTTACCCTCTAGGGCAGCAGCGGGAAGGAGCTGAGCACAGCAGCCAGACCTAAGCCAGACGCAGCTGGGTAAGTCCAAACCTTGTAGAGCTGCACCGGAACTTCAGTACGTGCGAAGGTTATAACTACAGCAAAGATCTAACACAAAGGTCAGAAGACAGTGCTCCACAAAATGACGAGAAGGAACAAAATGCAACCTCAGAACCCAAGCCCACCCGTAACAAGTGCAGAGGACACTAACAGAACAAACTGGAAATCACACAGCTGAAAGCAATGAATCAACGGCTTCTGAAATAAAGAAACAGCTGCACAAAGATATAGAAGACCTCAGATTGGAAATGAAAAAAGAAATCCCTGAATGAATAACATCTGAACTAAAGAATCAAATGCAGAAACATATGGAAGCAACCCAGTGCCCACCCAGAACAAGAGCAGAGGACACTAGCTCGGCTCAAATGCATGAATTAAAAGCGTCCAGAGTAAATAAGCAACAGCAGAAAGATATAGAGGAAATCAGAGAGCAACTCTTTCCTGAAATAAAAAAAGAACTCTCAGAACTTGTAGCAGATGAAGTAAAGAAGCAACTACAGAAACATAGGCAGGAAATCCAATCTGAAAAAACCACTGCAGTAAAAGAATTTCTAACTGCTTCTAAAGAAGATATTGATAAAAAAAAATAGAGATTAGAAAAATGACGGATTCCCTGAATGAGCAATACAGGAAAGAAATAGATCGCATGAAGCAGAGTCAAAGAGATATAGAGGAAATTAAACTCTCAATCACAAGCTTGC
>NW_004524789.1:1115653-1133656 GCF_000260255.1 Octodon degus
AATTGCATTCTCTTAATGAATAGAATGATTTGTTCTAATGGTGTTTGTAAATAGGATCTCAAGTCCGCATCTTGTACAGCAATTAACCACTAAGAATATATGCAGTGTGTTATTTGTTGAAACTGTACTTCGATTTGATTTGAAACTGTCTCATTGCTGTTTATCAATAAAATTTTGAAAAAAAAAATAAAAATAAAAAATATATTTAAATGATAAAAAAAAAATAACTGCCTCTACATAGAAAATTAAAATTTGTCTACATGCCTCTGATATGCTTCTGTAATTAAATTTTATTTCATACATTTGGCTACCTCCTGAAAAATCCCAAGGAGACTTATTTACCTTATAATCAGTTAAGTATGGCATTATTTCTATCCACTGAATAAAAAAGGCTATTTATGAATATTTCAAAGTGTTCTAGATTTGACAGTACCCACTCTTCAGTGAGTCTAATTTTACTGTGGAACATACTGAGTTTGTGTACTTCTTAAGTAAAGATATGCTGTTAGAATCACTATAGCCCTCTTGTTTCCTTTTATAAAAAGGAAAAGGAAAACGATAAAAGATGCTGCTTCATCTCAATCAACAGGGCAAAGATGGAAGGAACGTATGAGTATGTGGAAAGAGACATATAAAAGAAATTCAACATTTTTTTAAAAGTGATTTTTGAAGAAGCAAACCTTAGTCTATGGCTATTGGCTATCCCTAGCAAACCTACACCAGGATGCGTACCCAAATGTGGGTTTTTTTGGATGCCTTTTAAGCTTATGTTATGAATTTTGGGCAGGCTTAATGATAACTTTCTATTTCAGATTTAAAATATTCCCGAAATCTCATGTGTTCCCAAGCAAGGGTTTTGGAAGGTAACTGAGTCACAGGGGTCCTATATTCATGAGAGGATGAAGTGAATGATGAATTTCTATCTATACTGAAAGGCCTAACTGAAAGAGTCGTGGAGCGCTGGGGGCATGACCTGGAAGTATCTCCCTCCCTGGCTGTTCCTTTTGCTGCTTCTGACCACTATAATGTAAGCAGACTGTTCCTCCAAGCACCCCTCTTGAAGCCAGTAGACTATGGACTAAATATTCTAGATACCATAAGCCAAAATAAATCACTCCTGTTTTTAAATTATGGGAGTCAGGTTTGTGGCCCAGTGAAAAGAAAACGGCTAAACAAATATTGATACCAAATATGCAGATAAGACATGTGGATACCTGACCATATGACTCAGAAGCCTTTGAAACTAGTTTTCAGGAAGATTTGAAAGATTTGTACATGCTAGTTAAACTCTACAATGCTTTAGGGCAAGCTTGATGGGAAAGCTCAGAAAACCAGAATGCTAATAGAAAAGTGTACAGTAAAGGCCAGGCTCAGAAGGTTTCAGTTGGAAACAAGCTGGACTAGAGGCCATGTGTGCTATACCCTGGCATGGAATTTGTCTATATTTTGCCCATGTCCTGAGATACTATGGGAGACTGAGATTAAGGGTGGTAGATTAATCTAAATGAAATTTCAAGGCAGCCCAATGTGCAGGCTGTGGCCTGGGTACTTCTAGCTACTTTTGGTCAGACTTATAGGGAAAATCAGGAGCCAAAATACCCATTTGAAAAGTATGGAGTATCCCCAAAAACATATACTACAAAGTTTAGCAAAGGAGGGCAAGACCATTAAAAAAATTAGCATGAAAAATAAGTACTTTGTATCAGGATAATAGGTGGAAGCCGAAGCTACCTGAGGAATCAACAAGATCTCACCCTCACAAATTCAAGAGGCAAGCACCAGTACTTTCAGACACCCTGCTCAAGAAGGGCTCCCTATGGAACTGGTTCCTGGAGATGTACAGTGTTAGGAATCAAGGCAGCTATGCCAAGGGGGCCCGGCTACTGGTCAAGGTAGACCATGGAATCATCCATATATTTTGCTGGCTTATAGGAATGCAAATGTAAGAGCTGTGGGGCCAAGGAAGTTTCCACCAAGAATTTAAAAGGCCAGAGAGGCCAGGCATTATACTCCTGAGAGGGTAGTCCATGAAACTTTGAAAGAGAATCCAGAAGTGTGGTGAAGACCCCAAGAAGTTGGAGAAGCCAGGCAATGTGCCGTGTCTACTGAGGCATCAGTAGATAGCCATCTCAAGAAAGAGGTCACTGAGCTGGGGAGACAGCTCAGCAGCCTAAGCACCTGCCTGACAAGTGCAAGGTCCCGAGTTCAATCCTTGGTACCAAACAAACAAAAAAGAGGCCATAATGCCTGCACTGATAATGGGTTGGAAGAGGGCTTCCCAAGCCCTGTGAAGCTTACATCTCACCACAATTTGCCCTGGGTGCTGGACATGAAAGTACAAGGTTTATCATTTACTCTGCTAGGCTTTGGTCTGATTCCTCTCTATTCCTGTATTTCTCCTTTTTGAAATGGGAATATTTACCATTTGTCATTGTATGTTAGAAGTATTTCACTTTCCTTCTGATTTTTACAGGGGCTCACAGCTAAGCTTGCCTTGAGTATCACAGAAGACTTTCGACTTGAAAACTGCAGCAAAGCCACAACTACTAAAGCTCTGGTAACACTTGGAGATAGCTACAGACACAAGTCTTCCTAAAGCCTAGAAGGGAACACTATGGTTTGAAGCTAGAATGCACCTTTAAAGCCTCCCATTTTCAGAGGTGGGTACTCCCAAAGGTGACTGAGTAATGAGGGTACCACACCCACAGTTACCTGGGGGATGAGGCGATGGGGCCTGATCGCAGGAGGCAGGTGCTCCACCCCCAGCCCCCTCTCTACTCCCTGGCTCCTCGTCCCCATGAGGCAAGCAGTTTTCCTCTGCCACATACGCTGGTCACACCCTTCTGTCTTGCAGTGAGCCATGCACTGAGTCCCCTAAACCAGGAGCCACGGGAAAGGCCTTCTTTAATTTGTTTTGTGTTGGATATTTCGTCCCAGTGATGAGAAAGTAATAAGACAGTGAAAATCATCTTATTTCGAGGGTTTAGATATTTCAAAAGTAATTTAGAATTAAGGGAAATACTGGGTAACACTACTTTTGTTTTAAAATTGTTAATTGGAATGGTATCATTATAAATTCATTTCCTAGTTTAGAATGCATTTCCATACTTTACAGAAACCTTTAGATTTCTACAAAATGATCACAGTGATTAGTTTCAAGAAAGTGGGTACAAAGAATATGAAGTCCACATTTGTTTTCTCTACTAGTTCATCTAGGCAGCAAACACCTACAGAAAGTATAAACACATCCAAGAAAATCGAAGTGCATGTTATAAAGCTTTTGGTGTTTTACTTGGGATCACATACTATAAATATGACTGTTCCACCATAGTTTATTTCTGAAAGTTTTTATTTCCCTTAAGAGATCAAAGTACTGTATGTTCTACTTCAACGTGCCCACCTCTTGAAGTATGTGTCACAGCCGTCCAAGAAACTGCTTTATAATAAAAGAAACCTCGCTTGCAACAACTGTCAGGATGAACAAGAAAACTCAAGTACATTCATTCATCCTGACTCCGACTTAAATACGGATGTTTCTCTTACTGTCATTAATCTTTATTCTGAAGAACTCAATGAAAATTTTGTTTCTAAAGTGAAAAAAAATCCACTAATTATTACATTTACATGAAATCAAGTAAGTTAGCACAGAACTCAGAGGAAATTACTTTCTTTTTTTTTTTTGGAAATTACTTTCAAAGTACTGTTGTTACGTGACTTATTTGAATCCACAAAACAATTTCATCAACATAAAATTGCTATTATAAAGAAAATTAATCTTCCTTGAACATATAAAACTTTCAACAATGCTTAGATGTGGTCAATCTATGTAAAAGCTGTTAACTAAAGTGAAAGTATAAAATAAACCAATTTCAACAAAGCACTTTAAACTAGTCATAAAGGTCAAATATTATATACTACTCCACTTAAGTATCTAAAGTAGTGACATTTATAGCAAGTAGACTAGTGCAGTTGCCAGGCGTAAGAAATGGGGAGTTATTAAGTGTCAGTTTGGGAAAATGAAAAAACACTGTGATGTTCAAATCTCTGTACCAGGGATTTGTGCTTAAATACCACTTTTACAACATCTTTTCCTAGGCCACTTTAATTGTTAATATTAAATACTTACTGGGGGGCTGGTGAGATGGCTCAGTGGTCTAAAGCACCTACTTAGAACAAGCTAAGCTCAAGCAAAGCACAGAGAACTCGGTTCAATCCCCCAGCGCCACATGCCAGCCTGCCCCGCCCCCTGGTGGGCTGAGCTGGCCACACACTAAATAAATAAATATTTTAAAAATAAATAAATAAATAAATACTTACTGGGCTGCTCCCTCCCTGAGGAGATTATCATTATTCAGCAGCAACCGAACATCTGCAAAACAAATATTATATTTTCTATTATTTATGTTTGAAGAACGTATGCAATGCAGATTGTTATGAATTTAACAACCCTCACCCCAAATGTAAGCAAGATCAAAATGTCATTCTAAATGATCAAAATATCCACAAATATACAGCATTGTATTTTAAAGAGATTTCAGTTAGAAAACACACAAGGAAATTCAGCAGAACAACATGTAATTTTGTATTCTTAACAGCAGATAGAATGCACTGTATCTCCGAATAACAAAGGTACAGATAAGCTGTATCAGAAAAATGGCATACTAAGATCTGCAGAAAAAAGTGCAAACTGTGCCTCTTAGTTTCACAATACAATCACCAGTTTTAAATCTGCTCTATAGAAAAAGTGAAGAACAACAACAAAAAAATTTTGATCCCCAGGCCTGCTGTGCCAGTCCCACCCCAGGAGGGCTGAGATGGCGACTGAGACTGGGCATGGTGGCGCGTGCCTGTAATCCCAGCTCTTGGGTGGTTGTAAACAAGCAGATCACTATGCTAGTAGTGAGACCCTGAACACCCTGTAGACCCTTCCCTAAAATACAAAAAAAAGTGACTAAACAATGACAGTTTGTGATCAGTCTACATACACAGACATCTTTTTCATTTGACAGATCATATTCAAATAACAGATAATTAATTTTAATATCTTTAACTTAATCTTTCTTTGGTTGATTCTTTTTTTTTTTAACATTTATTTATTGTGTGTGTGTGTGTGTGGCCAGCTCAGCCCACCAGGGGGCGCGGCTGGCCGGCATGTGGTGCTGGAGGATTGAACCGCGGTCCCTGTGCTTTGCCAAGCTTGTTCCAAGTAGGTGCTTTAGACCACTGAGCCATCTCTCCAGCCCCTTTGGTTGATTCTTAATTTGTCCTAATTTTAAAGAGGAAGCTGGCCGGGAAATGGCTCAGTAGAATAAGAGCTTCCCTGGCAAGCGCAAGGGCCCGAGTTCAATCCCTGGTTCTGCAAAATAAAAATAAAAATAAAGAGGAAGCTGGTTGTTTTCAAAGTGATGTAACCACAGAAAATAATGTCCTAATTTTAGAATGTATTATTATATAGACATTTGACTATTAATCATTAAAAAATTATAGTACTTTTATTGGAAAATCCAGTAACTTAACAGAAACTGTATATACTTCATCAGTGTTATGGCTTGTGTTTAGATGTCCCCTAGAGCCTCACGCAGTACTGCGTGGCTTTAAGAAAGGCGGCTGAATCTAGAGTGTGTGACCTCGGCACTGACTCATGGTGCTCACAGGCCCTAGGACTCAGAGTGAATCCTACTGCCCTGAGTAGCCTGAATAAGATCAAAGGGGCAGAAAGAAATTATTAAGGTCCTTTGGTGCTTTTGCTACCTTCTGCACACATGAACTGGTGCCCCTCTCCTGGGTGCCACCCTGCCTTGGGCCAGATAACTACAGGACGAAACTCTTGTAAACTGTTAGCTCAATATAGCTTTCTTCCTTCAATTTCGGGTGTCAGGTATTTTGTCACAGCAACAAGAAAACTATCACAACTAGTAAATAAAATTCTATTCTAGTGTTGACATATTTTCTTTCACTATTTTTCTTAAGTGCTTGGCTATTTTATATAGTTGCTATCATGTAGTACATTAAAAAATACCTTTTTTTAACTAGAAGAAAACACAAATAACCAAAGAATTTTCCACTAAGAAACTGGTTAAATATGTAAACAGACTATTGTTCTTATAAACCAATGGGAGCTTGCTAAACCCCAACATCCACTAAAACTGTAGCTGCTTATCTATAAACATGAAATACACTCATCACGTGACAAACAGGAAGGGGAACTCGCAGGAATGGCATCTGCGTATGTACACACTGCTGCGTATGCTGAAAGATGTGGAAGGTTCAGATGGAGAACTAAGATTCCGTGGTACAAGCGTGTGTGCGCATGTGCGCGTGTACGTGTGCGTGTGTGTTTTGGTGGTGGTAATGTACACTGATTCTAGAGATCTGAGTATGCTAGGCAAGCAGTGACATTCTACCCCTTTTAAAATTTTATTTTCAGACAGGGTCTTGCTAAGTTATCTAAGATGGCCTTGAACTTACGATTCTGTTTCAGCCTCCTGATCAGCTGAGATTACAAATATGCATCACTATGTATAAAATGAACTTCGTGGCTTTTAAGTTGTTTTTTGTACTTTAGAAATCTTTCCAAAACTGTTTCAAAAGAAAAAAATATTGTATATTCACAAACTTTTCAGCAATAGGCCCTGGTTTGAAAAACAATCTCTCAAGCCAGGCATGGTGGCACATGCCTGTAATCCCAGCACTCAGTAGGCTGAGACAGCAGGCGTGCCCCAAGTTCGAGGCCAGCCAGGGATACACAGTGAGTTCTAAAGCCAGTCTACACTATACAGCAGGACCCTGGCTCAAAACAAAACACACAAACAAAAAAACAGAAAGACAGACAGACTCTTTAGCTAGTTATTAAAACATTGAATTTCTAAACTAAATGATTTTAAAATATGAACATTTCTGCCTAAATTATTTACATGAGAGGTGTTTACAATTATGGTTATTCTTATCCCCCCAAAAAACAAATTGGGAAATTATTTTTGATAAATGATTTTTATTTTCAATAATCTAAATATAATGATTATATCTTCTGATAATTATCGTTCACAGTTCCGAACAGGGAAATAATTTAAAAGTGAGATTTATTTGAGCCAGGTAAGCTCTACTTTGAAAAGAGATAACATACTCTGTCATAAGCAAGTGGAAGAAACAGATTTAAAAGTTGAGTAAAATAAAATGTTACTCTTACAGAGGGCACAAGGCTATGACGCCAGACGAGTATACCCTTTGGAATCGCACAGTGGGATGGGAGGCTTAAAAACAGGCCTGTTGGTACCAACTGGTTTTTGTGACCGAAGACCACACATCTATGTTTCAGGGATTCTACCATAGGAAGCCTACAAAACAGATTTAAGAACCACTGAACTGGTAAGATTTTATGACTGTAATTTTTAGATTTTTTTTTTATTCTTGTGGAATCATTCTGACACGGAGATTTTCAACAAAAAGTCTCAAAAATAAATTCAGAAGAGATTTCACTTTCAGATATACTATTCCTTTTAACTCTAACGTACCTTCTGAAAGTTATTAGATAATTTCATATCCCACTTCCACTCCACAGGTCATTTTATCCCAGGCCTATTTAATGGCTCATTTAAATATCCAAATTTAATGTGCCTCAACACACAACATACCGATTCAAAGCCAATTTCAAATCACTTTCAATAGCAATTTTCAGTACTTATACATTCTTTTTGGACCGTGCTGATGAATTTTAAAAATAGGCAAGTCATGTAAGTCAGGGAAAGAACTTTACATAGGTAGTTTTTCTTAGAATTCCTTTTCTTTCTTTTTTTTTTTTTTTCGGCAGTACTAGAAATTGGACCCAAGGCTTTCACACACGAGCTACACTACCAATTCTTAAAACTTCTTAGAACATAGTCTTGCAAAATTGCTTAGGCTGAGTTCAAACTTGCCATCCTGCTGCCCCAGCTCCTAGAGTGCTGGGATTACGGGCACATACCAAAGTACGGGGCTGTGATGTAGGGTTACTTCTCTGAACTGTTCAAGAACCTTGGCAGCTACTGACTTGAGGTCTTCCTACACACTTTTCTTAGTTTATTTTGGTAGTTAGGGTTTTCTTTTAAAAAAGTGAATACCTTTTTAGGATACTTTAAAGAGTGTTGGTATATCAAGACAGTTTTACAAATTAAATACTTACCATTAAAAACCTCATTAAACTCTCCAGGAGGAGCATGAATGATGAATTTTGCTGCTATACGTACCTAAAACAGAAGTGAAGATATAAATATTTCTGAGTATTATGTGCTAGAATAAAAAAGTACAAAACTACACAATTTCATAGTTCTACTGAAAATGACTTGAGGTATTAAAAGTTGTACTTTAGTCAAACAGTTTTAATCACGTAATAACATACAAGCTGAATATAGATAAAATACATACTTTAATACACTTAATGATTCCAAAGTGGATACAAACATTTTCTTACAATCAATTTTGTTTTATAAAACAGTGAAAAAAAAAAAACCATGAAAATGTGTCAGAAGATACATTTACATACACTGAAAATAACATTATTGTGTTTATAATGTTACAAATCAATGAAATCACAGAAAGAAACAAAAAGGCATCTAAAAAGCTGAAAAGGTTTAATAGGAAATTTTAATGTAATGATAAAGATAACATCAAGTCCTGTGAACTGCCTATTTTAAGAGAGTATTTGGTATTCTGACAATATAACTCATGGTTAACGAAAATGCAGTTGAGAGGCTAACCAGGTGACAATGGCCAAGAAACTAGAATAATAAAACCAGTTTTGACCAAGAATTTATTTGAAAACTACCAACTCCAACACTATTCTGTAAAGCTACAGTCATCCAGACAGTGTAGGTTTAATGACTAGAGACAACCAATGAAAGAGAACTGGAAGTCCAAAAATATGAACATACATGTAAGACTGTTAACAAAGGTACAAAGATAATTTATTGGAGAAAGGACTAATTTTTACAAAATTGCATTGAAACAAGATTCTGTCAAGGGAGAAAACGGAATCTCAACATTTCACACTTTACATAAGAATTAATTCAAAGCAAGCTGCAGTTCTACATGTAAAACAGAACTAAAATTAAATACATAAAAGGAAATATTTTAACGGTCTAAGATTAACCAAAAAAGTTCTTAGACATCACACCAAAACTGTAATATTTTTTAAAAACTAACAAGCTGAACTTTACAATAATTAAAAACTTTTGCTCTGTTAAGAGAATAAAAAGACAAGCTGCAAAGTGGTAGATACAACAGTATCCCTAATTCAAGTATCAGAAATGTTGCCTACTTTGAAGCTATTATTTACTTGCTACTTTCTGGTGGTGCTGGGGTCTGAGTACAGGGCCTCTGCACTACACTATTTCCTCAGCCCTCACTTTTTTATTTTGAGACAGCATCTTACTAAGATGCCTCAATGAACTTGAAATTCTTCTGCCCCAGTCGCTCAAGGTACTGATGAAACAGGAGGACACCGTGACACCTGGCAAGGATTTGAGGCTTTCTGAGCGGTGGCATGATGATCAAATGTTCTTGGATTTTGCTATTTCATATTGGGGATTTTTAACTAGTAAAACTTGCACTAACACTCCAAAATGCAAAGAACCTTTCTTTCCAAGCATTTCAAATAAACAATATTCAAGCTGTATCAAGTTACACATCCGATAAAAGACTTTCATCCAAACTATAGGTAGTACTCATGAGACTTAACAGTTAAAAATAGTAATTAAGCAGAGTTTAATAGATCTGTCACCATGGAGGATGCACACAGGATAGGGAAACACCCCCAAATATTCCTTATCCTTAGTCACCAGGGAGATAAATAATGAGCTCAAGGAATGCTACTCTGCACAGCACAGAAAGGATACAATACAAACATGGCAGCATCAAGTGCAAAGGAAGATGCAACACAACTGGAGCTCACTGTATCAGAAATGAAAAACTGCACACAGTACAGAAAATAGTTTGGCTACTTTTTGTAAAACTAAGCACACACTACAACAGTTCCATTTATACCTTGTTATGGTTTGTGTCTAGGTGTCCCCCCAGAGCCTCATGCAGCCTTGGGGCAGCTTCTGGAGTTTGTGATTGATTACTGTGGGTGTGGCTGCTGCCCCTGCACTGGGGCAGGTAAGAGGTGGGAAGAGAAGCCAGCTGCCTGAGCTGCCGCTCTTCCCTCTTCCCTTGTGCGCTTGCTCTTTGCAGCCGCCATGAAAGGTTGCCCTCTGCTCTGTGCTGCTCTGCCTTGGACCCAGCTGAGTATGGACTGAAGCCTCCAGCAACTGTGAGCTAACTAAACCTTTCCTTTTTTAATTTTGAGTGTCGGGTATTTGTCCCAGCAACAAGAGAAGAGTAATTAAGACATCCCTATCTTCTTAAAATAATACAAACTCATGTTCACACAAAATCTTACATTTCTTGACACTGGAGACAAGCTGAATGGTCAGAAAAATTATGGTACATCTACACAATGAACTACTTCTTAGCAATAAAAAGTATTAATACATATAACAACTTGAATGAATCTGAATAAATACACCAGTCTCAAAAGGGTAGATGGTAACAAGATTCGTTTTTCAAAATGTACCTAATACTAAACCCCGCAGTTTAGAAACACAGTATGTGTATGGAGCGTTGTGGCTTCTAATCAAATGGGTGGCAACGAACTACAGCTCACGGGTACTGCCCAGCATTTCCAGAGCACTAGACCATGCTAGACAGTACTATGGGACACTAAATAAGGCCGAGCACCTTAGCTACTGACACACAGTGTGAGAACAAAAAAAAGGCTAGCGCTGTAGCTCCGTATGAAGGCACTGGGTTCAATTCCCCAGTACCAAAATAATACTACACACATAGGGCTAGCTTAAGAAAAGATCCACATTCAAAATCTGAAGAAATGCTCTTACTGAATATATGTGTTTTTGTTTTTCAAACTTTTACTGGTTGACACATAAAAACTGAAAAACATGTTTATAAATACAGTAAAATACTTTGTAAACCTTCAGAAATCTAAGGGGTTTTTTGTTTTCTTTTTTTGTATTTAGGGAAGGGTTTACAGGGTGTTCTGGGATTACAGGCATGGGGCGCCACCACGCCCAGTCTCAACTGCTGTCTCAGCACAGCCCGGGAAGGCGGGATGGACACCCCCTCCCCACTGAGCTATGTGGCCCGCCCATCTGAGCCATTTTTAAAAACAATCTTAATGCTTATCCACTACCTACAAACAAGCAAAATTAAAATACTGGTAGCAAACAGCACATGTACAACATGAGTAGTAATGCAATTAAATTGCTGCTAAGCTTCAAAATGCTTTTACTACTTAGAATTAGTTCTATCTTGAATTTTCCCCAATAAAGCAAAAATGATCTATACTTTTATCCTATGGATACTTTGTTTTGCAACTGTGCTAAACATAATCAAAAGATGTCACCAGACTCGTACAATATTGAATCTAAATGGCAGATCAAAAGCACCTCCACCATTGACTGGGAGTCACTGGCTGAGAGCCCAGAACACAACTTGTATTATACCACCTATGACTGAAATATTTTAACCTGAGTTTTGTGAATTTCATATAAGATTTTTTAAAAACCCAACTTTTGGATCTCTCAGAAGCTAGAGAAAGATCTGTCACTATAAATGTACTATTTTTCTTTTTTTCAAAGTTTTATTGATAAACAGCAATGAGACAGTTTCAAATCAAATCGGAAGTACAGTTTCAACAAATAATACACTGCATATATTCTTCTTAGTGGTTAATTGCTGTACAAGATGCGGACTTGTGATCCTATTTACAAACACCATTAGAACAAATCATTCTATTCATTAAGAGAGTGCAACTATATATCTATCCCAACCTCTTTGAAAATGTACTATTTTTCTAAGTGCAGTTATTTAGGAACTTCCTATGCACTGGTATGGTTTCAGAGTTCCTCCTAAATAACATTTTTTAAACTTTCTGTTTATTTTTAATTGCACTAGTACACATTTTTATTGATACACTTTTGATATACATAGTTACCACATTCATTGTTGGTAATCTGTACTTGCACACAATGTAACCTGATTCTTCCCCCTACTTCTACTTCCCCCCTTATTTACAAAAGCTTTGCTTCTCCTTCTTTCCTCTCTGCCCGCCCCTCCCCACCTTGTTTCCCTTCCTGTTTGAACATCTTCTTCCCAATTCCCAATATCTATCATGCATTTTGGTTCTTATTTACCTTCACGGTTCCTCACAAAGAAGAAGCTATAAACTTAGCTCAGTGGCTGAAGCACCTGTCTGGCAAGCACAAGGCTCTAGGCTCAATCCCTGGCACTAAAACCAAACAAGGAATTTACAAACTGCGCTGCTATACGCGCAGGTCTGTATGTATCACTGTGGCATGATGTATTTGACTCTTTCAGAAGACATCAAGAAAGAAAATAGCTGGCTCAAACGAAATCTCTAGGTCGAGTTTCTTGAGCCATCTCCATACTCACTTCCGTAGCGGCTGTACCAATTTACACTCCCACCAACAGTGGAGAAGCGCTGCTTTTCCCCCACGGCTTACGGAGTTTATTATTTTTGGTACCTGGATATTGAGCGATATCTCCAGCGCACGAACATTTGTTATTGGTTGATTTCTTGATAACAGCTATTCCTTCAAAAGTGAGATGAAATCTCAGTGCTGTTCTAATTTGCATTTTTCGAATGAGCAGTGATGTGAACATTGTTATCATGTACTCATTTGCTGCTTGTACTTCATCTGAGAAGTGTTCACTCATTTCAGATGCCCATTTTTGGACTGGTTCTTTAAATTTGGGAAAGATATTTTTAACTTTTAAAATTATTTATTTTTGCCTACTTCTAAATCTAAGAAAGAAAAATAGTCCTTTTTTCCCCACCCCCACCCCCAGAAAAATGGTCTTATAAGTTAACAGGAAATATTCCCTGGAGTAAGTAAAAATAATCTCTGAAAATAACTGAAAACATATTTCCTCAAAGTTTCTCTAACTTACATGGAACTATATAGTAATTACCCTTAAAAACTACAGTCTTGAAGGACCCAATGAATTATTAGGTATATTAAGTATTGAACTTTTTCATTAACCATCACATTTCCGCCACAGGATATTCTTCAAAGTCCTTTCCGATCAAATTAGAATAAAAATCAGGAAAGAGCTAGTAATTTTAAGTTTTTAAAAAAATCTCATATGTCTTTGTCTGGTACAGGGTCTGACTACGCAGCTCCAACTTGTGATCAGCGGCCCTGGGATTACCGGTGTGCACCACCATGTCTGGTTTTGGTGGCTGGCACAGCAGGCCTTGGTTCTGCAGCCTGCACAGCAGGAGGTACCTGGGATGGAACCCGCGTCTTTGAGCCTGCCAGGCAGGTGCTTAGATCCCCGAGCTTCTCTGCAGCCCCAAGGTTACTACTTTTATAGCATTTCTAACAACAGTGGATGAAGGTCAGCGTGTCGTGGCAAGGGCTGACTGAGAGACTCCCTGCCTATGTCCAGCCGTGGCAGAGCTTCTAGGCTGCCGCAGGCTCACCAACAATGGTTATACTCACGTAGCGGGCGGCACACCCCCACACATGGCAGAGAAGCGCTGAGGTTAAAGCTAATTCATTAGCGCTTCTAGGATTAGGCTGGGCTAAAAGTTACAAGATGGTTGTTTTTTCTTTTCTTCTACTGGTGCAAAATACTACTTCATGGAAAATACAAGTAACAATTATAAATATGTTCCAGTCTGTTGCACATCTTGTGATTAGCTATGCAGCAGAAAAAATGGCAAATTTAAATGACATCCAAAATATTACACCACATGAACCCTGAAAAGTTACTGTCCATCAAACATGTAAGTTAACACTCAGCAAAGTGGCATATTCAAAGTAATATACAAAACAGTAGTTTTCTTGAGCCCTGAAATATTTCTGCCCATCAACAAGGCAAGCCAACACAAAAGTATTACAAAAGTTGTAAGCTTTGTTTTGTATATTCCTCCTTGTTTTTTAAAGCAACCACAAAAATTTGCATCCAACAATTCAAGCACCAAAGAAATGATAGCAAAAGACAATAACTCACAGAATAAGCATCTACTGAGCCCACCTGTGACCTAACAAGGACGCATGTACAGACAGGGGAATGGAATGCTCGCTGCAGTAGAATGCTAACAAATGCGGAAGAAATGACCAGCCAGAAAAGTTACTAGCATAGTAATTCTTTTTTTAAATGTTCTTGTAATCTTTATTTACTTATGTATGTATTTGGTACAGGGTCTCACTGCACAGCTCAGACTCATAGTGATTCTCCTGTCTCAGCTCCCAACACTGGGATTACAGCCAATATGCCCACAATGCACCTGGAATCAAACCGGGGTCCTTGCGCTTGACAGGCTTGCACTTAAGCTGCCAAGCTATCTCCCCAGCCCTATCACAGTAATTCTCATAGTCAAAAATTATCAGGGCTGGACAAATAGCTCAGTGGATTAAAGCACCTGCAAGCAGGCACAGGGGCTGGGGTTCGAGCAAGCAGGCATGGGGTCCAGGGTTCGATCCCCAGGCCTGCCATGCCGGCCCCGGCCCCAGGGCAGCTGAGACTGGGCATGGTGGCGCCCACCTGTAATCCCAGCACTTGGGAGGCTCTAAATAGGAGAATCACTACAGGTCCGATCTAGTAGTGAGACCCTGAATATCCTGTAGACCCTTCCCTAAAAATACAGAAAAAAAAAATTATCAATAGATGCTAAATTTGGTGGGCAAAGGTACTAATACAAAACAGGGTATTTACATGGTTTATACGGATTTGTG
Source organism: Octodon degus (assembly GCF_000260255.1). Taxonomy (NCBI): domain Eukaryota; kingdom Metazoa; phylum Chordata; class Mammalia; order Rodentia; family Octodontidae; genus Octodon; species Octodon degus. The sequence continues at coordinate 1,130,449 of NW_004524789.1, forward strand.
CATGTGGTAATTACAAAAGAATACCACTTTTATATTGAGGAAAACTGCCACATACTACTTTTACCAAATTACCAAAAATATTAAGAAAAATAAGGCAAGGGAGATGGCTCAGTGGAATAAGTGCTTCCCTGGCAAGTGCAAGGGCCTGAGTTCAATCTCTGGTTCTGCCAAAAAAAAAAAGAAGAAGAAGAAAATCTCGTTTCTCCTGAGAGGATTCACTGAGCACCTATCACTTCTGTGATATTGCTGCCAAAAATTCAGAGGCTGAATCTAATCACAACGAAACAAACAAACCAAAATTGAGATAGTCTACAAAACTAGTCCATACTCTACAAAACAGCTGGGTGTCGTGGCGCATGCATGTAACCCTAGCACTTGGGAGGCTGATGCAGGAGGATCCTCAGGAGTTTGAGGTCAGCCTGAACTACAAAATCAAGACCCTATATCACATCTATCTCAAAAAAAAAGAACGAAAAAGAAAACAGGAAGAGTTAACGTCATGAAAGACGAGGCCGAGAAACTGCCAAATAAAAGACCAAAGAGACCACAATAAGTTCAGTGAGGTTCCAACTTGGCTCTAGACCAGAAAAGGTGTGGGAGGTAGGGCCTCGGGTGACAGCTGGGGAAGTATGACAGGGCCTGTAGGCTAGTGTTACACAAATGTTTGGTAACTGCACTGGATTTAAGTAAAAGAATGCCTTACATACAATGAGCTACTTAAGACACTGGAAAAACAATTTTCTTCTCCATATTGAGATGATGATTTTCTACTAGAATTTTTAAATGTCTCTGTTTAGATTTTTAATATTGATTGGATTTTTGAGTATATGAGGTGAAATATAGCTTTTATTATATTGTCACATAGATAAATTAAACATTCTAGTACTATTTGTGTAAGTAACTGAAAGAGTAAATAAGATCCAAAAGGTACAAAGGGGGTCGGGGATATAGCTCAATGGTGTAAGTGCCTGCGGGGCAAGTGCAAGGTCCTGAGTTCGAACCCTGGTATCGCCAAAAATAAAAATAAAGGTACAATAGATACTGTGAAGGGGGGGGATGCTCAAAAGGAAAAAACAACTGGAATGGGGGAAAAGAGAAAAGAAGAAAGGGAAAATAAACCCCACACAAACAAAATAGCTAAGATCATTGCAGTACTGATTCCTATCAGCTCACTGAAAGAAACAGTGCTTACTTATATCTTGTAATCTGAGCTTCTTTTTTGGATTTAAGACAGCGTCTACAGGGTCTCATTGCGCAGGGATTCTCATTTTCAGCCTCCGAAGTGCTGGGATTACAGGCGTGCGCCACCAGGCCCAGTCTCAATCACCCTCTCAGTGAGCCCCGGGGGTGGAGCCAGCACAGCAGGCTCTAAGCTATTTGGGCGCCCTTGGCAACTATTTTGAAGATAACAATTTTTGAAGATAATAGTAACCATTGTCAATTTCTTCTCATTTTGTTTTGAAATTCTGTATCATTTTTTTTCCCTCTCTTCAAAAAACATTCAGAAAAAGAATTCTCCCCAGTGGACCCCCCCAAAACAAATCAAGCTTATACATTCAGCGCTACTTTGAGCATATGAGTTGCTTTTTTATTTCAGTCAGGGATATGAAAACCACATGTCATACACTAATAAATTCCAAAGATTCTTCTGATATGTGAAGAACTCTGTGGTCGTTCATTGCTAGAATGGGCCTTCTCAAGTAACAGATACATCATCTAGCAGAGGCTCTGAATAACACTAACAAAATATTAATGTGGCCAGAAAGAAAAATAGAAAAATTAATATCCTATTCTCTTCATTGAAGACTTATTTTTTTTAAATACTTCAATGTCTGGCAGTAATAAATGATTCATTCATCTTTATACACAAATATCTAGCAGGGACAATTAGGCCTTGCTGCAGTTCACAATGAGTCAGAGGCGCCTTAAAAATCAAGTTGAACAATATTGGGCTATATTCTAATTACTTGAGTCCTGGTTAACTAAAACATGATCATATCTCCACTTTTATTTCTGTGTAACTATTTTAACCAGCGTAAGACTGAAGACTCACAATGTTCTTTTTATAAAATTGAGATAAATGGGCAATTTTTTTTTTTTTTTTTTTTGCAGAACTGGGGATTGAACTCAGACCCTTGCACTTGCCAGGGAAGCGCTTATTCCACTGAGCCATCTCCCTGGCCCCTTGTGGGCAATTTTTTTGATATTATCCAAGATTAAATTATTTTATCTTTTTTTTTTTTGTATTTTAGGGAAGGGTCTACAGGGTGTTCTGGGTTTCACTACTAGATCCGATCTAGATCGGATCTGTAGTGATCCTCCTGTTTACAGCCTCCCAAGAGCTGGGATTACAGGTGTGCACTACCACACCCAGTCTCAATCACTGTCTCAGCATGCCCCAGGGGCGGGGCCGGCACAGCAGGCCTGGGGATAAGATTAAATTTTTTTTTTAAATTTATTTGATACAGGGTCTTGCTACATAGGTCACTCATAGTGAGCCTCCTGTCTCAGCCTCTCCAGCACTGGGATTACAGGCGTGCATCACCACACCACAGCATGCAGTACCAGGGATTAAGCTCTGGACACTGCTTGACAGGCAGTTAGATCACCTAGCTGTCTCTGCATCCTGCATGATTAAATATTTAAAAAGAAATTCCAGCTGTGATTCCAGAATCCTCAAAGTCCAGCACTGACTCAGACAAGGAAAAAAAGAAAACCAGAGAGACTTTCCCTTTACATGCTGTCGCTGAGTGCTCTGAGTGGTGCTCCGGGCAGTATCAGACTGTCAAGTATTTTAAATCAACACTAACCTATGCTCAGCATTTAGTAGGGAGTCACCAACCACGAGAATAACTCTACGAGCAGTAATAAGCTGCCTCTAGGGTTAAAGCAAATAGTATTCAAGTAAAACACATTCTAAGAGTCATCATCTATGCAATTCTGAAAGGAGACTGTCAGTTTTCAAATTATCTACATTCAACATTATAAAAACTCCTTATGCTATTTGCAGGGCATTCGTTTACCACTCACACCCCTTTACACTCACTTGGCCCTGCTCACCTCCAATGTCAAAGCTAGACTACTGGCTGTATGCACTTAAGGTCTTGGTTTTTATTCAAACCAAGGCAAGGCTAAATCTTCAGGCTGATCAGCTGGTTTCTTTTTTTTTTTTTTATTTTTTTAAATTTTTTTTTTATTTTTATTTATT
>NW_004524789.1:1133756-1143310 GCF_000260255.1 Octodon degus
ATGTGGTGCTGGGGGATTGAACCGCGGTCCCTGATGCCTTGCCAAGCTTGTTCTAAGTAGGTGCTTTAGACCACTGAGCCATCTCTCCAGCCCTCGGCTGGTTTCTTTCAAAACAATAACCCTTATTTATGTATTAATTGGTGCTGTGGATTGAACACAGCATGCCACGCACACTAAGCAAGACTCCCGTCACTGATCCTGTAGCCCAAGTTTTTAAAAAGGCAAAGCTAAGGGAAATGCGGGGCATCACTTTTTACCTTTTGAACCCCTGATCCTACTAGACGCAACATTACCTGTGCTAGTATTCTTCGGCACAGCTATCACTATGGTATGCCTAATCTACGGAAGAGAAAGCAGAGATAAACCAGGATTTGAATCAAATCTTCACAATATTAAGTCTGGGGCATTTTACATAGTTGCCGCCAATGACAGTAGCAGTATCTCTCTATGCCGATTCAGAAGACAGGCTGGAGACAAAAGAAATCTCGGGGTAATCTCACTCTATTCCATTGCCTCTAGTATCACCACAAGGTAGTTCTTACATATATCCCATCACAACCTCTCATGACCAGTATCTAATTTTCTAACTGTAATAAAGCGCCTCAAATGTATCTTGGACTATCTCAACCCACATCTACTCCTTTTTGTTCTTGATCAAATTATTAGCACAATCTCTATAAATCACTGCATTTTCTTCCTTCTCTCCCATAGTTACACGACCAGTGACCTTTGATACAAACGTAATTCTTTCTCACTTAAAATTATCCAAAGGTACCCCACTGCCAACAAGATACAGATCAAGTATTTAGTATGACATCAAGGCTCTTCCAAGACTATAATATGCAACTCTTACCAGCATAAACTCTTAAGAAGATTGCATGAAATCATACTACAGCTACACTGCCTGCATGACCTTAGGCAAACTAATTCGGTTTCTTCAACTTCAGAAAATGAGTCACTACGATGAGAAAAACACTTGGCACAGAGCAAGTACTCCAACCACAGCTATTACCTTTCCAGGTCTCCGCTACTTTCCTACCGCAACAACCTATCCACTCCTTCCCCACACACACAGCAGTGAAGCCTTACCACGCCACTCAGTCGCTCAACGATTCTTGTCTTTCGTGCCTACACACAACCCCCTATGTATTACCTTGACACCGTTTGTGTACTGCAAGTTATCAGCAGAAGTGGTCATATAGAAAGGAAGATTTCCATACTATAAACACCTTGATATATTATGTATTACAATGATCATTACCAAAATCTTTGATAAAACATTGAGACCTGTGGATGTAGCCTAAAACTAAGGCCCTCTCAACTCTTCAACCACAGATAAGATCTCTAAGTCAAACAACCTGACTTATCACATGAACAGACACTGTTTCTACTTAGCCCTAAGTAGCACAACTCAGTTCCTTCCAGTCCACATAACTACCAGAACAAGCCAAGCATTTCTTCCCTCAGGAACCAGGCATCACCAATCCGTTGGATACTATAAAGTCTGCTCCCCAAATCCCCCCTTGCCCTTTCTCTCTTCCCAAGTATAACCTGTGTAGTTCTGTACAGTAAACTGGGTCTCCCTTAGCAGAGAGCTGTTAAGTATAAGTGATTAATAAAACGCTGTCAATCACAGCAGGAAATGGAGTCCTAGTTTGAGTGGTTAGAAAGCAGCCTATCAAGCGTAAAAAGTACACAATGTATTGCCCAGAAATGCATATACACACACCACAAAAAATAGCCACCTGGAACCTAAATTTAGAGGTGAACAGCCCACTACTCTTCAGCAGTTCAAAGACACAACATGGAGAACAGCTACATTTAAAATGATTCACTGCTTATCTTAAATACAAATGTATCTAAACATCTGTATTTCATCTTAGCACGCTACCCATGATGCCTACAGTTTCCACGTGGAGAAATTCATTAATAAGGACAGGAACTGCTGAAATATGGAAGCCTACCACAGTCACCTGAAAAGCTTCCGAAAACATAAAAAAATAAACCCCCCATAGACTCCCAAGCTCCATCCCAGACCTACAAAAGCAACTGCCAGGAACTGGAATCCAGGCATCTATACTTTAGAAAACCCTCCCAGGGGATCCTGAGGAGAGACCACATACACAACCCAAGCCCTAGAAGGAACTGTACGCACAAAATGTGAGTACAAAATCAGGTTCTACTCAATTTTCAAGGTCTGACATCAAAAAGGGTCACTGCCTTACAAATTGGTAGTAAAGGAACTACTATGCATGTTTCTACTTCAACTGTAAGAATTATTTGAAGTTGCTTCCTCTAACTGTAAAAATTCTCTTACTATAACCACTAAGAAAACAATATGCTATGTATTAATTATTGAAACTGTCCTACTAATTTGATTTGAAACTGTCTCATTGCTATTTCTCAATGCAATTATGGAAAAAAACCCAAAGTACCTTTACGTAAAGCTTCAAGTTGCCACAGTGAGGAATCCAAGTTAAATTCTCTAGAGAAAAGCAAGAGGGGTTTACTCAGCTAGATGTAGTCTAGGAGAATGTACTGTTATTATATAGTTTTTGTTTTATAACATAAATTGCCAACCTTTCAAAGACTGGAGCTACTGAGGTTGTTTAGGGTTTGAAAGTCTGAGTACTAATTCTTTATGTCATACGAGATTCAAACAATCAGTTAAGACCAAGCATGAACGTCGTTACAGCGAAGTTTCCCACGGCCAACAGTGTCTAGGAAATGAATGAATTTTTTTTTTTTGAATGCCTTCAAGGCATGACTGGCTGTCTTGTGTTGTGGGGATCGAACCAAAGCAACCGGAGCCTGACTGCTTTGTTGAAGCAGCCACTTAAAGAACTGAGCTACGGGGCAGGCCCCCGAAATGAATGAATTTATAAATGAAAAAAACAAAAATTCTCTTTCTGAAAACTGTCAGTAATGGGCTAGGGAGATGGCTCAGTAGAGTAAGTGCTTCCCTGGCAAGCGCAAAGGCCTGTGTTCAATCCCTGGTTCTGAAAAAAAAAAAAAAAAAAAGTCAGTAAAAAAGAAAAAAAGACTTCCTTGAAATTTATACCATATGTTCATAGTCAATTCACTGAACATACTTAATAGTTGTCATGTGTTTTAAGTTTTCCTTAGAAAATTTTTCTTTATAATCATTTTGAATGTTAATTAAAAATAAAACCTATAATCTACATCATCTACTGAACAGCTATTCTTTAAAGATATTTTATGTGTTTAAGACATTAAATACATGAACCCTAAAAAGGCATCAAGTGAAAAAGAACAGGTTATATAAACTATTCAATTTTACATTTCAATTTCTTTCTCTTCTCTGACATCATTTCTCACAGATGAAAATATTTCTCAATTTTCTCTCTCTCTCTCTCTTTTTTTTTTTTGGCGGAACCAGGGATTGAACTCAGGCCCTTGTCTTGCCAGGCAAGTGCTTGTTCTACTGAGCCATCTCCCTGGCCCTCAATTTTCTCTTAAAAAACAAATCCTTAGGGCTGGCCTGAGAGTGCAGCAGCCAGCCATGGCTGAAGCCCAACCTGCTGTGCTGGCCCTGCCCCTTGGGGCGTACCGCAAGGGTGACTGAGACTGGGCATGGTGGGGGGCTCCTGTACCCCAGCGCTTGGGAGGCTGAAAACAGGAGAATCACTACAAGTCTCATATCTATGTAGTGAGACCCTGTATTCTGCCCTAAATACAGAAAAACCACCACAAAAATCCTTAAAATGAAACAGTAGGAAAACATAAACTAGGAAAATGTATTTTTCTTTGCTTCACTATCAATTTTTTCAAGAATAATTTGTATTTTAGTCAAATTATTTATTCATTCACTGACCACCTAATACAGCAAGACTCACTGCAGGCTGCACATCCAAGTCACCTGGGTAGCCTTTTCTCCCGTTCTTTTTATACTAAAAGGAACAGACCTTCCAGCCTCATCCACAAGTGGAGCCTCTACCACTAAGCTACATCCCAACTCTTTGACACAGCACTTCGCTAGATTTTCTAGGTGAAACTCAAACTTCTGGTCCTCCTGTCTCAGCCTCCCTTTGAAGTGTGCACCACCGCGCCTGCCTAAAATTGCTCTCTGGAAGGCCACTAAATGACCTCTAATCTACTATTTCCCAGACTGTATTCTGGACATAACAAGATTATGACAATTACCTGAAAATGTATGTGTTAAAGTGCCTGCTGGATACTAGGATTTGCTTCCTGTCACTTTCTCTGACACCCAAAGGCTTTTACCAATCTCATAATCCTTAATATTTGGAAGAATAGCAATGCTCCTTCTTGAAAGTCCCCAGTACTTTTACACTTGGTGCTAAGTGTGTATCACTTCACTCCAAGGGTCACGCCTAATCTTTTTTAAAATCTCTCATCTTCTTATCGTTCCAGGGAAAGTATCAGTTAAGTATCTCTGATTTGAAAACACAAAATTAAAAGGCTGCAAAATGTGAATTTATACCATATAATGAAATAGTTTCATACAGAAATTACTAAAAACATTGTAAAGAATTACTTGTTATGTGAATAAGGTATATATAAAATATATGTGAAGTCTGTGTTTAGACTGAGTACCACTCTCAAAATATCTGATTATGTACAAGCAAATACTCCAAAATCTGAAAAACTTCAAAGTTTACAACAACTCTAGTCCTAAGCATTCTATATAAGGGATATTCAACTTGTTTGGTAAACTAACATTAGAGAGAGTTTTCAAAAATTATTGTTAATTTTCAAATTTTCATTGTGTACTCAAATATGCAAGGAAAGTTCTCAGCCATTAGATTTCATAGTTAAACACAACAGAACCTTCTTGCTTGTTTTTTTGAGACAGGGTCTTGCTGTGCAGTTTAGGCTGGCTCCAAATGTACTCTGTAACCTAGACTGGGGGCCCTGACTCCCAGCAAGCCTCCTGCCCCAGCCTCCTGAGGGCTGGTACTGCACATAAACCCCCGTGCTTGGTTCACAAGCACGTCTTGTGAGCAAGAATGTTGAGAGACTGTATATCTAATCTTCAAAATTTGTGAAATTTTCCCTTTTATTTTTACATCTTCTGACTATTTTTATGGAATCTGTCAATACAAAGACTGTTTTCTTTGATATGTGCAGATCCTCTGGAATAAGTGACTGTTGCAGACTAATGAGCCTTTTAGATCAGAGCATAGAACCACTAGCCAAATTTTGCTATCATGTTTTTCAACCCTGAAAATTATTTCTGAATCTCTTTGATATTACACTGAAGTACAATACCCTATACATTAACCTAACCTTCTTTTATGTAGAACTAGCTCCCCAATGCAAGAAAATACACTACAAATGTGCTTGGACGTGCAGTTTGAAGAACTCTACCAGTGTTACAGCAGCTATTCAAGTCCTGCTGGGGAAGGAGTGGGTGCGGCACTGCTCATCTACAGAAACTAGCAGATTTCCTAAATCGACAGCCTACTGGTTGAATGTACTTCCTAGTTAGTAACAACACAACACATGATAAAATACAATGGCAATTTATATTGCATGTATAAACCTGCAGTTTGTGAAAACAGGTTACGCTTGCACAGTGAAGGGCAAGCACACAAACTGTAAACCACTCAGCAAGTGAGTCCTAGCCAACAGCCCTTGGACTTCAAAGAGCACCGGACTCTCCCTCTGACCATCTACAGTTCTATAACCTTAAAACTGGCAGCACTAGTTAGCAATGAAAAATTTAGGCAACTACATTTTTCTTCAAAAACCTGCCATTATATGCTACCTCTCTTCTCACAAAACCTAATTCTACGAATTCGTGGTATTTTTGTCCATGCATTAGGGAGCCGCTCTACTCACGCATCACCGGCAGGTTTCTGCCGAACGCTAAATGGAACGTTTCCATATTTAGGGAATAAGCAAAACTGAATTTAATGATACATTAGATGATGTATACTAGAGTTTAGAAGATTAAACTGAACTGGTCTTGGGATCTGAACAAAATCGTCAGAGATGAGTCACATTCTTAATTAAAAAAGGGGACAGACTTGGGAGCAGTACTGACGCTCAAAAGGACCAAGATGTCTTGAGCACAGAAAAGCATCTCCATGACGGACACCGAGAACAATCATCATCTAACCAAAGCAGTACTACTAGGTCCTCAAGCTTCAGAGGAAACAGCAGAGATAAAATAGCTTACTCGAGGCGCTAGACATGGCCTCGAACACAAGTCTCTTTGATTTCACAGCATGACTATATACTGATGCACTGGACATGTCAGCATTATTTAGGTTAGAATGGACTACAGGGCTGTGAATGCCACTTCAACTCCGGGTTCCTTACGAGGAAACAGAAGATCCAGCTACGAAAATATTAAGACCAGGAAATCAACAGCTTACATACAAGGTAACTGGAGGAAACTTTTAGTCTAGGAACTTTGTAAACATAACAGTGGCATATACAATTTAAAAAGCAAAGAAAAGATAATGACACGTTTTCTAACCTCAGTTTTCCTTTTTTTTTTTTTTTTCCTTCCTTAACTGATGTCACAAAATAAAGTTGTTTTCTTTGTACAGGAACATTTTGTCATTAAACAATGTAATAATCTGAAAATAAGCCAAGTATTAATATAAATGAACTAAATTTTCAAGAAAAAAATGAATTATTTGTACCCAAAACATCTTGATGATGGAAGAGACAAAATCTGGATCCGTAAGGTAAAGGGCAGACAAGTTAAAAATCCAACAGACAGACATGGTGGCATACACCTGTAATCAGCCACCATGGAGGCTAAGGCAGAAGGGGGAGAAGTCTGAGGCCCGCCTGGCCAATTTAGCAAGGCTTTATTTTTAAAAAATAAAAAGGGTTGGGGATGTAGCTCAGTAGCAGAGCGTCTTGCATGTGAGAAGCCCTTGGGTTCAACCCCCAGTACTAGGCGGAATACGAATCCTGGACAGCGAACAAGGGGAGTAAGGGAGAAAAATGAGCACGTGCTAGAGTCCCCTGTTAGTGGGCCAGAAAAGGGAGTCTACAGAGTTACTTTTGGATAGGCTCCACTTGAACTCATCTAGTCAGTTGTCTCCTGTGAAGATTACCAATAGAGAAAAATGGGGACCTGTGCTCAGGAGAGGTAAGTGAAAGCTGTGTACCTGAGACAGTCTGCAAAGAAAAAAATGGTGAGGCCCCTAGAGTGCATTGTTCTGAAGGTTGGAGGGGAAGGAAAAAAGATTCTTATCAGAAGGTTTCTTCCTTTTAGAGTCTAAGAAATGGTTCTTTTGAGCTTTACACCACAATTTCATATTCACAAAAGTGCTTTGCTGTAAATACTGCTGCCCCAGTAGTGGAAAATGTGAACTTCTTTTGGCCTAAAGTTTTTACAACTATGTTTAAGAAAAAAAATCTGTGGGCTACACTGCTGCAAATTAATAGCTTTAAAAAACGCTTGATTTTCTCAGCTCAATTTCCTTCCCATTAACCAATAGCCAAAGAAAATTTCAAAGTGGCATCCTCAGAAAAACAATTATATGTGATCTTTAAAAGCAAAGCTAGGGCCGTCCAAGCAGCTCAGCAGATTAAGCGCCTGCTCAGGCAGGTGCAGGGAGCCCGGGTTTGATCCCGGGAGTGCCATGCAGTCCTGCCCCCAGCGCACGCACGCTGTGAAGGTGATAGAGCCCTCCAGGTGGTACACATCTGTAATCCCAGCGCTTGGGAGGCTGAAAGCAAGAGGATCACTAGGAGTCCGATCTCTGCAGTGAGACCCTCTAGACCCTGGACCAAATACATTAAAAAAAATTCTTCTACTTACCTCAAGCTGTAATATATTGGTCTAACTGCGCCAGGTACATACAAAGCATGGCACCACACACATCTTAACAGCTTCCCTTCCTTAGATTTGTGGTCTATAATAGAAGCTTCAAATGCTTCAAAATATTAAAAGTTTATTTTTGAAAATTACAAGGTGACAAAAAGAAAAACATGATTTAAGTATTAGTTTAAAAAAAATCATCTCTAACTCTTCATTTCTGTACCTGTTCCTCCTCCCCAAAGATTATTTAATGGACAAGAATGTTAAAGTTCCATTCCACTGGCTACTTCAGTTTAATCTGAAAGTTTGGTAAATGCTTTTCTTAAATTAGAAAATACAGTGACAAAATACATGTAAAATATCTGCAGAATCTTAAGACAAGGGTGGTATAGCCGTAGACTACCTGCAGAATCTTACAAAGCTCCAAATAAAAGAACACTAAAAATTAGAATGTTCATTCATTTGCTCACAGAATCACTCAATAGGTTAAGTTTAACAACACCTCCCCCAAACCTCAGCAGACTCACTGTCATCCATCAGTGGCCAACAACAAGGACTCCTGTACTGTTATTTTCGAGAAATATCTCAATTTTAGGCCTTTACAAAAACATGGCAGTTTTATAATAACTCTCATGCTGGGCATTTTCTCTGCAGTTAGCTTTCTGTCTATCTGAGCTACTAATAAAGAGCAAAACGAAGGACAGACAATAAGAAACGGGAAAACAGACTTGTCACATGGGAAGGGGATTAAGGGATGTAGAGGGAAGGATTGAAAACAGGACGTGTCATATACGCACACCAACTCGCCAAAAAGAATACAATCATTATGTATCAGAAACGCACTATTAAAAAATAAAAACCAATATAAGCAATTAAACAAAAATAAATGGTGAAGAAAATGGCACTCTGCTTAAACTCTTTTGCTATACTTAAAGTATGTACATGTGTGCACACTCGGTATTCTGAACATCACACATGAACACCGCACAGCAACTACTGCGGAGAGACGTCTGCTCGCTGGGTCCATGGACTGCGAAGAATTACGTTGCTCTCCCCACGCCGCGGTTCCATTATCATTTTCACCAAAGAACACAGAAAGAAAAAAAAGTTTCCAAAGACGAAAATGAGGCTGAGTTTTGCACATGCACATCAGGGAGGAGAGCGGCACACTCTCGCATGAACAGAACACACAAACTCTGGAGAAGGATTGTCTTTAGGCCTACGTCACCATTCCCTAGACACCAGCCCAGCTGCGCTGTTCTGGGGTTTAAAAATCAAGCACTACCACACTGAAAGTGGGCACTTCCAAAACGGAAACCATCATATTCATACATCCGTCTCTTCTAAGTTTGAAAAAACGTCGAAGTCCTTTCCAGGAAATAATCCCAATTCCCAGCGCTCCTCGCTCCGCAGCGGCCTCCAGGACCGGGTCTCCACGGCGCCCGCGAGGCCAGAACTCGCTCAGAGCCCGGAGGACTCGCGCCGCACGGCTGCTCCACGGCTGCCGCGGCGCTCAGCTCCCGGTGACAGGAAGGGCCCGTCCCCCACTCGGACGAAGTCCCAGCTGGAGGGCGGGGTGCCAGCGAGGCCCGGGCGACCCGCAGGATTCCGGGAGCGCACAGCCCTCGCGAGCCGCCCTCGCCCCAGACAAACGCCAGACCCGGAGGGCAGAGACCTCCGTCCGCGGGGCGGCGCGCATCGGAAGGAAGCGGGCGCGCGGCCTCGGGGCGCAGGAAGCGCACGCGGACGCGAAGGTCGCCGCCGCCGCCCCGCCCGGCCACCC
>NW_004524789.1:1143824-1256288 GCF_000260255.1 Octodon degus
GCTGCAGTGCCGCGGCCGCGCGCTCTTCCGGGCCGCCGCGGGCCAGGTAGACTCCGCTGCGACGACGAGAACGTTCTGAGCCCGCGAGGGTGTTCCGGTCGGAGTCCCGGACGCTGCCGCTCACTTGTGAAAGACTACCAATTTAAAGCATTTTTTAAAAAAAGAGAATATAATAAATAAAATAAAACATTTTTTAAATATGAGAAAAAAATTCAGCTTTAATTAAAATATGCACACACAACCTAGGCCGTAAAAAGTTGAAAGATTGCTTTTAATATATTTGTTTATTCACCCAACAAATATGTATGCTGTCCTGTTGAGGCTAAACCTTGTGGGGGACGGAGAGCTAGATCAGTGGACTAAGCGCCTGCTTAGGCTAACCACAGGGAGCGGGCGGGTTCGATTCCCAGCACCACATGCCCGCGGCCACCAAGACCTAGCATGGTGGTGCACACCTGTAATCCCAGCACTTGGGAGGCTGAAAATAGGAGGATCATTACGAGTCCGAGCTGCGTAGTGAGACCCTGTACCAAATACTTAAAAAATTAAAATAAAAAGGTAAGATAAGCCTGGGCCGGCCAGATAGCTCAGCAGACTAAAGCGCCTGCTTAGGCAGAGCGCAGGGTGCGCTCCCCCGTGTGCGTGCGCTGAGATGGCAATTGAGATTAGGCGTGGTGGTGGCGCATGCCTGTAATCCCAGCGCTTGGGAGGCTGAGATAGGAAAAGCACTACGAGTCCGAGCTGGGTAGTGACACCTTGCAGACCCTGTAGATCTGTACTAGATACATAAAAATTGAAAGAGAGAGAGAGAGAGAGAGTGTGTGTAAACCTTGTAGAAAAACATAACAGAGTAACACACATACTGTTTGGACAGGGACATAACTGGGTATAAATCAATAACATGTTTATTCTTTTACTGTGTGTAAGTCCAGGCTTCTCAGGAGTACTACATCTATTTTGTAGAAGAATAAGCTGAGGCTAGATGGTTTTTCCAACGTAGCCTAACTGCTACCTGACCGCACCAGAGCTAGAACCTAGTTATTTCACCCACTGTGTTCTTCTGTTCTATACTTGCTATTGCACAATTGTTCTCCCGGTAAGATCTAATCACTATATAAATCTTAAAGCTACACTTTCACTAAATCACTTTCATTTCACCTTGGCATGCCACCAATTCTGTTTACATTGGCTGCTGCATCTACTTCTGGTTTTAGATCTCCGCCCCCATTATTTTCTTATTTATTCTGCAACATGTAATGTCTCCCTAACTTGGGAATGCTTTACAACAGTTTGAGTCAGAATCTGTTTACAATTGTCACCTTGATGACACTCTACATATGGTTCCCATCGAGATACATGTAACAATTATATATCATTTCTTTTTTTAAATTTATTTTTATTTTTTCTGTATTTTAGGGAAGGGTCTGCAGGTCTTACTACTAGATCAGGCTCGTAGTGATATGCCTGTTTACGGCCTCCCAAGTGCTGGGATTACAAACAGGTCCCGAGATTGAACTGTGCCTGCTTGCAGGCGCTTTAATCCTCTGATCTATTTGGCCAACCCTATATATCATTTCTGATAATCCTTTCATAATCTTCCAATATCACCCTCTTGATAGAATTAAAAGCTTGATTGAAATTAAAAGATACAATCTATGTATTCTGAGAAGATTTTGAGCTGCCACACAACAAGTATAAATATGAAATGATTACTATATGACTACAAGGAGAAAGGTACTGTATTTTTGTTTTTTGTTTTCTTTGCAGGGATCAAGCTCAGGACCTGTGCTTGCCAGACAAGCACTTATTCCACTGAAGTGCTTCTTAGTTTAGTTTAGCACAGTTTATAAGTAACTACTTCCTAAATCAAAGAGCAGCTTAAATTTGTAGTTAAGTGTATCCTACTTGTATCCACTTCTTCCACCAGTTACAAGGAGGTGTGCGCAAGTGATGCCCCAGGAAAACCTGGCACGCATCATTCTAGAGCTACCAAGAGATTACTGGGAAGTTTCCCCTCCTCCTGAGCACCTCCCATTCAGCTTCCTACTTCTCCTGCCCGACCCACTCCCGACACTGCTCCAAACATACCCATCACCAAAACACACAGATCTACTTGTGTAGGACATGCTCCCTTACCTCTGTCGAAACTTTTTTAGAATATTCCTTGCCACCTGTCCTTTAAAATTGTGCTCAATAATCTTTGTCTTTGAAACCTTCACTGAATCCTCTAGAGCCAGTAAGTTTTTCTTCTAGATTCCCACAGAACCTTTTCCGTTGATTTTTGCTGCGAAACCCAGTGATGAGGCATACAGACTTCATAATTGTCCTGTGCAGGCTCCCGACCTTTGCTGAGCCGTACTTAGCCTCAGGCCACTTACTCTGGAAGCTTCCGGTCCTTCCGCTAGACCCTGTGGGTGGGAATGCTACTTGTCTCACAGGGATGCTAATGAGATCATGCAGACCTGGCGTGAGCAAAGGGCTCAGCAAACATTAGCTGTTCTCATCGGATTATAAGAACAAGCTGCCCTTGGAGGACATGGCCCATGTCTTACTTAGCTGTCTGGCATGGTGTCTGACACAGAAGTGCTTTTAAAAAACTTTATTGGAATGCATACTGATTGATTCTTTATTTCACACACCCAACTGGGGAGTGAAAACTTGGGATAGCAGTCCAGTTAAAGATCGCTTAGGAACTGCAGAACAGGAAATGAAACAACTTTTCCAGGAACACAAAAATCATTCAAATGCTTGTTACTATGTACAACCCCACATTCAGCCACCACTTATCTCTCTAGCTGAGATTTTACTCTTCAACTCCTCGGTCAGTTCAGGCCTTCAACATCTTCCCACAGCGTCCCAAATAAAGTGCAAGAGCCCCAGATCATCCTTCAGCACAAGAGAGGGAAACACCAAAGCTTATATTTATTCCAATTTATTTATTTGGGTAGTTGTTATACAATGTATCAGATATAGATAGAAAGATAGATAGATAGATAGATAGATAGATAGATGCATATTTACCCCTTGCAAATCCCTTTCTCCTTCCTTCTCACCAGTGTCCACTGACCTGAAACTTTTGTTGTTTGCTTTTTTTTTACCTGAATCTTGTGGCTAACACTGGCATGAATCTGGTTCTTGTTTGTTTGCTTTGTCCTCTTTGTGTCCATCTGTCATGGTTTAAATCTAAAGCGTACCCCAAATCTCATGTGTGGAAGGTGACTGGATGAGTTCAGTGGCTGAATGTGCTTCTAGAAGGCAGGGACTGGTTGGAGGTGGCTCACTTGTGGCGTAACTCAGAGGGAGCTTTCTGTCCTTGGCTCCTCTCGCCTTCCTTTCCTGGATGGTGTGGGTGGAGCACCTCTTCCTCTGCCATGCTTCTCTGCTGTCCTGTCTGCCCTGGAGCTAACCATAGACTAAAACTGCAAGCCAGAACAGACTTGTCCTCCTTCAAGTTGTGAATGTCAGGTATCTTTTCCCAGTGACAAGGAAAATTAGTAAGATACCTTCTAATGCAGCATTTAATGTAGAATGCTTTTCTAAAATGAGCAAGCTGAAGCACACACTACACAGACTTGCTGGAAAATTGTATCTAATATCTTAGGGTTTGGGGGTTTTTTAATTGGTAAGTGGGATAATACTGTTAGGTCTCTCTCTCTTTTTTTAATGCATTTGGTAGAGAGTCTCACTACGTAGCTCAGACTCGTGATCCTCCTGTTTTCAGCCTCCCCAGCACTGGGATTACAGGCGTGCACCACTATGCCAGGTCTTGGTGGCTGGCTCAGGGTTCCCAGGGGTGGGGCCGGCGCAGCATGTGATGCTGGGTGACTGAACCCCGGTCCCTTCACTTGCCTAAGCAGGCACTCAGTCCACTGAGCTGTCTCACCAGCCTTAATACTGCTAGCTCTTGTTTGGACACAGTGATAGCAGAAGAGTATTGTAGTGAAAAAATGAGGTTAGCATTTGTCTTTTCCCGAGCCACACCAATGTGTCATAAAATTGTATTCCCCTAGCTGAGGTTCAGTGCAAAGAATTTCAGCAGTATCTTTGCACCCTTCTTCATCTTGATTCTTTGGGGATCTCGGTGACTGGGGTGCATTCAGAAATGCTCACGCTGCCATCCTCTGTGACGCTGACCCTTGTCTCCTCCACAGCTCCCTATTAGCTTGGATGCTTCCCAGTGCAACTCCAGTGCCTTTTCTCACGCGTTCTTCCTCCATGTTCATATCACCCCACCTTTTCTTTCTGTAACATTAGCTGCATCCATTGCAGATAGGTGCTGGGCCATCCACACCCACTGTCCCAGGCTATGTGGAGGGTACCCTGTTTCCTAAGGTTTTCCTCTGTGCACTGCTTTTAACAGATAGAAATGCAGCACACAGCCTCATAAGGGCTTTGTCCAGATGCCATCATGTCACATTTGCTCCTCCTGTAGTTCACTCTTCTACCCCCTTTCACCGTGCTTGCCTGCGATCACTCCTCGGAGGACCTACTGTTCTCATGCTGCAGCTGCTTTGCTGGCAGGCACAGGGCCGGGGCTTTTGGCTCCTCCAAGGCAGCTCCTAACCCATAACTGTCAGAGTGTGCAGGAAAACAATCCAGCTCTCCAGCCTCAGGAGAGGACAGGTCTGAGCTGTAACTCACACTCCAGATTTCCCCTTAGGGAAAAGCCAGTCTCTACCTCGTTTGCCTCCCCCACTTCCACCAAACCCGGGAGACACAGAGATATTATAAAAAGTTATTAGATTGGGAGCAGGGGAACAGTTACAAAGTACAGAATAGTTCTGCACATGAGAGCATTCTGGACGCCAGACTGGGAGTGGGTGACCAGATACCAAACCTGCAGCACTCCTCAGCCTTGCTGTACTGTCAGGATGAGCTCCAAACGCTGATTTTGGAAAGACTTTAATTTGTTCATACCTCAGGTAGATTCTCTGGCAACAGAGTCATGCTAACGCTGCGAGTAGCTTTAGATGGAGAGAAGCAGACAACGAACTGAGGCTTTAGATGCAAAGAGAGGTTGAGCAAGGAGCACCGTAAGCCTCAGGACAGAGCCACATCCTAATGCAAATTACACGTGGGTGTGAAGTTCAATATCTACAAAGATTACCCTGTAAAGCAACAGGTAATAAGCACAAAATGAATGTCACAAATAAGAAATGTTCTCTTTACATGAAATTATATGTAAAACATTGAAATAATGTATGAAAGATAGAAACAATTTTTTTTTAAATTCTACTTGTCTGAATGTATTAATCTGCTATACTATGACATACTAAAGTACAGGCTGAAACCAGATTGCAATGTTCAAATTTTGATGCTTGTTTTGGTCTAATTCTTATTACATAGGACAACTAGTACACTACAGAGAAAAATCTAAATTCTAAAAACAAATGTGCGCGTTATAGTTGCTATGAGTTTATATGCCAATCATTTCTTAGGTGAATCGGCTTATTTTAGGAAACAGTTTCTTAATATCACTCGATTTGACACAGTAAGTCAAAGTAAGAGATAAACACGCAGCAAAACGTGTTAGAGAAGCTGCGTCCTTCATGGGGACATGTGGGGATCCTGAGACCGCAACGTTCAGTAAAATAGATCTAATGCGCAAGTTTAAAAATTGCAGGGTTTCCCTTATCCGATAAACCTAAAGTATAAATAAATTAAGGAGCAAAATAAAAGATTTAGAGGAAATGGGGAGCTGGTTGTTGCAAAAGGGAAGAGGACCAAGAGGCAGAAAGAGGAGAAAGGCCTGACAGAGGAATCAAGACGAGCTGCGCGCCAGTGCTGACTTCCCGCGATGGACGGAGTCGTCACGGCCGCAACATGTACTGACAAAAAAGAAAGCAGAGCTCTGGGTGACTGCAGAGACTGTGTGGTCCTAGGCGAGCGGGCGGCGCACAGTCCCCGTCTGCCGCATGCGTACTTCTTCACGCTTTCTGTACTGGGACGGAGCTCAGGACCTCGCGCTCGCCAGCTGGCCACTTACGCCGCTGGGCTGTATCCCCAGCCCTCACCTGTGCTTTAATTAACGGGATAATTAGCGGTGTGATTTCTTCCTATCAGTTAAGTCACTCAAAACCTCAATTTCATCATATTTAAAAGAGAAATAATACTACCTCATTTGTGTTCTGTGAGTAAAACAATATAGATATTGCATATTTTAAGTGTAAATATTTAAAGTATTGTTATGTTTAATTCACAAAATGTTGAAAATTGAGTTGTAGTCATTGATCTTCACTGGAATACATATATATATAAAATGAAAAAAAATTTTCACTGATGTTCAACTTTTCATTTAAATTAATTATTATTATTATTATTTTAATGTATGTGGTATAGCGTCTCACTACACAGCTCAGACTCAGTGATCCTCCTGTGTTTCAGCCTCCCGAGTGCTGGATTACGGGCATGCACCACCACACGCGGTCTCAGCACACCTGGGAGTGGGGCCCGTGCAGCAACTGGTGCCGGGGATCGAACCCCGGTCCCTTGCTTGCCTAAGCAGGCTTAGTCCACTAAGCTATTTCCCTGGCCCTAATTTAAATGAATTTTAAAAAGTTAATTTAACTTTTGACCTTGTCTACTCTGTTCTGCTTTTGACCTTGTCTCCTCTGTATTTGCATAGATAAAAAGACCTAATGAAGGGGCCAGAACAATGAATGCCCAGAGAAAAGGCCCGATGGTCTTGGTCATGTCTCTTTAACCTCTTCATCTAATTCAAAGATTCATGAAGTAATGTTTTGAGTGTGCTTTGTAAAATAACAAGTACTGGATAAACAGGAAGTCATCTTAAGATATATTGTGCTTTGCTATGTCAGTAACCTGTCACACAGATTTCTGATTGTGTCGCTAGTGTACTCAAGCTTAATAATTAATGAACATGTGCTTCTATTATGTCATAATGTTCCGTATCAGTGACCCGAACACACCCGGCCCTGCCTTCCTGCGGACAGCTCCGTAGAGGAGAGACGAGCGGGAAACAAGTAAACCGTGCTTACAGCTGTTGTAAGTGCGTGCAGTGAAGGGCGTGCATGGAGTTTTCTGAGTGTGTAGGCTGTGGAGGTCATGCTATTTGTTTATTAGTTTTTATTTTAAAATTCTTAGAGGTCTTTCCTTTGGCTGTCCCTCTAGCAAGGCGGTTCTTTCCCCTTTGTTACAGATTACCTTTTTAAAGGAAGTTTGTATAGCAAATACATGTAGGAGCTATCGCCCTTCAGAGCCAAGGACAGGTTCACACTTAGAGCTCTTTGGCCCGATAGTTGAGTGTTACTTTAGGAAGACCTGACTGGGCCAATTTGTGATGCTCATCGCAGTTTGACCTGGCCTTGGTCCATAAATGGAAAGCCTTAGCTAGTAGTATTTTAGATGCTGAACAGAGGAAGAGAGCTGGTTGTCTACACACTCAGAATCCAGCCACGCCTTTATTTCCTGTCTGAGAAAGATACTTTTATCTATGCTGGAGTCTGGCCATCAGTCCCCAACTGCCCCACTGAACTCTCTTCAGAGAATGAGTGTTCAGACTTCTGACAGGATGGTGAGGGGACTCTCAGTAGCATGCAGCAGGGGAGAGGATCTAAGGCTGCATTCGATCCCCAACAGCCTTCATCTTGTCCCCCACTCTGGGACCCATCCCACCCCCATTTCCAGGGGACCTCTGTGCTGCCATCATAGCCCCTGGAGGATTTTATGGTTGCAAAGCAGGCTGGGTTTGACTTTCACCACCAACAACATAGGAGTTGACTTTAGGAGCTCCCCATGTCGGCCTCAACACTCCTCCCTCCATCATCTTTCTTTCTTTTTTTCCTTTTTTTTCCAATGTGTTTATTATAGGGTGTACAGGGTCTTACTACACAGATCGGACTCATAATGATCCTCCTGTTTTTCAGCCTCCCAAACGCTGGGATTACGGGCGTGCACCTCCATGCCCAGTCTCAGTTGCCATCTCAGCACACCCCTGGGGCAGGGCCGGCATGGCACGCCAGGGATCCAACTCCCAGCCCTGTGTCTGCCTAAGCAGGCACCCTAATCCGCTGAGCTGTCTGGCCAGCCCTCCATCATCTTTCTTGTCCCAATACCTTTTCTGTGTGTGCAGAGTCTCACTACGCAGCTCAGACTCGTAGTGCTCCTCCTGTTTGCAGCCTCCCCAGCGCTGGGATTACGGGCGTGCGCCACCACGCCCAGCTCGGTACACTGCTCAGTGCACCTGGAGGCGGTGCTGGCACAGCATGTGGTGCCAGGAACCAAACTCGGGTCCCTGAGCCTGCCTAAGCAGGTGTGTAGTCCCCTATCTTGCCTGCTCTCCAACATGTTTTAAAGTTAATACACATTTGCAACACATAGTATTAGATATACGTAGTGCGTCTTAATAATTTTTATTTAATTTAATTTTATTTTATTTATTGTGAGACAGAGTCTCGCTCTGTAATTCACACATCTGCTCAGTCCACCACTCTCCTCCCCACGTACGTCTGACCCGCATGCTTCCACACGTCCACTCCTCTTCTACCACACTCTGCTCATTCTTTCAACTCTACCTCTTGGCCTTTGTTTGCTTCTTTGTAAACCCTGTGATCAGTGGGTGACACGTCACATTAAAGGATTGCATGATTTCCTGTCAACAAGGAGATATTTTTTTTTCTGTCTCACCATTGTTTTTTTTTAATTAATTTTATTGAGAAACAGATAGCAGTGAGACAGTTTCAAAGCCGATTAATATGACAGTTTCAATAATTAATACATTGCATATTGCTATCTTCTTAGTGGTTATTCATAGTACAAGATGCAGACATGATATCTTATCCAAATACTATTAGTACAAATCTTTCTTCTCATTAAATTAAGAGAAAGTAGCCGTATATCTATCCTATTTTGTATGTATAGATACAAAATGGTCCTTCCTTTGTATTCCCTTTTTCTGTTTATTTTTCTTAGAGATGGGTATTCCATTGCCATTTAAATATTGTAAGTGCATGAATTCAGCAAAATACTCCAATATAGTCCAGTAGTCCATAATACTAGTGGGTTATCCGTAGGACTGGCAATGTCAGAAGTTGTTGACTTAAGCCTTTCACAGCTCAGCATATTAATATGGCTTTACTTTTTATACCTCGTTTTTATACTTTTCTGCTGGATGGTTAAGACCAAGATAAAGCAAGACCTGTATAACAGGAAATGTAACTTTTGTATCTGAGAAGGTCAGTCAAGTCCCCTCAGGATTTATCCTCTTACCCTGTATGGCAGTTTGCAGATCCTTTGTCAGTGTCAGCCATGTGGATGAGTCATGGCCATTCCTTGACCAGTTTGCTCTCTGTGAAAGCCTGAGAGAATGTTTTCTCTCCATGTAACTCTAGCAAGGAGATATTTTTATTACTTGACTTTGTGTGAGTAGAAATCAAACACTTGTCTAAACTAAGACAACAAACTTTAAAGAAGACTACTGCACTCTAGCCAAATGATTTAACTGGTTCTTAAACATTTGGCCGTGGTACCAACATTGGCTTGGCATTTGGTGAAAGCTTTCCTGCTACATTATAACATAGAGAAGTACATCACTTGATGCTGTGCTCTAGATCCAAAATGTCTCCCAGGCGTCATGTGTTTAGAGGTGAAGGCTGGTTGGAAGATGCAGGTCACTGGTATGTGACCTGGAAGACTGTGTTCTTGCCCCTGACTCTCTAGCTCTCTCTCTCTCTCTCCCTCCCTCCCTCTCTCCCTCCCACCTTGTCTTCTCTCCCTCCTTCCCTCCCTGCTAGCTGTCATGAAATGAACAAGTTGTGCCCACTATGCCTGTTTGCTGCACCATTCCTGCCTTGGAGCCAGCCAATCATGGGTAGAAACAAAAAGCCATGAGCCAAATTAAACACATTGGTCCCATTGTTCTTGTCATTTTCTGAGCAGTCCTGGAAGTCTTCTCTCACATGTTTACTTGTGCTGTTGCTGCCATGCTTTCCTAAATCAGTTCAAAACATTTACCTTTTGCAGTACATTCTGGGGAAGAAGCAGAAATCATGTGGTGTCACACCCAGTGACTAAGGTAGATCAGGACACACTATACTGTTTTTGTGAGACTGTCTTTCTGTTTGACAGAAAGGCAGTAATAGTCATCATATTTTTATTACACTTCGCAAAGATGCTCATGGAAGAACCATTCCAGAACTATTCCAGAAAGTGGCAAGAATGATCGGATAAATGTTTGAAGACAGGGATTAGTTTGAAGGGAATACAGTACAATGTGTCTTTTATTGTAATAGTTTACTTAAAAATTTTAAACATTCACTTCTATTTTGATCACATCTTATATATTGGAAGCATTTAGCTGTCTTAAATTTTTACACAGGCTCACAGCTAAGGAGACTTTGGACTTGGATTTTTTCAGCAGTGCTGGGACTGTTAAGAGTTGATGACTTTCAAAATGAAAAAAAGAATTTTTTTAAAGAGTTGGTGATTCTTAGCAATAAGGCCAGGCGAGCACTGTTACAGTGTAGATATAAAACATCCCCCCCAGACTCCTGCGTTTCGGGGCTTGGTGGGAGGAGGCGGGTCACTGGTGGATTACTTGGGAGGGCATATACCCCTCCCAAGCTCCCAAGCCCCTCGCTGCTTCCTGGCTGCCACAGGCGATGAGCAGCTGTGTTTCTCCACACTCCCCTTCCACTACGCCATTTCTGCTGTGGCACTAGCCAACTAGGGACTGAAACCCCAAAACCATGAGCCAAATCAGACTTTTTCTCCTTTACTGTCTGGGTGTCAGATATATTTTTCCATTGAGGGAAAGCTAACACTGGTGGTAAGACAGAGACTGTGTTTTCAATAACAAAGCTGGCCTCTTTAATAACCCATTAATTCTATTTCATTAGCCTGTGAAGATAGAGCCCTCATGACTCAGTATGGCTCCTTGTATTATATGTTACTAACTTTGCGAAAACTATAAATAAACATATGTTTTGTTGTGTTGGTACGTGTAAGTCTTGCCCATCAGGCAGACTGGTGACCACCCAGCCCAGCTTTTGTCTTCTTGTCTGTCTTTCTCATTCCTGCCACTGTATCTCCCCAGCTAGATCCAATCTGACTGAGACGAATGGATCCCTACAGAGGATGTGCTTGGAAGCAAGAAAGTGACACTCAACTGGCTTTCTCTTAATTCCATGAAAGGGTTCCGGTTACTCAAGGATTTCACTTCCTTAAAGTGCATACTTGTTTTCTTCTTTTATGTCTTTAGTTTTTGGAGACTGATTGGTAGGGATAGTATCCTTGATCTCAGCTGGGCAAAGATCTAATTCTTTTTTTTTTCTTTTTCCTTTTTTTTTTTTTTTTTACCAAAAAAAAGGTCCTGACCTAACTCACGACCTTGTGCTTGCCAGGCAGGCACTTAAGCCACTGAGCTATCACCCAGCAGCAAAGATCTAATTCTATCTGGCCTCTTGGTTCACTTTTAGATGCCTTCCGTAGGCCAAATATGTTGTTTTTTTCTTTTAGCAAAATTATTAATAAATGAAACCTGTAATAAAGAGACATTCTGAAAATATTTTTGATGTTGAAAATACGTCTTCATACTTGACAAGTTGGAAACTCCCATGCCATGCTGTATTGTTTCACTGATGGTTGTAAATCTGTAAGCGTCTCCGATGATTTTGAAGGCTAATGTCTTCTGTGGAGATGATTAGATGCTGCGCTTCATCAAATAAGCTTTTTTGTGTTTGTTAGAACCTAATTAGTAATACACTAAATTTTTCCTTTCATTAATATGTGATAGTGATTTTCATCTTGAGTAACAATTATGTAGTCTTTTTTAAAACATAGAAGGATTTTTTTTTTAGAAGCAAACTTTGTATTTTACAGCACTTTTAAATTCATAGGAAAATTGACTGACAGGTACAGAGATTTCCTTTGTGTCTTTTGCCCCCATACATAAATAATCTACTCCATTATCCGTAACTCCACCAGAGTGAAACAATTGTTGAAATTGTTAAACATGTATTGATATTTCTTTATCACCCAGTGTCCATAGTTCATGTTAGGGTTCACTTTTGGTATTGTACTTTCTATGGATTTGGAAAAATGTAAAATGACATGCAACTATCATTGCAGTAAAATACAAAGTACTTTTATTATCCCCAAAATCCTTTGCCTCTATTTATCTCTCCCTTCCCTTCAACGCTCGGTCATTGATCTTTTTAGAATCTCCGCAATTTGTAGAAGTGACGTATGGCTAGAAATCATAGAGAGTACAGCCTTTTCACATTGGCTTCTTTAACTTGGTCAAGTGCACCTAAGCTTCTTCTGTATCTTTTCACGGCTTGTATCTCAAGTACTGAACAGTATTCTGTTGTCTAGATGTACCACAGTATATTTATCTGTTTGTGTACTGAGAAATATTTTAGTCTCTTCCAACTTTCAGCAATTATGAATTAAAGTGCTGTAAGCATCAATGTGCAGGTCTTTGTGTAAATATAAATTTTGAATTCCTTTTAAGTAAATACTGTACCAGGAACTTTTATTTTATTTTTTTTCTGTACCAGGGACTTTAAATGTTGTATGAAATGGTAAAAATATGTTTGGTTTCCTAAGAAATTGACAACTGTCATCCAAAGTGGCTGTGACATTTTGCATTCCTATCAACAAGGAATGAGAGGTAGGAAAGTGAGTTCCAGTGGCTCTACACCCTTACCAGCAGTTAATGTTGTCACTGTTTTAGACTTCAGTTATTCTAACAGATATGCAGTAAAATCCCGTTGTTATTTTAATTTGCATTTCTCTCATGCTACATAATAGGGAACATCTTTTCATATGCTTATGTGCCATCTGTTTATTCTCTTTGGATAAGTGCCTTTGAAGCTCTTTTACTCATATTTATTATTATTTTTTTTTTAATGTATGTAGTACAAAGTCTATAGGGTCTCACTACACAGATCGGATTTGTAGTGATCTTTCCTGTTTTTCAGCCTCCCAAGTGCTGGGATTACCAGCGTGTGCCACCACACCTAGTCTCAATTGCTGTCACAGCACGCCCCAGGGGTGGGGCCAGTATGGCGGGCTGGGGATCAAACCCCTGGCTTCTTTGTCTGCCTAAGCAAGTGCTTTAATCTGCTGAGCTATCGATCGGCCAGCCCTCACTCATTTTTAAATTGTGTTGTTTGTGTTCTTAGCTGTTGATTTTAAGGGCTACTTTTCCAATCTAAATCTAGTACTTCATTTGTTTCTGGGTATAATTGTATTAACATAATTCACAGGATGATGAACTTCCTGATCAAATCCATTATTCAAAGAAATGTCGCCAATTTCAAAGTACATTTTGATCGAGTTTGATTTTCTTTTCCCCATAAACACTCCTTTCCTAGTGCTAAATATAATTTTTGGTTTCAGTTTTCCCTCTTTTATAGAAGTGATAATGAGGATGAGAAGAAAAGAATAAAAAAGTGCTAACAGTCTTACATAATTTAAGATGTAAAATTTCTAGAACGTTCCAATCTTTTGCTTAGGAAAAATACTAAATTTACTTTCATGAATTTTAGTAAAAAATAAAAAAGACAAAGTATTAAAAAGTTAAGAAACCCTTATTGATGGTACATTAAACACTGCAAACCAGGGCGACTAGCACTACTGAGGTGAAGAGCAGCAGCCCCTTGCTATTTCACAGTTCAACTTTCACGGCCTCACGGTTTCGCAGGTTTTCAAAAAAATATTAACCTAAGTTATCATTATTTCTTAAAAATCTTCTTTCTTTGCTACAGGGGTTCACTGTGCAGCTTGGACTCTTGTCTCAGCCTCCCCAGTGCTAGAGTCACAGGCCTGTGCCACCATGCCCGCTTTGGGAGGCCACCAGAGCACACCTAGGGTCCTGGGGCTGGCATGACATGTGGCACCAGGGATTGAACCTGGTACTTCGCTCTTACTAGGCAGGCGCTTAGCCGCCGAGCAATCTCCACAGCCCCTAATCTAAATTATTTGTCTTGGAGTTTTTGCTGTATCATGGGATTTTGTGGTAGTGTATAACTACTGTATTTATATGGGTAGTATCTATGGTTTTAATTATTTTTGCCTAAAAAATTTAAAATTAAAATATATAAAAATATGTTAAAATGTTAATTCTAACATATTAAAAGGATATTAAAATACCCTGTTATAGTATGTATTTCTTTAGCAGATAAATACATACTCTACCATATAGTATACTTATGTCGTTAAAATTATGTAGGTTTATGAGTTTAGAAATTGGTTAAGAACATTAGAAGTGTATTTATTTTTTATTGCAGTACTGGGGATTGAACTCAGGACCCTGTGCTTGCCAGGCAAGCACTTATTCTACTGAGCTATCTCCCTGGGCCCCAGAAGTGTTTTTAAAAATGTGGGAAAGGTTTACAAGAGTGTGAGAAGGGTTTATAAAGCCCTAAAATAGATATAAATACTAAAATAAATATAACGTTACTATGTGGCTGATTTTCCCTTATCACGGGGGTGACGCAGCGTAACCCCTGCCGTAAGCGAGGGACCGCTG
Organism: Octodon degus; assembly: GCF_000260255.1. Classification (NCBI taxonomy): domain Eukaryota; kingdom Metazoa; phylum Chordata; class Mammalia; order Rodentia; family Octodontidae; genus Octodon; species Octodon degus. Next base: position 1,158,319 of record NW_004524789.1, read on the forward strand.
TGTCTTGCGAGTGGCTGTGTAATCGTGGGACGCAACAGCGAGTGCTGAGCCTGAAATGATGCAGGAAAGTTCACTGAAACTCAGATTTGTATGCAAATGAAGCAGCAGCTCTGGCAGGTCCCATAAGGGAGCAAAACGTTGTGATTTTGAGGTCACCAAGGAGGTTACAGCTCATAACATCTGTCCTGCATTCTGTTGGATTTAATTACCAGTGCGAAATCCTAATGTGAGGGAAACGAGGAGTACCGAGGAAGCTGAGAGTCTCTGTAATCAGGAGTTACAAACTTTTGTTTTTTCTTCTGAGACAGGGTCTTGCTGTACAGTTTGGGCTGGCCTTGTGTTCACCTCTGTAGCCGCCAGGCTGGTCTCCAACACACATGGGTCCCCTTGGTTCATCCTCCCAAGTGCTGAGATTACAGGCATGCACCACCATGCCCAGTTCAAGGGCCGAGACAGTGCGCCTGGGGATCCCGCGGAGACCTGCATGGCAGGCAGGGCTGGGGATCGAACTCCGGTCCCTGTGCTTGCCAGGTAGGTGCTTATGCTTCTGAACTATCTCCCTGGCCCCACAAATATATTTTTAAATTGCAAATTTGGAATGGTTTTCATGAGTTTTCCAAAAGAGCTGGGAGATGTGAAGGTCCTTCTGAGGTTTTCCTTGGCTGGACTGGAGGACGATGGGAGCCTGGAGTGTGGGACTCTGGGGAAGTGAAGGGGAAAGAAGGGTGAGCAGAAGAGGAAAAGACAGCATTCTCCACTCTGTGGCTCACAGAAAAGGGAAACTGGGTTTACCAGCTTGAGTGAGTGAAACTCCCAGGGGTGAATCTTGCAGTCAGAACAAGCCCTTGCACCGGTGCAGGCAGAAGTGCCAGCAGACCCAGAGGTCTTTAACCTTAGATTGACACACATCCTACTAATGTGGAAATCCATGTCCACATCAGGAGAGAGTGTCCAGGTCCAAATCTAAGATGCGTCACGAAGGCTGATAGGACGGGGGGGGGGGGACGATGACTGAAACCAATTGTTGTCCAAGTGTCTGAGAGAGCAGTTGCCGATTGTACTGTGCGATTTGTCTTGTGAGAGGGTTTCGTTTGGGGCCAGAGAAGTAACTCAAGCAGTGAAATGCATTTAACTTTTATGAGGCCTTGGGTTTGCTCCACAAAGGCTGGAGGGGAAATAAATAAGGAAATAAGGATAACAAAGGGAGACCACTCAGGCTGGACTGGCTCTCGGGGGAATGGTATTTAAGTTGAGAGCTGATGGGCAAAATATGTCAGCCGGTCGTGAAGCAAGAAGAAGGAAATACTGGCAGAGGACAAGGGGTCGCGCTCCTGATCACGGCAGTGTGACACTCGGTCTCCTAGGTCACTTTCTCCATAGCTGACTGTGGAAGGGGAATGAAGAGCAGCTACAGCAGGGTGTGATGTACTGCGGGCGTGGGAAGGCTTCAGTTTACATGGGACAAAGCCCACAAGAGCACTTGTGGTCCACACGAATATTCACTGATGTGTTCTTATGCTTCTTTGTATTTAATTTCTCCCAAGCACACTGGGGCTTTGGCTGAAGAGAGAGAACAGTTAGTCGAGAGATCAGGTTGCTGACCATCAGCAGAAGGTTTTTACCGATTTGCTGGAATGGGCTACATCCCGGTAATCTTCACTGGCCAGGACAGGGTTTCAAAAGATGTTTTTTTTTTTTTTTTATTTGACACAGTTGAATCACTGGATGATCATAGTCAACTTGTCCTAGAGACCGTTGAATTTTCTTGCATCTGGTACCATATCCTCTGCAAAACCTCCCAGCCTTGTCCATGGAGGTCGACTGTACTCTGGAACTGGCGAGTTACTCTTTCAGCTGTGGTCATCATCTTGCGTCAATGTTCTGGTCTTTCGATGAGGGCGAAGGACTTTTAGTGCTTAGGTTACTGAAAAAGCACAGGGCTTGGGTAAAGGAAACTCAACAAGCAATAGGCTGAACCCACCCTGTCGGAGTCTTGGACAAAACATTTCTTACATGATTAACATGTCCATGTGCAGAGCTGAGTAGAATCTGATTCAAAGATTAAGTCAGCAGTGGGGCCAGACACAGGGTAAGACAGAAGCATCAAGCCTTCTAACCCATTTCATTCCTCATTCAGGTCTCTGAAAGCTCAAGTGAAGAGTCCGTGTTCTCAGCAAAATCAGCTTTCCTGTTCCTGCGGAGTAACCGAGGCAGCTGCTACCAGGACCCACATGTCGGAGGCACTATCTATGCAAATGTAGTAGGGAATTAATAATATCTTGGCTAAAGAAAAAAACAAGCCAAAACAATAACCTAAACAACTAATTTGAAGTTAACATCATGCAATACAGGAATCACTGTTGAATTCTTATTACTTTGTTTAGTGAAATTTTGAAGGATTTATTTATTTATGTTTTGGCTGGCTCAGGCTTCCTTAAGGGTGGGTCTGGGAAGGCATGGGGATCTGGGGATCTGGGGATCAAACTGCGGTCCCCTGTGCCTGACTGGCTTTGCCCCAGCAGGCGCTTAAACAACTGAGCTAACCAGCAAGCGCCTGTTAGTGAAATTTTGTATTGTTTCTAATGCTGTCTTTTTTTCTATTACCAATTTGTATTCTTTTAAAAAAATAATTTTTTATTCTAACTGTGTGACCTTTAAAATTAATGATTTTTAGGTTGACAAAGAAACTGGGGTGACCAGGCTTATTTAGGTTTTTTTTCTTGGTAACAATTTCTCATTTTATGCAAGCGTTTTGTTTTTCTCTGTGTGTTTGTTTAAAATGAGGAACTCATAATAAGATTTTGAAATATGCCATGTCACAGGATTTAGAAGTGTGCTAGGAGCCTATCTGTCATCTCGGCCTTCGGTCCCACCACTTCCCACCGTGGTAGTCCCTGTTTTGATCTCGCTCCATGAACAGTAAAACCAGCATTATGGGTATCTTCTGCCTTCTCCTGCCTATTGCAAATATTAGTAGGAAGACACCAGGCACTCCCTTGGCCTCTGATTTTACGTGGTTGATCTATTAGCTAGCTATACTTCTCTACCTGCAACTGGTTGGAAAAGTTTTATTCATGCAGAGCCAGAATAGACTTTAACTCCCAGTGAGTTATTTGATCTATTTGGATACCAGTTCAGGGTACCAAAGATGATATGACAATTATATGATATTAGAAAACACAGTGACACTCTGGGTGTGGCAGTGCTTCCCTATACTTCCAGAACTCTGGGAGGCTGAGCCAAGAGAATTTCAAGTTTGAGCCCAGCCTGGGTGGCTCAGTTACTTTTCTCTCATTGCTGGGACAAATACCCGATACTCAGAATGGAGGAAGGAAAGCTGTATTTAGCTCACAGTGAGTGGAGCGTCCAGTCCGTGCTCCGCTGGCTCCAAGGCAGACAGCGGTAGTTGATGGTGGCTGAAAACAACAAAGAGCAGGGGAGGAGCAGGTGCTGTGAAGCCTCTCTCTTCCTTCTCCGCGGACTGCGAAGATCCGCGCTCCTCTGAAGTGGTGCGGCTGCACGGATCAAGCTCCTCCAGGGAAGCGGGCGCACGAAGCCTTCCTCACCCCCTTCATGTACCCATTCTGTGCTGAGTCACTGGGACGGGACCTGCCACCCCAGCGAGTGGAACCGCCAGGCCGATCCAGCCAAGCTTCCGACATCCCAAGTTGGCACGCTGTATCAACCACCACACTGGGCAAGTCAGAGACTCAGAGAAATCCTGTCTCAAAGTATCAAAAAGGGGTGGGTACATAGCTCCGTGTGAAGGGCCTGGGTTCAATCTCCCCCCAAAGGAATGATCAAATTGAGTAGATTGCTAACCATCCTAAGGGAAGAAAAATTTCTCTTAGTAGACTGCTCATATCTGAGGAAGCCTCAGATTCCTGGTGCACATTTGTGAAACTGGTTAGAAGCTTGCTGGCAGCTGTGGCAGACACACCCACATCCTTCCAGTCAGGGGCTGAAATATGGAATGCTACAGCTGGGAGGAATTCAGGAGTTTCTTCAGCTTGGAGGGTTTTCAAATACTCTAAAGCAATGAAACCATCTCTTTAAGAAAAAAACTTGTAACAAAAACAGTAGTGCCTTGGCTTACACGTTAGTCTGTTTTAGGATTTGGGGGAGAAACAACATGTGGGGTACATGGCTGTGGTTGTGTCTGTCACCCAGTGTGGAGTCTGCATGTGGAAGCAAAATTTTGCCCATGTTTTTGTTTGCAACGGAATCGTATCACTGTGCTAATGCCTGGCTTCCTGTTATGTAGGACATGGGGACAGAGGAGGCGCTTGGTCCTGTGCCCTGACAAAGAAGATGGTGCACTGGAAGCTGTTCTTGGGAATCCCCTGATGGTCTGCTGCAGTTATGGCTCTCCCATGCGCCCCAGCTCACGTTGCTGCTGGCTGCTTCCTGGAGCGCTGTGTGCAGCGCTGGTGGGATGCAGTCCCCTTACCCAGAGTTGAGGTAAAGGAGGAATGTGACGCTGGTCACTCTGATCCTACTCTGCTTTCCCAGAGAGCCTGGTGTGCAGACTTAGAACACAGGTAGGAAAACAGAAGACTCTTTCCCCAAGTCCGATGCAGCAAAGCACCTTCATGGGAGGTGTTTCATGGGAGGAAACACCCTCAGGAAAAGATCCCTTGCATTCTGTCTAATGCCTTCCTGCCTCCCCTGGCCCTCATATTACCCCTGCCTCTCCCTTCTTTTCAAGGAAACTCAAATTACCTTCCAGCATGGATTCACCTTTTCTATCTGCAGCCCTCAGTTCCTTACCATTGGATCATTTGACTTAACTGCCTGCTACACACATTCTGATGTATGTGAGTCACCTGCGATCTCACACAATCAGACCTTCAGCAGATCTGAGGTGCAGTGTGAGAGTGTGTGTCTCCACTGAGTTCCAGGTGAGGCCATCCTGTGGACCTGACACCACAGTCTGAGTAGAAAAGCTCTGTGATATTCTTAGTTTAGGAATACATCAGGATAGACAGGGAAGACTAATGCGGCATCAAGTTGACAACATATTGTAGGGATCTGGCATCAGAATGAATCCTATGCTGGGCTTCGGGTCTGCCCATCTACCAGGCCCACTTTATGACCTTTTGCTGCAAGTTGCAGGCCTGAGGACTATACTATGACATTAGAAAGCTATGGGGAGCCGGGGAGATGGCTCAGTGGAATAAGTGCTTGCCTGGCAAGCGCAGGAGCCTGAGTTCAATCCTTGGTTTCACAAAAAAACAAACAAACAAACAAAAACAATACTAAGAAAACTATGGGTACACTTGCCTCATGGACCCTTTTCTCCCTGAGCAAATGTGAAAAACTGTATTCTATGCTGGGTGTGGTGTGTGGGATGCTGAGGTAGGAGGGTTGCAAGTTCAAGACCAGCCTGGGCAATTTACAGAGATCCTCTCTCAAAATTCAAATGGCCATGGTTGTAGCTTAGTGGTAAAATCTCCCTGGGTTCAAGTTCTACTACTACAATATGTAATCTGTTTTCTGATAATACACTCTGATTATATATAGTCTTTTGATATGTGTGCGTATTTTTTATGATTTTAACAGGAATTAAAGTTAAAACATTTTTATGACTCCTGACAATATCATGTGTTCTAGTCACCTTGCTTAATGGAGAAATGACCTGTGGTGGGCATTCCAGTTGGGGCAAATTTATCCATGTGCCTCAAGAAAAGTACTGTTTAGGTATGGTTCTATCTAAAGTCCAAGAAGGAAAAAATATTTTCTCTCACTTCCTTGAATTTGCAAAGCACATTCCTTTTTGTGGCACTACATTAATATTCAGCACAAGAATCAATTTAATTTGGTCATTCCCTCCCTGTTTCTAAGTTATGTTCACTTGGGTTTGAGAATGAAAGGAAAGGCTACGATATTTTGACAACAAAAATCTTAATTATAAAAAGAGAAGCTTTAGGCTCTTCTTCAGAAGAAGTGGATTAGCTCTTGAGCTGAAGGCCCAGAGTCCGGCCCCATTTCCACCTACAGGCATGTTATTCCTACAGTTACAATAATGCATAAAACAGATGCAGGTGAAGCCGCTGTGCTTGGAGTGGGGCTGGGTCCTCCTGCGAGGCCTCACTACTCCTTGAGAAACACATACCAGGACTCTACAGGGCTTGGTTGTGATCCGCCCAGTGAGTGAGTGCACAGCCCTTGCCTCCACACGGAGAAACCAGAGGCGAGCTTTGTCTTGTGCTTCTTAAATCAAAGGGTTGGATGTGTTTGCTGGCCTATTAGCCAGCCACTTGACTGACGTCCAGACACAGGGCTGCTGTCAATGATCTTGATCCCAGAAGTCTGCCTTGATTTCCTAGAGGCAAAACCTACGGCCAGCATGCAATGGTGAAGGCAGACATCATCCTCTTTCCCGGAAAGAAAAATGTAGTAGCAGCACAAAGCTACTCAAAACAGCCTGGGGCAAGCCTAGCGCTAGACACCTGCCATTGGCTGCCTCTCTACGCCTCACAGCAGTGCTAGAGGTGGCCCGTCTTCTGTGTGCGCAAGGCACAGAAAGCTGCAGTAACCTGTCCATGGGGCTCTGCTTACTTGCTTATGAAGCAAAAGATCACTCTATTCCAGTGGTGGAAAGCCTGGGTAGGCGCCACAGCGGACTGGATTCTTAAGCACTCTTTGATGAGAAAAGAGCTAAAAGTTCCCATTCCAATATTGGTATTTTCAACTGCGGAGGATTCTTTTCTTTTCTTTCTGCTTCGGCTGCTTTTCCAAGAAGCGGAGGAATCTGCAACAGCCTTCCTGAGTACTGATACTGCTCCCCTCACAGAATCCACCTGCAGGCAGAGGAGCACTTTAGGTCCCTCCCTGTCCACCCTGCTCCCCACTTTTGTCCTTATCGAGAGTGAACTGTGATTCAGAACTATCTTTAGTGCTCAGAGCAAAGCTCTTGGAGGCTGCTGGAGGTGTCAGAGCTCAAGCCAAATGAAGGCTATTTCGGGCCCTCAGGGCCTTTGCTGTCTTCAGCCTACCGTGTCCCCGCTCAGCTGTGCTTTCCGTGCCTGCACGCCGAGCCCTGGCCCCTCCCAGCTCCCCGCAAGACAAGCTGCCCCGCGTGCAGGGCGAGAGCTCCCCTTACCGCTAAACTTGGTGCCCCTGTCTTGGGGAGGCAGGCTAGTGTTCTGGCAGAAGATGGTCTCTTAAATTCAACGTTGGTTTAGCTTGGAAAGGTCAAGTAAGCAATCTGATCTGCCTGCGTCTCTTTTTCTTCCTTTACAACAGTTAATATTAATGAAATAGAAAAATAATTAAAGTACCTGTGTCATTTAACTGTCATAAAGAATGAATGAGATAATACATGTATAACACTTAGAAAAGTACCTAAGTCAAGAACTAACAAATAGGGGCTGGGGAGATGGCTCAGTGGAATAAGTGATTGACTGGCAAGCGCAAGGACCTGAGTTCGATCCCTGGTTCCACAAAAACAAACAAACAAACAAAAAACCTAATAAGTAGTAGGTATTAAATGCATCTTTTAATACAATGTCAAAAAAAAGAACAAACAGTAACTATACTATGAGATGGTTGACAATAGGACCAATAACAAAATGATGTTCAATTATTTGGAATATGTTAATTTGAGTGTATTTTAAGATTAGCATTCTCAATAACTTTCCCCGTCCTAATGGACTCCCTTCCATGCTATAACGAAAGAAACAAAAGTCTTCCAGGAGAGGAGAAAAGTCCTTATAAACACTCTGCGCAGTGGGGCGGAGACAAAGCAGTGGCCCAGCCATCGGTACTTTCCTGGGAATTGTTAAAGTAACTAGTCCCACGAAGCTGACTGCTGCGTTTGTTGATCTTAAACTAGGTCACGTCTGATTCACTGGTTTCTTTTCTACCAGCAAAAACCCGGGTGAATCACTCCGCGGACAGCCACTCCCGCCGGGTGCTGTTTCTCTCTCCCGCGCTTCTCCGGCTGTTTCTCACTTTGTCCTGTCTTTGCTTTGTTTTGTGCTGCTCCTAAAACTTTTGTTTTTATAGCTAGGCTTTCTGCCTCACACTTTTTTTTCTTTTAAATGCTTTCGAGAGTGGCGAAAACTACCACACGCAAACTGGACCTGCGGTGGGAGCCGGTGCTGGAGCGTGCGCAGCCGGCCGCGGGCTCGCAGGCCTCGGTGCACAGCCGCAGCGGCAGGCAGCGGCCTGCGGACGGCCCGCGGGCGAGCACCTGCCACGCGAGCGACTGCCACGCGAGCGTGCGTGCGTCCCCCACCACCGACTCAGCACAACTCCACGGGGCGTCCTAGCTCCAGCACGGGGCGGATCGGGCTCGGCCACTGCCCGACGCTGGTTCTTCCAGCTCTCTCACGCTCAAGTAAACCCCTGTGCGCAGACCTCCAGCCCCGCTTCCCGGGACCCCGTGTGTACCAGTGCGCACTACTTTATGTGATTTAAGGAGAACACACATTCGCGTGCATACATCCATCTAGACAAAGCACTTTCTATCGGTACTCTGAAGCCTCCTGTGTATTCCCTCCTGTACTACATACCCTTTGCTGTCCGGCTCCTTATCCCCTGTACTGCTCTCCTCAAGTTTGTGTCAATCATAGTTTTTCTTTTTAATGTGTTTGGTACAAGGTCTCGCTATGCAGCTCGCACTCGTAGTGCTCCTCCTGATTTCAGCCTCCCAGCGCTGGGATTACAGGTGTGTGTCACCACGCCGGGTCTCCGGAGCCGGCTCTGTGTGCCTGGGGGTGGGGCCAGTGTGACCTATGTGTCACTCATAGTTTTATCTGACATTTTTATCTCATCTCTGTAGGTATTCCTGTATGATTTTTTTTTTTTGTATTTTTGAGCTTCAAAAATGCATATATAAAGGGCCAGCGAGATAGCTCAGCAGACTAAGTGCCTGCTTTGGCAAACACAGGGACCAGGGTTCAATCCCTGATCCTGCTGCATCCTGCGCCAGCCATGGCCCCAGGCGTGGTGGTGCCCGCCTGTAATCCCAGCACTGGGGAGGCTGAAAACAGGAGGATCACTAGGAGTCTGCGCTGCAGTCTCCTGAGCACTGAGATTGGAAGTGTGCGCCAGCTGGCCCAGTTACATGTGCATTTAAGCTTTCTCATCAACCTCTCCTACGATGTTCACCTATCCAGGCATCTAGTGCAGTTACTATGTGGCTTAGTTCACTTGTCCCTGTGTTACTGCCGGCCCCAAGGCTATCACGTACATTCAGGATGAGAAGTGAAAACATGCAAATTAGGAGAGATCTTCTCATTTTAGGGCCTTCTGAGAGACCTACAGTGAAAACCTCAGACCTGGCAGAGCAACAAAGGGAATGTATATGTAAGGTGAAACTATGCGATCAAGTTATTCTCCCAGTATTTTCTTTCTTTCTTTTTGCAAATTTCGTACAGGGTCTACAGGGTACAGGGTGTACAGGGTCTCACTCCGTAAATTGGACTCATAGTGGTCCCCCTGCTTTCAGCCTCCCGAGCACTGGATTATAGGCGTGTGCCTCCACGCGCAGTCTCCATGCTGTCTCAGCACGCCTCGCAGGCAGGGCCAGCACAGCAGGCCACGGGTCGAACCCCAGCCGCTGCGCTTTGCCTAAGCAGGCACTTCAGTCTGCTGAGCTATTTGGCTGGCCCTTCCCAGGTATTTCTGATGGACACTTCACAAAGGAGTCTGAGTAATATAAGGGTTAGTCCAAGTCGAGATGGAAATAAATATGTAGACAATTTATTAAAAAAATAAGCTGTTGTTGGGTATGGTGAGCGTGCCTGTAGTCCCAGCAATCAGGAGGCCTAGACGGGAAGTTGTTGTGAGTTCAAGGGCAGTCTGAACTACATAAAGAGACCCTTTTTGTTTTTTTTTTTAAAGTTCATTTTAGAATATCTTTAGCTTTACAGGAAAATTATGAGGATGGTGCAACGTTCCTATATACCTGATAGCCTGTTTCCTAAATTATTTACATCATACGGTAGTATGCTACACTTGTCTTAATTAATAAACTCATACTGATGCATTATTATTAAGGTCTGTACTTTATTTAGATTTCCTATTTTTACTGTAGTTTTTTCTCCCTTCTAAGGTTTCCTCTAGAACACTTTCCTATATTTAGCCCTCATGTCTCCTTAGTTTCCCACGGCCTGGCAGTTTTCCAGCCTTTCCTTGTTCTTGGTGACCTTGATAGTTTTGGGAAACATTGGTCAGATACTTCGTAGACTGCAAGCCCCCCCCCCCCCCCCGGGGCTTGCCCGGTATTTTCCCCATGGTTAGAATGGGGTTATGGGTTTCAGAGAGGAAAACCACAGAGGTCACTTGCCATTTCCACTTCATCAAGTAGAGTGCATGCTACCAACTTGGCTTGCAGCAGCTGATGCAGACCTGGCTCGGGTCAGTCAGATTTCTCCCCTGGAACGTGCTCATTCTTTGCCTTCCATAACCTCCCACAGCCTTTGGGAGGAAAGACCTGTGTTCAGGCCACACTTTAAGAGCAGGGAGCTGTGCTCAGTTGCTTGAAGGGAAGTCCGACTCTTTAAGTTATTTGGAGTTCTTCTGTATGGGGGCGGCTGTGCCCTTTATTTACATTAATGTTGATTTATAGATATTTCTTTTATACTTTAAATTATAACTTGATACTCCATTTTATTGCTCAGCTTGTTCTATCTTTGGCCACTAGGAAGTCTTTCAGTTGGGTCTTCTGCCTGTTATTGTCTGTAAATTTGTTTTAGGATTTTCCCACTTTCTGACCCTACGAGATGCTCCAGGCTGCTCTCGGTTGCTATTTTCAGAACGAACTAAAAGAGCATCAGGCATCTTTCTTCCTTTTGGAATCTGCTTAACTACTTTGTCTCCAAGGACCACCATGCTTATTTCTCAGTGCAGTCCTAATGTGTGAATTAAAGAGCTACAAAATCCATAGAATGAAATGTCTACAGTAATGAGTAATTTTTCTTGGGAATATGTGAGAAATATGATGAACACATTTCTACTTATCAGAGCAGAGCAGACTCCAAGCCAACTGATGCCAGACGGAGCAGTATGAAATCAATGGAAAATGCTACAAGTTCAAAATGGGAGGTACATTACAATGAGCTGTTGAAGACCATTCAACCTTGACGTGGAAGCGAGAGGCAACGTGGGAAGCAGGGAATGCAGAAATCAAAGGTTAAGGAGAAAAATTTCTAGCTTAAATACCAGAGGCAGGATCGATTTTAATATTACCAAGCACAAAAAGCAGTGGGGATTTTCCTCTTGGCTCTGCCATTTAGGGAGGGTTTCTTGATTTCTTTACTTTTTTTTTTTTTTTGCAGTACCGGGGATTGAACTCAGGACCCTGCCTTGCCAGGCAAGCGCTTACTCTACTGAGCTAGCTCTCAGGCAACCTCCTTACATTTTCATAATGAAAATGTAGGGTGCTCCAGGGCAGTCAGGTCTCCTGTAAGGTGTTATGGTTTGTGTCTAGGTATCCCCCAAAGCCCTGCGCAGTCTCAGGGCAGCTTCTAGAGTTTGTAATTGTTGGGATTATGGGTGTGAGTGCCGTGGGGCAGAAGCATCTGCATTACAGTGTGAGGCGGGAAGAGAGGCTCCCTGGCTGCTGAGGCTGCTTTCTCCCTGTGCTCTCTGCTCTTTGCCGCCACGAGAGGCTGCTCTGTGCCCTGCGCCACCCTGCCTTGGAGCCAGCTGCATAGGAACTGAAACCTCCACAAACTGTGGGCTGAATAAGCCTTTCCTTCCTTCATTTTGGGTGTCAGGTCGTTGTCCCAGCAACAAGGAAACAGTAACCAAGATACAAGGCATGTTTATAAGCTAGGCATCCCATTTGTGGCTTTTAACTCTTCAGGGTTCTTGCTGCTTGTTAACTTCAGGAAGTCCTTACTTTGTCACTGTAAGAAAAGCATAAAAAAGCACTCAGCAAAGATCAGTTTGGGGAGGGGACACTAAAATCCTGTCGTCCCGGAGCCTCTTGGGATTGAGTCAGGGTCTCCTTTGGAAAGTGACGACTCTAGTTTCCCCCATTCGGTTTTGATCGCCACATTCGTATGTGAAGACCAAGGTCTTTCTTACTAAAAAGAGACCGACTTTTCTCTGTAGCCCTGTTCTTCTCTCTTCAAACTTCCTTCTGTGCCTCCAACTTCCTGTCTCTTGCTCGCTAGCCTCGTGGAGGCTGGTTTCACTTCAGAAATCTGACAAACTAATGGAGTCAGCAGAGTGCTGAGAACTAAGTTTTGCAAAGGAGAACTCTCCCTGGGCATTTTGTAACAAGAATTTTGTAAGGCTAATATGGTCATGTTAATAGTGGGAAACAGAAGTCTTAAGAGGTAAGGAAGATAGCTGTGTTTATTTTGGGCAAACGAGGGCTTATGCTACAGTTGACATGTATGCCCATGCTTTATGGAACCTTTCAGATATTTTTAGGGATTTAAAAAAAAGCTCCTCCTCTCCAAAGAAAAAGGCTCTTATTTAGGGTACAGGTCCATATTCACACTGACTGTGCTACACAGAAGTTCTAGTACTTAGTAGTTTTCAGGATCACCCAAAGAACACAAACAGAACTGGCGTCTGCTCAGTTATTCTTTCTTTCCAAGGTCTGCTAAAAGAACTAATCTGTGTATCTGGCTAGGGATAACAGGATAACCTGGAGGTCTTATAGTAAACAGACTGCTGGCTTTTACAAAAAAAAAAAAAAAAAAAATTGTAAAATGCGTGCAAAGTACAGGATTTTGTGAGCTGGCCATTTGCAAAATAGCAAATCGAGGAATGAGGCAAGTGGGTACAAACGGCTTTCCAATTTGTGCCATTTCTAAGTCTCTAAACTTTGACTTAAATTATTCAACAGGGTTTCCAGGATATGTAATTTCTACTCTTCAATATTGTATGGTAAATACTGAAGAATATTAGCATATGACTTAATCTTTCATTGATCCTTTAAAAATGATTTAGAAAGTAACTTATCTTCTGAAATACATGTTGTTGAGTGGCTGAATGCATTTACTTTTAATATCTTTATTTCTCTCCATCAGCAAATATTTATTAGGAACACATTATATCTAAGCCAAATGCTAGAGGTTTAAGAATTTAGCACAGTTATAGCTCAATGGATTAAAGTGCCTGCTTAGGCAGACACAGGGGCCAAGGTTCATCCCCTGCTTGCTGTGCTGGCCCTGCTCCCGGCGCCCACTGAGCCAGCAGTTGAGACTGGGCGTGGTGACGTGCGCCTGTAATCCTGGCCCTTGGGAAGCTGAAAACAGGAGGTTCATTCTGCGTCCAGTCTGTGTAGTGAGACCCTGTAAACTCTGTACTAAGTACATTAAAAAAATTAAAAAATAAAAAATGGAGGGGCTGGGAAGATGGCTCAGTGGAATAAGCGCTTCCCTGGTAAGCACAAGGGTTTGAGTTCAATCCCCAGTTCCGCAAGAAAAAAAAAAAAGAAAGAAAGAATTTAACACAGTTCCTGATATGAAGATGCTCACCATACGATATCAAATTGATATGTAATTGTTACATAGCATGAAAAGTAAAATAATAAAAACATGTATAGCAACATGGCAGCACTGAAAAAAGGAGCAGTGTGGAATGTATTAGATTAGACAATGATTTACAACAGAGGCCCTGGCACTGGGTGTTCAAAGGAAGATCCTAATTTTAAAGTAGGAGAGGGTGGAGTGGGGATGGACTGAAAGCCATTTCTAGTTAAGGACCAGTCTGTACCACAGCACAGAGGCAAAAATGAGAAGTCTTTTTGGAGGGCTGGAAAGCTGGAGGCTGAGAGAGCTGTCAAGTGTGATCCGCCCAGGCAGGAGCCTGCTCACAGAGTCTTTTCCCTCTTGTCTGGGATGCAGATAAGAAGTGGAAACTTGGACGCTATTAACCAGAAATATACAGATTAGCAAAAGTCGGTACTGAATTTAGGATGCCTGAAGGGGCGGCGGGACCCATGAAGAGGCTGGGGAGGATGCTGGGGCACAGGCAGAGGAGGGCCAGAGGTGGGGCTGCAGGCATGGCTAGGAGAGAAGAAAATGAGAGGCCAAGCGCAGAGAATTTGGATAATTAGTTGTGCCTTGGCAAACACTGGCATTTAAAATATTGGTGAAAGGATGACCAAGAGAAGAATAAATGTCTGGATAAAGAAAAAGAAGCTGGAAAATAGCAAAAATCAAGCTGAATAGAACATGGCATCCCAGAGCTATGTCCCCAGGCAGAGCAACCAAAGCTGCTCATCCCTCCCTCCTTCGTTACTCCTTGTACATTTTCCCTTTTTTGTAGCAACAGGGATTGAGCCCAGGGCCTTCACATTGAGCTGCATCCTTAGCTCTTTTAACATTTTTTAACACTGAGGCAAACCCTCACTAAGTTCCTGGAGTTGATTTGAACTTGCAGTACTCCTGCCTCAGCCTCCCAGAGCGTTGAGATTACAGGCATGCACTGCCACTACCTGCAGCAAATACTTTTTTGGGTGACAGACTCTGTGTAGACACTAAGGATACAGAAAAGGAAAAACCAAATCAGGCTCTGCTCTCCCGGAACATACATTCTAACAGAGGGGAGACAGATAACACCGAAGTAAACACATAAATGAGGCCATTTAAAAAACTATAGGAAACAAAACAATATTGCATTTCAATAGAGTACAATAATTTGAACTGAGTGGTTATGGAAAGCGTGTGTGAGAATGAGGTGAAGAGGCCAGTCTCTAAAAATACCTGTCATAGAGAGTTCTGAGTGGAGGAAAATGCTCAGCACAAGATCCTGAAGAGGAAGTCAGCATAGAGGAAAGGAGACTGGTGGGGTGGGAAGAGAGGTATGCTGGGGTGGGAAGAGAGGGATGCTGGGGTGCGAAGAGAGGGATGCTGGGGTGGGAAGAGAGGGATGCTGGGGTGGGGAGTAGAATCAGGTGGGGGGGAGAAGAAGTAGAAATGCAATCTAAGTTTTTTATTCTTTTTTTAAAATGTATTTTAGGGGCCGGGGAGATGGCTCAGTGGAATAAGCGCTTCCCTGGCAAGTGCAAGGGCCTGAGTTCAATCCCTGGTTCTGCAAAAAAAAAAAAAAAAAAAAAAAAAAAAAAAAAAAAAAAAAATGTATTTTAGTACAGCACCTACAGAGTCTTGCTCCACAGATCAAACTCAAAGTGATCCTCCTGTTTTCAGCCTCCCAAGCACTGGGATTATACTTTTTTTTTCTTTTTTTTTTTCAGAACTAGGGATTGAACTCAGGCCCTTGCACTTGCCAGGGAAGCGCTTATTCCACTGAGCCTTCTCCCTGGCCCCAGCACTGGGATTACAGGCACACGTCACTGCCAGGTCTCAATCGTTGGGGATTGAACCCCAGTTGCTGTATCTGCCTAAGCAGGTGCTTTAGTCTGCTGAGATATCTGGCTGGCCCTTCAATCGAAGGTTTTTATTATTTCTTTGTTTATTTTTTGTATTTTAGGGAAGGGTCTTCACAGGGTGTTTAGGGTCTCACTACTAGATTGGACCTTTAGTGATCTGCCTGTTTACAGCCTCCCAAGAGCTGGGGTCATAGGTGTGTGCCACCACGCCCAGTCTCATTCACTGTCTCAGCACGCCCCTGGGGCAGAGCAGATGTGGCAGGCCTGGGGATCGAACCCCTGGCCCCTGTGCCTGCTTGTAAGTGCTTTAATCTGCTGAGCTATTTGGCCGGCCCTTCAACCTAAGTTTTAATTAGCTAAGAATCCTTCTAAGTGCAAGAGAAAGCACCAAAGGATTGTAAGCATGAAAGTGGTATGACCTGATTTATGTTTTCACATGTTCATTCTGGTAAGTATAGAAGAATGGATTATACTAGAAGCCTGGAATCCGCTTGAGCAGCACCCAGTGATAAAGGATGGGGGCCTGGCCGTGGGGTTTGGCAGGGGAGATGAAGCAGGCTAGATTTACTTTAGAAACCGAGTTAGTGGTGTATGATGACGAGTAGGATGTTGGCACCACGTCACTGGGTGGACGCTGGTTCCATTTACCAGCGCGGTGGGAGCCCTGAGAAGCGGGAGGGCTGGTGGTCAGCAGCCTCACTTTCCCTGCTAAGCTTGAAGCCATTGTCAAGGAGGCAGCAGGGCTGGCCACTTTCTCACAGAAGGAGTGAGAACAGAAAAAGAGGGGGTGCCAGGACTCAGTCTGAAATCCTCTAACATTTAGTATTTGATCAGGGAAACAGATTCAAAGAAACAGCCTGAAAGGCTCTTCCTGTGACACAGGAGGACATTCAGGAGGGCGCAGCGTAGCTGAGGCCGACAGAAGCAAGCTGGTCAAGGGGGGAGCAGCGGCTTCTGGAACATACCAGAGAGAAAGGCCGATAAGAGTGAAGGTGGAGGCAGCCTCCTTGGTGACTTCCGAGCAGAGCCAGGGCACGACAGAGACAGGAAATATGGCTGAGTGAATTGAGGACAGAACGAGGCGTGAAAATATATTTCCAACACATGGTATTTTACAAGGGAAAAGTTTAATGTTGCTGCTATTTAATGCACAATATTTTGTGTCAGGCAATTTTGAACATATTATTTAATATCTCACAAAAAAATCTCAAAGTAGTCATTTTTCATTCCCACTGTATAAATAATTAAACTAAGACCCAAAGGGTAAGAAACTTCTATTTTTGAAACTGGAACCCTGAGTTTAGAGAAAATGGCAGAGCGGTGAGTGACAACAACTTGGCTTTTCTGAGACTCAAAATCTAGACACTGGAAAATAATGACCTGAGGAAGAAGACAAAGAGAGAGCTAGATCCATGGTAACCAGGAAGGGTCAGACAAGAAAATTAAAATCTACAGAGAATTTGAGAAGATAGAAGACAGAGTGATGAAGGGAAGAGACAGTCTGCATTTCCTCCTCAACTTCCGGCTCAGAGCTCAGAGGAAAGGGAGGCTGAACCTACAGAGACAAAGTGAAATCCGGGGATTCCAGGGAGGCCCTGAGAGAAATGTGGTGGAGAAACAGACCAGCAGGGACTGTGATCTGCAGGGAGAGTCTGGGATCCTGCTCCCACATGAACTGTTTGGCAGGCAACAGCTGGTGAGTAATGGAGTCCAAATGCCTGCCCCACCTGTGGGGAGAGCGCTTGTGAGACAATTCCGGGAAGGGTTAGCTGTTCGACGTTGAGACTCAGAGTGGCCACAGGACGGCTTCACTTCAGGGCTCCCAGTGTAAAATTCCCACAGTGACTGAGTGAAAAATAGTCACAGGAAACAGTATAGTTAGGAAATGGGCTGGAAAGAGCCCTTGAGGGGTTTGAGCGAATGGACACAGGCCCCATCCTCAGCCTGTGCTCTGGACTGCAAAGTCAAAGTGCTGCTACCTTCGAGCTAATCCTACTGTTTCCTGGTGCTGTGTCTAGCATGGATCCGAGATCCAATTGCCTTCTTTATCAGCATGAGCCAGGGCGCATCTCCATTCAGACACTGTCTCCAACTTGCAGATACTGGAAGAAACCATACGTCAAATTCATAGATTTATGTGCGTGTGTGGAGTTGGTGTTTCATTTTGTTTTTTTCTCCTTATCTTCTTTCCTTTTCTCTTTATTCTTCATTAGCTTATTAGAGTTTCAGAAATTTTCCTTTGTCCCTTTTTCTTGCTTCTTACTTTTCTTTTATTCTTTGTTCTGTTTTTTATTCTTATCAATTTTCCCCATCTAATTTTTTCTCTTATTTTTATTCCCTATATAATTTCTTTCTTTTTTATGTATTTGTTACAGGGTCTCACTGCACAGCTCGGACTCATAGAGAGCCTCCTTTTCTCAGCTCCCAGCACTGGGATTAAAGGCGTGCACCCCTATGCCCAGACTCAGTGGCCAGCGCAGCCTGCCCTGGTGGTGCAGGAATCACACTGTACTTGCTTAAGCTTGCCTAAGTAGGCACTTTAGTCCACTGAACTGTCTCACTGCCCCCTCTATAATTTATTCCCCTCTATTTTATCTTCTATATCTCATCAGGTTTTTTTTTGGTTACCTTTACTTAATTCTACAAATGCCCATCTACTCTCCAATAGGGGCTTTTGCTCTGCTTCTCTCTCCACAGTCTCATGTCATAGTTTTAGCTTTCAACATTATTTTTCTGGCATTGCCCATTTCAAATCTCATGTATCTGTAATAATATAACTGTAAAACTCTAACATTATTGTTGAATTCTTTTCATTAGTGAAGATACAGCTGTTGCTTTTAGTGCATATTAACTGGAAATCCATGCCTATATTGTCTTAATGTTCACACTAGAATTGTGGATGTTTTCTGTAGGGTTAAGAATAGTACATAATTGGTTTTTATACTATGTTACTATGCAATTTGTCTTTAATGATACTATTGGTAATTTGCTTGATATTGTCAGGGTCACATAATTGTTGCTCAGTAAATTTTCTCTATAAACCAACAGTCAGATTAGCTTTATGGCATTAACAATATTACACTACATTCCTAGAGAACTTAGTGTTGAGCCAATTATACTACATCTTCCCTTCCCAAATTGACTGGGATGACCAGATATTGGGGCTGAGACAAAGGACTAGAGTCAGCCACACCCAGAGCACATCACTGAAAGACGACGAAGAGCACACCATTGCAACATGACTAGCTAAAGGGATCTCTGTACTAGAACAAAGTCCTTACACTATAAGCATCCACAAACATCCACACAAACACACAAGAAAAATGAGAAGACAAGGCAGCAAAATGCTTCCCAAAGCTCCCCACTGTCCTGAAGTCACTCCAGGGTGATTATGGGGGGAGAATAGGACAGGTCATGCATGCGAATTATTCAGAAGAATAATCAAGGAGGTTAGAAAAAAGATCAGAGAGGTGCTCAGCAGGATCAAAGCAGATGCCACTAAATAGATAAAGTAATGACCAAAATTATCCAGGTGCCTTCAGAAGAAATGAAAAAACTATCTGAGACAAACAAAATGATGCAAAACATGAAAATGAATGACAAAGTTAGCAAAGAATTAGAGTTTCTGTAAAGGTTTCAATCAGGAAGCAGGAAGTTAAAAATTATATTGAAAGCATGGGCGTCGGAAGTGACCAGTGTGAGGAGAGAGTTTTAGAACAAAGAGACAATGCTTCCTTCAAAGACTAACTACTCAGAAACATCTGAAAGGCAACAAGAGAGCATGAAGAATGGATTCAGCAACTGCTGGGTGATGCAGAGAACACTAATCTAAGAATTACTGGAAAAAGTAAAAAATCAGAAGATAGCACAAATGGCATACGAAATCTGTTTACAGAAATAACAGCAGAAAATTCCCCAAATATAAGCAAAGAAACCCATGTACAGCTAAATGAGGCATTGAACTCCAAATAGCCTTGACCAAAAGATAACCTTTGTAAGTCACATTGTGCTCAAAGTACTACAAGGTCATCACAGGGTAAAAAATCTTAAGAACCATTAGGGAAAAGCTCACATAAAAAGACAAACCTATTAGAATTATGGCAGACTTTTACAAAATCCTTAAGGGCCAAGAGGGCTTGGGGTAATATATTTCAAGCCCTAAAACATTACAACTTCCAACCACCAATTTTATGTCCTGTAAAACTTTCCTTCTTTGACCTCAAAAAATTCATGATCACCAAATCAGTGTTACAAAATATTTTCAAGGATATTCTAGAAATAGACAATGAAGCCAATAGTACCAGTAAGTTAAAAACAAAAAGAATAGATCTGGCGGAATGAGCTGATAAACAAAAGGTAAAATAAAAAGGAGTCATTGAAGAATGAATATAAGCAGAATGGCTATCCTTCTAAAACTGTTATACAGGTGTGATGCAACCCCATCAACATACCAAAAACATGCCTCAGAGAACTAGAAAAAATAATTCTAAAATTCATATGGAATCAGAGCTGCAAAAGCAGGGGCCCGGGAGATGGCTCAGTAGAGTAAGCGCTTCCCTGGCAAGTGCAAGGGCCTGAGTTCAATCCTTGGTTCTGAAAAAAAGAAAAGAAAAGAAACTGCAGAAGCATTTTCAGATGAGGGTAAGGTAGGGGGCATCAGAATTCCAGACTTCAAGGTATACTATAAAGCTATAGCGATAAAAGCAGAATGGTATTGTGAATAAAGCCAGACTTGACGATCAGTGAAACAGACCAGATAATGCAGAAAGACTTCCAAATTCTTAAACTGGGGTGGGGTAGGGACACCTTCACCAGAGAAGAGCTAGCTTCTTTAACAGATGGTGCTGGGAAAACTGCCTCTGGGCCTGCCGAGATTGGAGGTCTCTCACCACGCAATGCACTAAAACCAAAATGCCTCAAAAATCTAAATATTAAAATAGATACATTTAATCTTCTGGAAGGTAAAATAGGTACAACTCTTTTTTATTAATTTTTTGAGAAACAAATAGCAATGAGACAGTTTCAAAACCAATTAGTAGGACAGTTTCAATAATTAATACCTTGCATATTGTTGTCTTTGTAGTAGTTATTCATAGTACAAGAAGCAGGCATGATATCCTGTGCAAACACTATTAGTACAAATCTCATTGAATTAAGAGAAAGTAGCTGTATATCTATCCTAAGTATTTTGTATATACAGATACAAAATGGTCCTTCCTTTGTATCCCCTTTTTTGTTTAGTTTTGCCAGAGATGGATATGCCATTGCCATTTAAATATTGTCAGTGTGTGAATTCAGCAAAATAATCCAATATAGTCCAGTAGTCCATAATAGTAGGACTATTAGGGTTATCTGTAGGACTGCCACTGTCAGAAGTTGTTGACTTCAGTCTTACAGCTCAGCATATTAATATGGCTTTACTTTCAGCATATGGTACAACTCTTGAAGATACAGGATAAGACAAAGACTTCTGAACAGAAATTTTATTGCATAAGAAAAGATACCAAAAGTCAATAAATGGAATCATATCAAATCAAAAATCTTCTGCACAGCAAAGGAAATGACCAACAGAATGAAAAGACCATCTACAATATAGAAAAAAAAAATCCAGCTAATCCTTAAGCAAAGGATTAGTATTTAGAACATATAAAGAACTCAACGTATTAGAATCCCCCAAATTTAAATTCTCAGTCCAAAAAATAAGCATTGGAAATGAACAGACACCTCTCAGATGAAGAAGTACAGATAGTCTTGGGAGGTGGAGGCAGGAGAAATGGCCAGCACTTCAAGCCTGCCTGGGCCACACCATGAGCTAAAGGCCAGCCTGAATCACATTGCAAGAACCTGCCTCAAAAAAGGAAGACACACAGAGGGCCAGTAAATGCGTGAAAAAATGCTCAGTATTTTGAGAAAAGCTAGTCATTTGGGAAATGCAAATTAGAACAATACTGAGATCTCATCTCACTCCGCATGACTGACTATCATCAAGAAATCAAGTAGCAACAAATGCTAGAGACACTGCAAGGGAAAAGGAGGAGCACGTCCTCACGGCTGGCGGGAGAGCCAACGGTCCAACCAGAAGGCAGTCACTACGGAGATGCCTCAAAACCGAAAAATAGAAATCTCATTTGATCGGCTTTTCCTCTTGCGGGTAACTTCCCCGGAGTTAATGATCTTTAGTATAGTGATACGTGCATACCCAGGTGACAGCAGCACAGTTTGTACCAGCTAAGTCTTGGCAGCAACCTGTGTACTCATCAGCAGATGAGCAGAGAGAAGATGCAGCATTTATACGCGATCAAGCCCCCGCGTGCCACAAAGAAGGATAGTCTTGGGGCTGGAGAGATGGCTCAGTGGTCTAAAGCACCTACTTAGAACAAGCTTGGCAAAGCACAGGGACCGCGGTTCAATCCCCAGCACCACATGCCAGCCAGCCCGCCCCCTGGTGGGCTCAGCTGGCCACACACACACACAAATAAATAAATAAAAGTAAAAAAAAAAAATGGATTAAAAAAAAAAAAAGAAGGATAGTCTTGAATCATTTCTAAGCAAATGCAAGCACCTTGAGGCCATAGTATTGGGTGAAGCAGATTGGACACGTAAGTTTAAATATCACATGGTTTCTCATACATACACACACACACACACACACACACACACACACACATCTCCCAATATATAAGTAAAGTGTAAAATAAAAGACAATAAACAAAAGGAAAAGTTACTGTAATTCATTATGGCCAAAAATGTGTCTTAACTTAGTGTAATTGCTTTTTTGTGTTTTCTGTGATTTTTAGTCTGTTAGTCTGCTTGTTAATCTGTGATTGTGATAATTAACTTGATAAAGATTTTTTAAAACTTTTATTTATTTATTTATTTATTTATTTATTTATTTATTTGTATTTTAGGAAGGGTCTACAGGGTGTTCAGGGTCTCACTACTAGATCGGACTCGTAGTGGTCCGCCTGTTTACAGCCTCCCAGTAAGAGCTGGGATTACAGGCACATACCACCACGCCAGTCTCAGCTGCCATCTCACTGTGCCCTGGGGATGGGGCTGGCCTGGGATCAAACCCTCAGCCCCTGTGCCTGCTTGCAGGCACTTTAATCCACTGAGCTATTTGACTGGCCCATAAGATGTAAAAAAAAATTGATGCTGCAAAATAAAGAAAATAGAAATAGAGGGAATGGGAGGAAGGAGAGAGAGGAAGAGGATGAGGAAAGAATTAGGATGTGTTGTGCCTACATACCCATCCCCACAGGGACTGTCATCCCTATGAAATGCACATGTGTATTAACAAAAAAAAGAGAAGGAAGTGGAGGCCTCCTACTGCTGTCCAGGCCAGCCTTGAACTCCCGGACTCGGATGATCCTTTTACCTTGGGCCTGAGCAGCCGGTGCCTTAGCAGCTTGGAGCAGAACTTCTCAGAAGCCAGGCAAGGCGACGGCAGAGTTGGGATTCAGGTACAGGCGGGCCTCAGCAGCGGCCCCGTCTCCTTCATAACACCATTTTCCCACCCAAGAGGCAGACGCCGCTGGCACAGTTGCTGGTGAATTAGAAATTTCTTCTCAATTTCTGACAGAAATTGTCTATTTCAGAAATATGTTTTTTGGAACATACAGTTTGAAATTTGATTAAGAAGGATTTTAAAAATCATGTCCATTCTTGAAAGCTTTTCAGACATTTCCTATTAATTAAAAAGTCAGTAACCTTGCAACCATTATGGAAATCAGTGTGGAGACTCCTTAGAAAACTAGGACTGGAAATCCCATTCAAGCCTGCTATCCCCCTACTGGGAATTCTCCCGGAGGAACTGAAAGCGTCATATCATAGTGATATATGCATACCTACGTTTATAGCAGCACAATTTGTGATAGCCAGATCTTGGAAACAACCAAGATGCCCATCACATGTGGAATGGTTGAAAAAGATGTGGTACTTTTATATAATGGAGTACTACTCAGCTATAAAGAAGGATAAAATTGAAGCCTTCATATTTAAGTGGATGCCCCTTGAAGATATGCTTATTAGTGAAATAAACCAGACCCACATCTGTAAATATCATATTGTCTTCCTAGTATAAGGACTTACAATTCCATATATGATTAAGTTTCTAAATTTCTTTGTAAAAATATGTAAATGCTCATTTCTACTTTTATGTAATTATTTTTCCTGCATATTCTGTAAGGACTTAAAGTTCAACATATCCGTATCTGATGGAAAATACCTGTTCCATGATATGCCAAAATGTTTGATATTTCGACAGATAGGGTAAACCGAACTGCATATATTGCAGGTTAATAATTAGCTTCTCTTCTGGAGGGTTAACAACCTAAGTTAGCAGATTAAAATTGGAGAAAAGGAAGGGCTGCAAGGTCAGCCAACATTTTGGTCCTAGCCTTTTAAGGTCAGTGAAGACTCGGGACATAGGAGAACCTGTACCCTAACAACATGTAACTCAGTTGTGCTCCAGATTTTCTGATCAAGAAGATTATAGAGCCATAGAGGAATTTGTTTGATGATCTAAAGTGAGCCTGGGGAGAGTCACATGGAGGGAAAAAAACATTTCCTCAAGCTTTCACAGAGAGCAAATTGGTCAAGCAATGGCCGTGACTCATCCTCATGTCAGACACTGACAAAAGGATGTACAAAGGGCGGTGCAGGGCTACAGGATAAATCCTGAGAGTACTTGGCTGACCTTATCAGATACAAAAGTTACATTTCTTGGTATATAGGTCTTACTATATCTTGGTCTTAACCATCCAGCAGAAAAGTATACAAAAGGAGGTATATAAAGTAAATCCAGGGCCCGGGGACATGGCTCAGTAGAATAAGTGCTTGCCTGGCAACCATCAGGGTCTGAGTTCAATCCCCGGTTCTGAAAAAAAAAATTAAAGTAAATCCATATTAATATGATGAGCTGTAAAAGGCTCAAGTCAATAAATTCTGAGGATAACCCACTAAAATTATAGACTGCTAGACAGTGTTAGATTGTTTAGTTGAATTCAAACACCTATAGTATTTAGAAGCCAATAGAATATTCACCTCTGACAGGACAAAAAAAAAGGATACAAAGGAAATATCATTTTGTATTTATATATACAAAATAGTTAGGATAAATTTACAGCTACTTTTGCTTAATTCAATGAGAAGAAAGAGGTGTACTAACAGTGTTTGGACAGAATATCCTGTCTGCTTCTTGTACTATGGATAACCACTAAGAAGATAACTATGTACAGTGTATTGATTATCAAAGCTGTCCTATTAATCAGCTGTGAAACTGTCTCATTCATATTTATTTCTCAATAAAAATAAACAAAGAAAAAAAAAAGCCAGTAACCAGGGGCTGGGTGATAGCTCAGCGGTCTAGGCGCCTGCTTGGCAAGTGCCAGATGCCACATGCTACCCCAGCTGTGGCATGACCCTGTGCCAAATTAGATAAGTAAATAAATATAAATAAAAGATGAAAAAGTCAGTAACCAAAAGAAACGCTCAGCATGGATCCGAAGGTTTAAGTACTACCTTGAGCTTGTGACATTGAATTTATTTTTTGGTCTTAAATCTCTAGCTCTCCTCTGGGCTTGGGGATCATTCCTCCAGCTTGACATTTAAATGTCTTACGGACCCTTCAGACCCCAGATGGCGCTTACTCTTGGCTCATACAGCCTCCAGATCCAGTGTCCTGTGGAAGAGTAAACGGTGACAGTCCTTGTGGGCCCCATTGCAGAGACCTAACCATCATTTAGCTTCTTTCCTCATCATTCATGTTAGTTCTTTCATGAGGTTATATCAAGGCTGAGCTTGGTGGCCTGTGCCTGCAGTTTCAGTATTCTGGAAGGCTGAGACAGGAGGATTTGGAATCCAAACCCAGCCTGGGTTACTTAGTAACTACCTGAGACCTTGGTCAAAAAAAAAAAAAAAAAAAAGAAGCCAAGTATGTAACTCCGTTCAAAAGCCTCTCAGGGCTGGGAGATAGCTCAGTGGCATAAACACCTGCCTTGCAAGTGCAAGGTCCTGAGTTCAGTGTCAGTTACCACCTGTTCTGCAGCTCTGGATCCCAGGGCGTGGGGTGCGGGCCTGTAATCTCAGCACCAGGGAAGCTAAGTCAGGAAGATCACTATGAGTCCAAACTGCATAACGAGACCCTGTACTGACCAAACAAAAAAGGCCCCTCCATTCAACCTCAGTATTTGGGGTGGAGGATATATATATATATATATATATATATATATATATATATATTTATTCAGCAAATCTTCTACCCCTGGGCTGTAGTTCCCAGCCTAGTTCTTTTGTCTTCGGTAACACCACCCGCCGCTCCACCACCTGAAGTGGGTGTCTACTCTTCCATTGTCTTGCCTGTAACATGCCCCTTCCAGCCCTTACTTCATGCAATTCCCATTTGGTTTCTTTCTTTCTTACGTGTCTTGCTCTTTAACATGCAGGTTCCATATGGACAGAAACTTTACTTTGATTGCTGCCATATCTACTGTGCGGTTTTTAAAAAAAATTATTTATTTATTTATTTGGTACAAGGCCTTGCCACACAGCTTAGATGGCATGTGGTACTGGGAATCGAACTCAGGTCCTTGTGCTTGCTAGACAGGCGCTTAGACCACTGAGCTGTCTCCCCTGCCCCTCTACTGGGTTTAAGTTGATTAACACAATGCTTAGGAGATGCTCAACAATGTTTTAATATCTGAATGAATAAGTAGCTTAGGAAACAGTTTCCAGAAGGAAGGTGGGAACTGCAGTGAAAATCAGTCAATCAACCAATCAATCAGCCCCAGCTAACTAAGACTGAAAAAAAAATTACAGGTAAAACCAGAACATTTATTTATTTTTTCATTTTGTGCATTTGGTACAGGGTCTCACTACACACCTCTGATTCGTAGCGATCCTCATGTTTTCAGCCTCCCCAGCGCTGGGACAGGCATGTGCCACCATGCCCAGACTCACTCACCAGCTGAGTGTGCTCTGGGGACAGGGCTGGTGCAGCAGGCAGGACTGGGGTTTGAACCGTGGTTCCTGCACTTGCCAAAGCAAAGCTAGTCCGCTGAGCTATCTCGCCGTCCCTAACATTTAAAAACCTTTGTAAAGCACTAAAACTTGCAGTCAGCGAGGGCAACCTTGTCCCAGTCTCTGAGCCCTCAGGGTGAGGGGTTGGGTCCCCGCCAGCCGTAGGTGTCCTTTCCTTTTCCTTCTCAGCTCAGACGAGTTGGCTGCGGTGACAGGACAGTAATCTACTGCCAGCGTATTGTTCGGCAGGTCGTCCATCCTCAGATGCCTTTGGGGACAGAGGACTGAACCCTCCAAATGGGAAGCGGGAAGAGCAAGTGAAGATGTCAGCCTCGGAGAAGGGCTGAAACCCGAGTTTTGCCCTCTTCTGGGTCTGTGACTACTTGGGTTTCTGTGTGGTCTATCCAAAGAACATCAAAATCAGCTTCTAGGTACAGCGAGGCTGTGGGGTCAATGTCGGGCGACTTACTGAAGTGTAACTTTTCTGCTGGCAAGCAGTGTCTCCTGCAGAATTGTACCTGGGGTTCCTCTTGGTCGTTCCTGAACACCAGGAAGAAAAGTGAAGACCTTAAAAACTTACTGACAATGATTTTGCTGCTCCCTTAAATAATCTAAGCGGAAACAGGTGGACTAAGTTTTATTATGTTCCTGTTTGAGATAAGTTATCGGAGTTTTAAGCAGGGCAGGGTTCAAAGTTACTCTACAAAATATTGATTAAAGTGGGTTCCCAGAGGAATACTGCTTGTGTCTATCTCCTAATTGCACAGTCTCAGGAAACTCCTACCGCTCTCTGTCCCAGCTTTCCCTTCTCCAAAGTGGAGATAACGTACTTTATCAGGTTATCGTGGGGATTATACCCATTAATTCATGTAAGACGTTTTGTGTAAAGTTTGGCATACAGGAGTCTCTCCCTAAGTGCTGCTTACTACAACACGATTGGCCCAGCCTTTGGACTTAGGCTGCACCGCACCCCTACGGCGCGCCTATTATTTAAGTGTACTTAGAAAAGCAGGTGCAAATTTCTTTTAAAATGGTCTTCTCAGGAATAGCTAAGTTGAAAGGTGTCTTATTTAGATTTTTTAAAATTTAACTCTTACTTGAATTGCAGAACAAAAATGAGAATTTAATGTTGCTCCATCTTATGAAATCCTTGCATATAATATAATTTTGGTAGCACTTATTGAAGATTATATCAATGTAAAGATTTGCTCTTTTTCATTCCCCCCACCCCCGGAAATTGGGGTCTTGAGCAAGTGTGACCACGTCTCTGTCATGACACATGCTCAGACTTCTTGTGTGTCGAAGAAGAAAGCTTTGCTTTCAGCTTGGACATGCGGTATGAGATCACAGGCAGCATCAACTGGCCATTATTGTTTTTTGTCTCTGTTTCTGTACAGAATATATTGCTTCAAGATCTGGATTAATTTAATTGATCTCAAAAACAAAGTAAAAAACAAGGAGAATGATATCAAGTCTTGAGGCTGCTGGCCTGAATAGAAACTTTTAAATTATGTTGGCTGCAGTGACAGACGCACACAGAGTGAGCCGTGTTATGTGTCCTGTTAACAGGCTGCTGCTGAAATAAAAGGCCTAAGCAAGCAGGTACTTCCTTGATTTTATCCTTTTATTCTTTTATTTCTTTATTTTGCCAGCTCAGCCCACCCTGGGGGCAGGGCTGGCATGGCACATGGCGCTGGGCATCGAACCGCCGTCCCCTGCACCTGCCTAAGCTTGCCTAAGCACACGTGTTAGACCAGCTGTCTCACTGGCCTGCTTTTATTCTCATGTTTGGCAAAGCTCCTAATCTTTTCCACATTTGTCTCCATTTCTTGGAAGGGTAGAAGTGAGGTTCTTTTTTTCAAAGAAATTCTTTGATTCTAGTTTTTGCTTGTTTGCAATCTCTGTGGCTTATGTGGATGGTCGTCTCTCTAGCAGTCTCTCAGGGGACTGTGAAGTTAAGGGCGGGCGGCTGACCCTGGCCCCTTCCCCATCTTCAACCTTTGCTCTTTATTCAGATGGCCCAAGCACTCAAGAATAGGGACAGTATGAGCGAGAGCACTGTCATCCTTGTCCATACTGAGCAAATCTTCCCAGATACTCAGGGACCAGTTTTATTGTGAGGTCGGTCCCGGATGGAGTAGCTCTCTGCATCTTTGACTTGTGGCTAATTTGAGATGCCTGGCAATGAACTGTTCTATATTTAAAACAATCTAAGGTCTTGTGGCTCCCAAGACCTTTATGGCCTGCTTGCTCAAAGAGAAAATCAAAAGCATATCCCACCTAGGAATTTGGTAA
This sequence comes from Octodon degus, assembly GCF_000260255.1. NCBI lineage: Eukaryota > Metazoa > Chordata > Mammalia > Rodentia > Octodontidae > Octodon > Octodon degus. The sequence goes on from NW_004524789.1 coordinate 1,186,937, forward strand.
GACTTGTAGCTTGAGAAGGCTGAAGGGGATTTTATAGTCAGGACAGCTGGGTTCAAATCTGACTGGCACTGGCTAATCTATATGGTTACATTTTAAATTCATCTTTAGTTTTACTTCTTTCGTCTGTGAAATGGGCCTGTAGTACATGGTAAGTTATATTAAAGATAAGGATTTTTTTGACAGGGTGGCTGGCTCAGGCTGCCTTAAGGGTGTCTGGTAAGGCATGGGGAGCTGGGGATCAAACTGTGGTCCCCTGTTCCTGCCTGGGTTTGCCCCAGCAGGCATTTAAGCAAGTGGGCTAAGCTGCAAGCCCCCCAGTCATATTAAACATTAAACAGAGCAAAGCTGGTGCACAGCAAATGCTCAGCAAGTCCTGGGGCTTTTTGTCTTCTCAGGGTGACAGTGCTAGGAGGCCGTGAGCTCAGCAGCAGAGGCCCACGGTGCATCAGGTCTGCTCCAGGCAATTTGTTGTTGCACAAAAGGTCAGCGTATACACAGTGGGGAAATCATACATTAAAAATCCGGTGTCTGACTTTTCTTGGAGGAAAAAACTTCAAAAAACAAGGTAGGCAATGGACAGCCCTGGACTCGTACCACCATGAAACCAAGAGGAAGCATTCGCATTTCATTTTGCCCAGCCTGTCATCTGTCCTATTTTTTAAACTAGCTGACACCATCATTTTCTATTACTTGCCAGAATTTGGGTGATTTATCTGAGACTCCTGAGTTAGGGATCTCTGAGGTTGAAGATATGCCACCATTAATGGAGGTATATGAAATTGTTTTGTAACATTGGGGCGGGGAAGGACTCAAAGACCCTTTAAGGGAGACACAAAACCATAACCCCAGAAACATACAAACTTTAAAATTTTATATGGCAAAAGACATAGAAGATATGTAGCCAAAAGACAAATGATTGGCTAGGAAAATAGTTTGTAGTGAAATTTATGAGTTAATATCTCTGGTATACAAAAAAATATGAATTTTAAAATTTTATATGGCAAAAGACAAATAGAAGATATGTAGCCAAAAGACAAATGATTGGCTAGGAAAATAATTTGTACTGAAATTTATGAGTTAATATCTCTGGTATACAAAAGGGTTTTACTAACTGCTAAGAAAAAGAAAAACAACCCAAGGGGAGAAAAATTGAAGACAGTGTATAATGTGGGCAAAAGTTATGAAAGGTAATTTTTTTTCTTTTTTTTTTTTTTTGTATTTTAGGGAAGGGTCTACAAGGTGTACAGGGTCTCACTACTAGATTGGACTCATAGTGATTCGCCTATTTACAGCCTCCTAAGAGCTGGGCTTACTGATGCGCCCTACCAGTCTCAATTGCTGTCTCAGCATGCTCTGGAGGTGGGGTCAGCGTGGTAGCCTGGGGATTGAACCCTGGCCCCTGCGCCTGCTTGCAGGTGCTTTAATTCACTGGGCTATTTGGCCAGCCCTTATGAAAGGTAATTTTAAAGAAGAAATGCAAAGGGTAAACAAACACACAGTGAATTTTCCTGTTAATTATGGGAAGGCAAATTATTATTTATTTATTTATTTATTTTGGCAGAACCGGGGATTGAACTCAGCCCCTTGTGCTTGCCAGGGAAGCACTTATTCTACTGAGCCATCTCCCCGGCTCCGGAAAGGCAAATTATTATGGAGGATCAAGAAACCAAGTTACTTACTAAGTCACAACATTTCAGAAGAGTGATAATATCCCATACTGGTGAGGCTGACAGGCACTCTCATGGATATTGTTGGGAATATGAAAGGTTTCACTCTTTAGGGAAAATAATTTCCCTATACAGATTGATTTGGCTTTAACAATCCCACTTTCGGGACTACATCCTGCAAGAAAAATTAGGTCAGCTGTTCGATCCTATATGGAAGGTATTAGCACAACAACAACAGAACTCTGAAGAGTGAAAACAACTTTAATGCTCATGAAGAAAGGAATGATTAAACACATTTGGAAACATCTATTTTGTAGATGACTAGGTAGCAGTAAAGAAAAAAATTGAGCTATACTAATTGGAAGAATGCCTGTGCTAATGTTTCTAACTGGAAATAAACTATTACAGATTATGTGTGCAGAATTACCCTACTTTTATTTAAAATCTCTAAAATCAGCATATGCAAATATTGACATGTATAAAAGGCGTGTAGACATGGAGCTGAGGGAATCTTGGAGCAGAGGATTATGAGGCTGTACACACGCTAGCTTTCAAGAACTACGCCTGGATGTATTTGATGTATAGAAAGAATGCTTTAATTTCATTACAAAAAGTCAAACAAAAACATTTAATAATGGTTTTCTTGCAGTGGCCGGCTTACACGTACCCTCTCCTGAAGCGCCTTGATTTTGGGGAAATCCGTTCAGAGCACCCAACAGCGAAGCTGCCTGCCCTATCCAGGAATCCAACCTTTGACCTCGATCTCAACAGCCCAGAGTTCCAACAGAATGAATACTCGATTTAGAGGTCCTCCTAGTACGCTCAGAGGCTGCTCACAAATTATGCAAATATGCATAGGATCACACACCTTCCTAATCAACCACGATCCAGTAAGAGTGGCTTTGTAATTCATAAGAAATAGGATACCCAGATTTCAGCTAAAACTGCCAAGTCTGAGCTTCAGGTATAATATGTGCAGATGTTCACCTTTCACTGACTTACTGGGTGTTCCTCAAATGTGTGTCTGGTGTCACTTTATCCCATACCTGCTATTGCCACAACGGCTTATAGGTTTCAGATTAAGAAAGTCTCTGAAATATGACTCTCTTCAGCAGAAAGAACGCCACAGCACTTGGCGCAAAGGTGACAGTCTTTGGCCTTCCTGCCTGAGATTTACAGCGGTGACCTTAGGCTTATTTCCCGGGGAGTGCAGTCACTTTAAGTTACCAGTGATGATTGCTTTGAGTTACTAGGTCAGCGTGAATTGCCTCGTATAACGTCAGATTCGTGCTTCCCAAAGGCTGGGCAGCATTAGGGACCTGAAACAAAGCGAATCTTAATGTCTGCAAAAGGCAGAGCTCGGATATATGAGCTACATCAGTGTCAACGAATTTCCACGGCGCGGGGCTTCAGCGTCAGTGTCTAACCTGCTCCACACTGTCTGCCCTTTAAGTTGTGAAATATCAGGGATTTATTTATAATTAGGGACAGTAATCCAAAACTATCTGCTCAGCCAGATAAAAGGGAGTTACAAACTAGCTCTACCTTCGGGGAAAGAATCATAAAAGAAGTTGAATGGGGAATAAGGCAAAGAGGCAAGCAATACTCTCTTAATTCTGTTAACATCCTGCAGTTATGCAAAAGCCTTCCTTACGCGCAGCATGTGACAAATGAACATTTTGCTTTATATAAATTTATATTTATATGGCAAGACATAAGAGCAGTCTGAGCGTTTGTGTTTTACAATTTTCAACATCCATTCGTTTTAACAGAAAGAGGCCTTACAATTTATAAATCCAGCCCGCTCCGAGACACTGCGCTTAAGTACATGCTCACCACTAGATGGCACTCTGGGGTTGCTTTACCGGGACGCTCCTGCGGGTCCTCCGGCCCTCGCCATTAATTACCTCCTTTAAAGAGAGCAAACACGCTGTTTAAACAAAAGGTCCCTGTAGTTGCTCTGTAGTTCTGTTTTTGTATTTATAGTCATGTAATCAATATGTTGGAAGAGTAATTAATTTTTAACCTCAGTCCGCGGGGAGACCAACTGTTAGTGGAGTTAATGGACGGAACAGGCTTCATTATTCTAAAGGAAGGCTAATGATAAGGAAGGGGAGAAAGCGGAGGGCGGTAAACAATCGCGCCATCAGAAACAATCAGCAGGCCGCCGTGCGATGTGACCGTGGGGCGCGACCTCTTTTCTCCTTCAGTACAGCTGTGGTTTCTGCTTTAGTCAACTGAACCTTGTAAGCGATTGAAAAATCTTGTAGCTGACCTTTTAAGACAATGCCTCTTCCAATAATGTCCCTGGAATGATCGTTCCGAAGAGTCGTTGTGTACAATCTTGTGGTCCTGGTGCCCCACCCTCCGGCTCCATGAGACGCTAGATTCTCCTTTGCCACGTCTGTGCCGTGTTTGCTGCATGCCAGGCTGCAGGCTACGTTTTTCTGCAGAAAGCTCTTCTGCTGTTGCACACCTATGTGATGTCCTTCGGACTGTGTCTTCCACATGCCAGGCCCAGCCGTGGATTTCCAAGCTCACTTCTCCAGATCATGAACACATGAGGAAGGCCACCGAGGGTGCTGGGTCGGTGCAGTCCCTGTGTGTGGTGGGCTGGCATCAAGAGGGAGGGCGTGATAAAGGCCGAACAGCAGAAGATTCACCCTCTGCTCTTTGGATTGTGTCTTCCATCACCCAGGCCCACCTGCGGATATCCAAGCTCCCCTCTCCAGAAATGAGGAAGGTCGTGATGGGAGGTCCACCTGGCCTCACTCCTGGAGACTCACTGTCAGTAGCTGTGTCACTACAGAAATCTTCAGTAAGCATTATCATATTCAGATTAATCTTTCTTATTGAACTCAATCCCCGGTTCCAGAAAAAAAAAAAAAAAAGATGGAGACTATTGTAGGCCTCGGGCTGGGTGAGCCTGCTATAAATCCAGGGCAGGGTCTACCTCCTTATGTGGTCCAGGCTGGTGTTGAACTCACAGGGATTCTCCTGCTTCAGCCTCCCAAAGGCATTGACTGCCCAGCAGTGGATGGGGGGGGGGGGTCAACCCCAGATCACTCAGAAGCCTCTGTTCCAGGGTGCCTATATCCCTCTCTCTGCCTCTTTCTCATAGACCTTATACCTGTCTCTGATGCGTCTGTCCTATGGCCAGGGGTTATGCAGGAAGGACCTAGACTAGATTTTCTTTTCCTAAATGATTAGTCTCTAGCACAGAAGAAATAATGGTATTTGTTGAAAGAGTACACCTTGTTGCAAATAGTTACTGATTTTTTTTTTTTTTCCTTCTGGAACTGAGGATTGAACTCAGGCCCTTGTGCTTGCCAGGAAAGCACTTATTCCACTGAGCCATCTGCCCAGCCCCTTTGTTGCAAATAAATCTTGTTCTAAAACATACCCAAGAGCCAGGAATTTAGCTCAGTGGCATGAGGTCCTGAGTTCAATCCCCCCCCCAAAAAAAAACCAACTTTCTCATTTATGCTAGGAACCATTCTTGCCTTTTCCTGGCTTCTTTGCTGGTGTGATTCTTAGATGAGGAAAGCCCTTTTTCTGCCTTGCCATCCCAACTCAGATCCATCTTTTTTCACAAACCCTTCTTGAATCCTTCAGTTATTTATCTATTTGCTTTTTTAGATGTGTTTGGTACAGGTCTCACTGTGCAGCTCAGACTCGCAGTGGTCGTTCTGTCTCAGCCTTCCTAGCACTTGGATTGTAGGTGTGCACCACTGCGCCTGTCTCGGGGCCGGCTCAGCACACCGGGACGGGGCTGGCACAGCCTGTGAACCTCAGCTATGATGGATTTCTCTGCATGCTGAACTCTCACACATTACTTTATATGTCTCTTAAATAACCTATGAGGCCACAGAGATAGCTCAGTGGCCTAAGTGCCTTCCTAGGCAAGGACAGGGACCTGGCACCTCATGCAGCACGGCCCCACCCCTGGGTTCACTGAACTGGCCATGGAATACAGGTGCGGTGGCACATGCCTGTAATCCCAGCACTGGAGAGGCTGAGACAGGATGATCACTAAGAGTCTGAGCTGCATGGTGGGTCCCTGCACCAAATACATAAAATTGAATAACCTATGAAAGTTAAGACTTATGTCCTTATTTTTCTTTTTAATAAAAACATAAGGGGCCAGAGAGATAACTCAGAGGCATAAGCACCTACCTGGAAAGCACAAGACCCAAGTTCGATCCCTGGCCCCACATACCATGTGGTCTCAGCCCCGGATCCCTGGGTGCACCATCTCAGCCCTGGAGTCTCAGCCCCGGGTGTGGGTGCCCACCATTCGGACCTGGAACCGGGCATGCTGGTGCATGATTGTAATCCAAGAATTAGGAAGGTTGAGACAGGAGGATCTCTGTGAGTTCAAGATCAGCCTTTGGGCTACAAAAGTGAGCACAAGCCCAGCCCAAACTGCATAGTGAGACCCTGTCTTAATAAAAATAAAAGTATAAAACAAGTGAGGAGACCTGAGGATCACTGGAATAGATTAGAAGATGCCTTTTTTTTCCTTAACAAAATCATGGTTTTAGCTGGGCTCATTGGGTACAAAAATAAAGGTCTACATTTCCCAGTCACACTTGGACTCCTGGCATCGATGGATAGCTCAAGACTAAACTCTGGCCAAATATACTAATGGGAGCATTCTGTGGATTTTTTTCCTCCGAGGTTCAGACAGTATGCTGACTCAGCCTTTCTCCATCCTCCTGGAGCTCAGGGAGCCATCCGGACCACAAGCCAACCTTGAGCATAAAAGCCACAAGTGCAGCTTGAACGTGCTCCCCAAAACTAACACCTAATGTGACAGTGGTGAGCTGTGGGTCCCAGTGAGAGGACATTTGCGGAGGTCAGCTCTGTTCCAGAAGATGGATTAATGTAATCAGTGGAGTGGATCTGCCACTGTGGAAGCAAGTTTCTATGAAAGAAGTAGAGCTTGTCTCTTTTCTGTCTCTCTTTCCTAGTCCTTCTCCCATAGGATAATGCAAGAGGCCCTCATGCAAGGTTGGTCTCTCTCCTTTAGACTTCTCCAGAACCAGGAGCCAATACAGTTTTGTTCATTATAAGCTATCCAGTCTCTGCTATTTCATTACAGTAGCACAAGATGGACTACAACACTGTGCATTGGGGATGGCCGGAGAGACACACAGGAGCCTGGGTCCCTGGAAACACGTGTAGGCTCCGTACTAGCACCCACTGGCTCACTCCCAGCCTACGTCATGTGAGAGAAAGAATCTCACCTTATGTAAGCTGAAATTGTCTTTGGGTGTTCTGAACCTGATCCTGACAGATTCTCTACATGCACTTCAGATCATGGCTTTCCGAAAGACTTTCTCTAATTGTGATAAAGGTTAAGTAAACTTATTATCTAAGTGTTTCGATTAGCAATGATCACACCTTACTTTTATAGGTAAATGGATGCCTGTGAAAGTATGGAGAGACCATACTCACAAGTGAAACAAACAGACCTGCGTGTGTAAACATCATCTTGTCTCTACAGAAAAAGAACCTGAAAATGTAAGATCCAAATGGTACAATAGATTTGTGAAAGGGAAGTAAACTGCTCAAAACAAAAGAACTGGGATGGGGGAAAGGAGAAAAGAAGGAAGGGAAATACACACACACATATATATATATATTCATAAATATATACATATATACAAATATATATATCTTTATATAATATATATATTGAGAAGGTAGCTACGATAACTGTGCTAGTAATTTCTATTAGTTCTCTGAGAGGAACACTTAGTGCTCATGTTGTTCAATCTTGCACGCCTGTCTCTCGTAATCTGAGCAGCTACTTTGACGATAACAATATGCAACATAATAACCATTGCTAATTTCCTATCATTTTGCTTTGAAATTTTGAATTATTTCTCTTGTTTATTTTCTCTTTAGAGTAAAAAGGAACCACACCTTGAGTAACCACCATGGGCTGTGACACTGCCGCCATGGGAAGCTGACGTGCTCTCTAAGTGCCGGCAGGAGTAATGGGAGCGGGGAGATGCAGAGCGTACCCCTTCCCGCTTCAGCACAGAAGGCGACCTTAGCTACAGCTTGTGTCGCTTTTGGTGTAAAGTACGCAGTAACTTGGGTCAGCTGAAATTCTTCAGAACACAGGGGATCTGTCCTGTTGGATTATCAGTGTGCTACTTAGGGACTCGCTAGGGCACGGACTTTGCTCAGCTGTTGCATTCTGTGGGGGCCCAGATGGACCAAGCTGGCAGAAGTACGATGGATTTATTCCTCAGGGCAAGTGGTGGTTCAATTTTTCATTTCTTTTTTTTTAATTATTATTTTTTAATGTATTTGGTTGTTGCAGGGTCTCACTATGCAGCTCGGGCTCATAGCGATCCTTCTGTTTTCAATCTCGCCAGCGCTGGGATTACACACATGTGCCCCTACACCCAGACTTTGCCCGGCTTAGCCCACTCTGGGGGTGGGGTTGCATGTCATGTGGTGCTGGGGATCGAACCCCGGGCCCTGTGCTTGCCTAGGCTTGCCTAAGCAGATGGTTTAGTCTGCTGAGCTATCTCACTGGCCCTCAATGTTTTGTTTCAAGCCAAAACTTTATTATATTTGTATATGATAGTGGACAAAGAAAGGATTAAAAAGGGAAGAAAATAACATTTGCTGAGTACCTTTAAAAGAATAGTGACAAAACATGCAGTTTTAATTAATCCAGATAATAGTTTTGCATTTAGTGAAGAAGTCATTCTGACCTCCATGACCTCTGAACAGAACCTGTGTTGGTCTTCGAGCTGTAGGTGGTGTCATTCTGGTTCCATGGTCTTGTGGCTGTATATCATCCTAAGCTAATATCTAACACATTATCTATCTATCTATCTATCTATCTATCTATCTATCTATCATCTATCTATCTATCTGTAGGTTTTTTTTTTTATAGTTTATAATCTACCTGGGAATAGTTCACAATATGTCTTTGGAGGAATGGCCTCTCCTGAACAATGTAGTTGGCCAGTTAGTGAATTCTCTGCTGTGTCTTCTTTATTCACAATAAAACACAGCATACATAAAGCTCTCAATCATATTTTTAAATTAAATAAATGAGAAACCCAATTTGCAGATGGTAAGTGGGTAGCAAAGCTGGGATGGGAGCTAGGCTCTGTCTGGCTTCAAACCCTTGTTCTTTCATTTCAAATTCTCCCCACCCATCATCCAAGACTCGAAGTTCTCTGATATTAAAGCAAGAGTAGTTTTAGCTACAAAGAAGAATTTGAGAAATGATTTGGGCAATTTGCATTCTTTGTGGATGATTTTACCTGGACTCCAAGATGCTTTCATTAATTACACATTAACAATGAATAAGAATCAATTCTTTATTTAAATTGTTATCTCAGTGCTCATTTTTCTTGCTATCATTTATTTCTATGCATGAAGAACCATTTCCTTTTAAAAATAAAGCTGGCTATAGCCTTGTGGAGCTAGTTAATTTTCTTTCCGATGTTTTCTCTTGGACTGTGTAGATAGGCCCTAATAATCACCGCAGTAACGCTGATGTTCCAAAGGGTAACACACTTTCTTATTTTTAAAAAAATGAACATGAGGAGAAAAACCCACATCACGGGTGTGGGAAGGCCTGTTTGTCTTGGTAATATTTCATTTCCTCACCAAGAGTATTTTCTTCTGCTTTCCATTGTCAACAGACAGAAAAGATACAATTAAATCAAGGAAACCTGGCAGGGCTGGTTTTGGAAAATAACATGAATTCAGTTTCTGATTTGAACAAAGAGCAATTTATTATGTTGGAAAAACACTGTCCCGAAGAGATTCAAACGCCACATGCCTCCTGCTAGCTCAGGACACCACCTCCAATCTGCACTTGTTTATCTTTGCCAACAGGCTGTGATTTCACCCCCAAACTTTGAACTCTGAAGAGGACGTGGAATTGTGTTAGCGTCAGCGAGGAATGAGCTTGGCAACCCTGTGTGTGGCCCAGGCTGGGGCTCAGGCCTCTCTAGCCTTCAGCTCTTTGATTCTGAGCACAAATTAATGTAAACAACTCTGGTAATTACATGGGGACAAATGAAGTGCTGGGGTTGGTGAGAAGGATTTTCGTGTATCAAAGTAGTTCTAAAGGGACTTTTGAAACAAAACATTTATTCCAATGAATGAAATAACTGCCAGTAGCTGGGTTTTTGTAGTCCCAGATACTACGGAGACAGAGGCAGGATTGCTTGAGGCCAGCCTGGGCAGCTGAGCGAGGCTCTGACGATAAACAGACAGAAAGTAAATAATCACAACATTATACTAGAACATTTAATATTTATAATCAGCAGTGTAAGTAAGGTTACCTTTGGTTTTTACAGATAAGGAAAGTACAACTTAAAAATATTTAAATGACATACGTCATTCACACAGATAGTAAATGCCGGGTGGAACCAGGACTTTATTCCTTATATGGGGCTGGCCCCATTTCAAAAGAGGAAAAAATTAAAAATAAAAATAAAATAAAAATTAAAAAAAAAAACAAAACCCTTTCAATCCCCAGCTCTGCCAAAAAACAAACAAACAAACCAAAAAAACCCAAAATCAAAAGAGGAGCCAACTTGTACCTCTTTTCAAGAGTTTTACCTTTATACTTTCTTGGACGATGCCAAACTTAGGCTCTGCTTGAAAATAACTATTCTAGGGTCTTCTGGAGTAAGATAGGTTGGGAAGAGGAAAAAGAAAACGTACAAGTCATCAGGAATATTGACTGCCACTGAACAATGACTGTACTGTGAGCTTTGTGTGCCTGGTCCCACTCAATCTTTTGGCTGCTGTGTCTCCTTTTGGTTTGTTTTATGGTACCAGGCATCGAACTCAGGACCTTGCGCTTGGCCGGGCAAGCTCTTATTCCACTGAGCTATCTACCCGGCATCCTGTGTTTCCATTTTGAAGACACAGAAATGAAGGTATGGGAGGGTTAAACGATCAGTCAGGGCAGGGAGGTAGCTCAGCAGCACGATGCCTGCTTGGCAAGCGCAGGGTCACGAGTTCAGCTCCCAGTACCAAAAACAAAACAGAACAACAGCCACTTGGTTCAAAAATCATACTATAGTTGGCAGTGGAATTAATTGAAACAGCGTGTCTGAGTCCAGGCGACATCCCCTAAACTGTGCTGCAGCAGTTCTTTCCAGTACGTGCGGGCCTGCCACACTGGGCCCTGGCTGCTGGCGTGACACGACGAAGTTAGCAACACTAGGTCACGCGTTCAGGTTTCCACATGTGGCTCCTTGTGCACCAGACAGAACTAGGTTGCGTGTGCTTCTGCCAAAAGGACAGTCAGAGTGAAGGAAGGCAACTCAGGACAGCACGCAACCCATCTCTGGGGTACACGCTGGCCACACGTTAAGTGCTTGTCCCACCCAGTGAAAGGTTATCCATTGGCTGAAATTCTGAAATAATCCCTTACAGAGTTCTGTTTATGAGAAATGGGTGATTTATGTTTTTTATCTAAATTAAAAACACTTCTTAACTTCCAGGAAGTCTGGGAACTTGTATTGCAAAAGAGAAGGAGAATTTCAGAAAAGTCTAACATCTTGTTAATTTTTAAAGGCGATATACTTGGGCAAATGGAAATAAATCTGTTTCTTCATTTTACTAAAAGCAAATTGTTTCAATCTTCTCTCCATTTGAGTGAAAGTTGAATAAATAAGAAATATTAGTTGGAAGGGTGTGCAAGTAAACCATGGAAGGCCGGCTTGCACAGGTGTCTTGCTCTAACCCTGTTGCTTCAGTTTATGAAGAGGTGGGGTGCTTTGTGCTGGAGGCCAGTCACAGAGGTGAAGAGAAAATCCCCCAGCTGGGGCTCATTCTGAGCAATGAAGAAGCTTGTTGACATGAGGAAGGCTGACGAAGGATGTGCTGATCACCAGGCTTAGCGTAGCATCACCGGGCTGGACAAGGAAAGGTCAACACTGGTGATGTGGAGGAAGCGACAAGAGAAGGAGAAACTCAACAGAGGATAATTCTTGTCCACTTTCCTGTTTTTTGACCAGTTCCTGTTTTTTTTAACGAAAGCATATTTTATTTATTATAAAATAAAGACACAGAGCAGTATAAAATGCAGGGGCATCTCAGAATAGACACAGACGGTCAGGGGTAAATGGTTATGATCAGATATATAGGGCAGGCAGCTGTTTCCAACCTCCAAGGCAAGGCGGTGCAGACGGGGCGGAATCAAGAAGCCAGCTGTTAGAATAATCTTGGAGAAAAGACATTGAGTAATGACCTCTAAGCCAAGTATAATTTAGGGACAATATTTGAAAGGCCACTTGGAGAACCTACAACTTCTTTAGATCAGAATGTTTAGGATAAAGTGATTGAAGGCAAACATAATCTTGGGAAACTCAATAGCTTACACTAGTAGGAGTTTTATTTTTATTAACAGGTTAATTCCCTGTCAGTTAAGCAATCTACAAATAAACATATCCTCAGAGTAAAATTTTGTGGCAGATGTATGAAAGACAAAAGTGATAAAGGAAATATTTTCTGAATCACAAGTAAAGAGTAAGAACAGCACATGACATGGTTTTGCATCAGCTTTTTTCACCCTGCGAATTGACCAGCCTTGATTTTTTTACTGTCTGTCATTTAAGCATTCGTTTACTAAACTAACAGCATTTCATTAAGCAAAAGGAATCCCTGTGTGCATTACCTTAGCCCATTAGCTTTGAGACAGTCATTAATTCCTGTGACATGTCCTTGGATGAGATCATTAGTATTTTTATCAAGTTCATTTTCAGAAAAAAATCTACGAAGTTTAACACTAGATCCTTTCTTTCTGAATCACCTTTTTAATATTTAATAAAAATATTTGAAAATCATACGTTGGAGGCCTATTCAACGAGAGATAGGGAAAACTGGGTAACTGGAGAAGGCTGAAACTAAACCTGTATCTCTCACCGTGTACAAAATTAAAATAAAAGAGATCAAGATCTAGACACTAAAATAGAGAAATTAGGGCCGGTGAGATAGCTTAGCAGTCTAAAGTGCCTGCTTAGGCAAGTTTAGGCAGGTGCAGGGGATCGCAGTTCGATCCCTGGCACCACATACTGTGCCAGCCCTGCCCTCAGGGTGGGCTAAGCTGGCAAAAAAAAAAAAAAAACAACCAACTGGGGGAGGTGGCGTACACCTGTAACCCCAGCCCTTAGGAGGCTGAAAACAGGAGGATCACTATGAGTGCGATCTGTGTAGTGAGACCCTGCACACTGTACTGAATACATTTAAAAAAAAATAAAATAAAACAAAATAGAAAAATTAAACCTATTAGAAGATAGAGTAGGTAAAATACTTTAAACTGCAGGTGGAGGAAATGATTTTCTAAACAGAGCCACAATTCCACAAGAAATAGTAGCAATAATCAACAAATGGGATTATATCAGACTAAAAATTCTGTACAGCAAAAGAATCAATGTAGAGTGAAGAGAGCTTTCATAATGAGAAAAAATTTTGCCAGCTACTTCTCAGTCAGACAACTGATATCTAGAGCATATAAGGAACTAACAAAATTTAGACCACATAAAATTAAAGACCCAGTCAAGAAATAGGCAAGTGAAACAAATGGACACTTAGACACAGGAAGAAGTACAAAAGGCTAACAAAGATATGAGAAAATGCTCAACAGCCTTGGCTATTAAAGATGTTAAAGAAAACAACACTAAGATTTTATCTCACTCAGAAAGAATGGCTACCATCAAGAAATCAAACAATAACTAATGCTGCCATGGCTGTGGTGAAAAAGGAGCACTCCTCCATTGTCGGTGGAAATGTTAACTAGCACAACCATTATGGGGCTCAGTATGACGATTTCTCGAAGAGCTAAAAGTAGGAATTCCATACGAGCCAGCCACTCCCCTTCTAGGTACCTTCCCCAAAGAGTTTAAGACATCAGACTACAGTGATGAATGTATACCCATGTTTCTAGGAGCACAATTTGTATTAGCTAAATCCTGGAACTGAAAACAGATGATTGAAAAAGAAAATGTGGCATCTATATATAATGGAATACTACTCAGCTATTAAGAGGGACACATTTGGGACATTCGTAGGACAATGGACGCACCTGAAAATATAATGTTGAGAGAAACAATTCACCCATACAATTTTGAATACTGAGTGGTAACTTTCATCCAAGTTAGCAAAGTACAGAGAACACTAAATGAAGGACAGGAGCAGACAAGGGCTGGATCTCTAGCAGAGGGACGGGGTCCACAGGACCAAAGGCCAGGGGAAGGGAGAGGAGATGGAAAAATTGGTCCAGTGAAGATCTGCCACGTATGTGATCCTAACCTCAATGAGTGTGGATATTGTATGCCATAAACGTGAACTAAGGCTAATACTATCAACAAGAATGAAAAGGGAGAAAAAAGAATTAGAGGAGATTAAAAAAAAGAAAGTGTGTTATGTATATGTACCAACTCTCCAGCAAGACTGTAAAATGTACGTGCTGCAAACATGTATTAATAAGTAAAAAATTTCCGTGGGACAGTGGTTGGGTGTTTATGCACTTGGGGGTGTCTATAGACCCTCTAGTCACCACTGACGTGAATTAAAATTCTGCTTATTTCTCATAGCTTAAAAAAAATTAGAAATGGCATGCAACAGTATCACAGTAGGCTATTTGGGTTTCTCTGTAATTTTTCTCTTTTGAGATTTGTAAAATTGTCTCTGAGGACCACGTGACTGAAGTGTGCCCTCTTGGGGGCAGGATTTCACAAAGGCTCCGACTCTGACATTTCTTGTTTACAGCGTTGGCACAGATGAATACAATGGTTGTGCAGTCAGGACCCTGGAAAAGGAAAGCCCCTGCTTGACTCTACTGGAAAGAGTAGATGTCACAGGAACAAAGTGGCAAATGCCAAAGAGAGGGCTTCGTGGCCAGTGCTCATTTCTACTTCTTCCCCCTCTTAGAATTAGATGAGAGAGGGGCTGAGTTCAGTGGTGACAGAGGGGACTGACACCCCCAACCTGAAAGATACCTGGGCCGAGGTCCTGCTCTCTAAAACTGAAGAATGGATTTTAGGAACAATGGAGGCTAACAGCAGAATATATTTATTCAAGAAAAGAAAGCTTCTGTCCAAGAGAGACAGAAGGGGGGTGCGGTGCGAGCGGGTTGCGCAGAGAGCTGTCTTCCAGAGATTTTATAGGGTAAAACTATGAGGTGAGGTGGTTGAAGGTGGAAAACATGGGAACTTGCTAGGTGGCCACGAGGTGGGACAAAACTATGGTCAACCAATAAGATTACAAGCACAATTGCTCAGGTGAAACATTAAATCTAGGACCAAATGGGGAAGCGAGTCATGTAGCAAACAGGCATAGCAAGCGTGCATGAATACAGAACAGGGGCTTTTCCTGTAGGGGGCTGGGTTACTGACTTCCAGGCTTCCTTAAGGTGAGAGACCCGTTTAGAATATCAATCCTGGATGCCTAGTAGGGAGGCATGTGGCTGCATCTGTCTAGTCTTTCCTCTTGAGGTCCGGCCCACAGCAGGGGACTGTCTCTCCCAAAGTTTCAAAGCCCTCTTGTCTTCCATACTGTCTCCTTGAGGGCCTGGCCCTGTCTGCCTGCCTGTATGTCTGTCTAGCTCAGCTGCCTGCAACAGTGGTGGAGCATTTGCCCTCCATCCTTGTGACCCTGGGTTTGCTCTTCAGCATGGGGGGAAAAACAATTAGAAACAGAAAAAAATTCAGAAAACCACTGTGAAAATCACAAGCGATCATGAAAGGTGGATGAAATGTGCTTAAAAACTTAAGGCTGCCCAATAAAAGCAGGAATTGATATTACAGGTCCCATGGACCATAAGTGAAGAATACAAATGGTTTGGGCAGAAAAATAATTCTGAAATGTTTGAATGCCAGAGATTTTTAAAGTTGATCTCTTTTGCCCTGGTAAGATTTTACGCATTTTTGTTACTCCAGCCAAGAGGGCTAAGGATTAGAGGAGGTTTCTGCCAGCCTGGAGCTCGTGTGGTGGAAAGAATGTGCTCCCGTGACAATGAAACACTGAATGCATAAACACACAGGGCTTCAAGAAAGGGATAAAAATTAATTATCACCGTAATCTGAGCCCAGGGCTTCACATAATAGCAATTTATGTAAACTCGAAATCTCTGTTTCATGCATCCAACAGGCGGCCCTTTCATCTCAGAACTGCTTCGTGAATGCTACCTGGTTTTCAAAATGCCCAAGTAGGCTTACCTGCTCCTTGTAGGATCTGAAGTCCATTCTAAATTCATCCATCTGGGAGAACTGTGGCTCTTTACGAAAATGATAATAAATTAGGGGCTCTTTGCATGTTTGGATACTAATTTTATGGGGACTAATAACATGAGCTTTTTAAAAACCTGCACTTTTTATTGATCAAAAGGAAAATTTATTCATCAAATAGCTCAGAAAGTCAGTGGAGAAAAAGAAGGCAACAGAAGTTTATTCTATTTCCAGCGTTTATTAAATATTGGCCTTGAAGCCAAAATAATGCAGGGGATTGTGTCCTATTCATGGTGGGCTTTTCATCCCATGGATATACTTTTGCAGTTTGCTTAGATTTCTGCTCCAGGGTCGCATGCTAAGTCAATAGTAGTTATAAACCTCTCAGTGCTGTGATCAATACCTCTGGCTGACGTAATCTGGCCTCCGGTGTAATTTACAACAAAGGACAGTTTGGGCAAGCCTATTTTATTGCTTTCAATTCACCAGCTGAAATAATTCACTGCCCTATGACGGAAGTTCTTCCTAGTGTTTTGATAGATAAGGAATTGAGATAGTTCTGAAGGAAGAGGTCAAGTATGAAAAGAGAAAACAGCAGTAAGTGTTTCTCTCTCTGGCAATACTATTTGCATGTCTTTTCAATGTCCTGAAATTGTCTAAAGTGTCACAGGAATGAATTGTGTCCGCGACCGCGTGTGTCCTCAGGAAGATGAGACTGCACACGTAGCATTCAGCTGCAACAATCCAGCGGCCGCCGGACTTCTGCCTGAATCTGAGTTACCATTACCCACTTAATAAGAGCAAAATACGGAGCAATAATTCCTAGCCTCCATTTTCGAGGACTGTGACTCCCACCCTTGCACATTCATCCAATGGTCCTGTAACTCAGGTTGTCCCTGTCCATGCCTAGTGTACACTCTAAGTGTGAAGACCAAAAGAAGCAGAATCGGTCATTGCCAAAGCCACTAAAGGAGCAGCAGAGTGTTCAGAGAAAGAAGAGATGGGGATGTCTTCAGGTGTCCTGCGCTTAAGGCAAAGGTGCCACCACCCTGTCACTGTCTTGTCACTCTTCCTATCTGCGAGCATTACTGTCCTATCAATCTGTGCTCAAGGATGAGAAAAATTGTAGCTGTTTCTACCACACACACTGAAGTGTGAGGTAAGGGTTTGGATTTAAACATCTGTAAGGTTCCTCTCAGACCAACCACCCAATACCTTTACATGTACTTTTATTGTCCTAAAGATATTAGGCTGGGATGAGAGATCAGTAGACTAAGCGCCTGCTTAGGTAAGTGCGGGGACTGGGGCTTGATCCCTGGCACCACATGCTGCGCCGGCCCCGCCCTTGGGTGCGCTGACCCAGTCACTGAGACTGGGAGTGGTGGCACATGCCTGTAATCCCAGCGCTGGGGAGACTGAGACAGGAGGATCACTATGAGTCCAAGCTCCATCGTGAGACCCTGTACCAAATACATTTTTTAAAAAAGTAATACTGCAATTATTTAGAAACTATAATGTTTCAAGTGGTTTTCAACTTATTTATTTTTAAACAGCCTTGTAAGTAAGCAGGTTTAATAAGATTCAATGCATCGTCCGGCTTGGGGGCTTTGCTCACAGGATTGTATTTTTAGTATGTTTAAACTGTGATGCTTCTTCGAAACACTTTATAGACATAAGGGATGTACAGTTCTCACATTCACGAACTGTGTGATCTTGTGACTCTTCCATTAAAAACTTGGAGTGAAAAGGATAATTTTATTTTCCATTACTCAGCACAAGGTCTAACATATACAGGTGCCTGATAACTGTTTACATTAAATAAACCAATTTCCTTGACCTAATATTCTTAAGTCCTGAACTAAAGCAGGCAGGTCAACAATGCAAGATTTTAGTACTCTGCATACATTTTTTTTCTTTATGGTACCAGAGATTGAACTCAGGACCTTGCGCTTGCCAGGCAAGTGCTTATTCTACTGAGCTATCTCCCCGCCCTCAACATACATTTTTATACATTACTCATATCCTTATTTCTTTAGGGATGGAATCTGTCCTGTAGACCAGAAAGTGAAAATATGCCTCCATCAGAAAGTGGAAAGTTAATTTCTACAAGGCAATTAAAGATTCAAAACATGAAGCAAAATTTGTAGAAGAATGCTCTTCACTCCTCTCTCCAGAAGGCTCCGATTCCCCGCTCCGGGTCATGTCAGGGTACGCCACTACGTCAGCAATACCCTTCTTCTGTGGTGGTTTACAATGACGGAGGCTCTGAAGCTGCCACTCAGGTGTAGCACTTATTTGAGAATTTACCAAGCGTTAGACACTAGGGTACAAAGATGGCAGGTTTGTGCCTTTATGGGGCACAGAATGATTGAGCTTTTATGTCATGTATCTGTTATCTGGGAGGAAGTTTGGCTGGGTACAGAGATAGAATTTTCTAGTAGTAAAGAATCAGCCCCTACTATATTTTTGTAAGCATCTTTTATTAATCAGATTTCCCCAAAGTACTACATAATTCTTAAATGGCTAAAATACTCCTTCATTTTCTTTACCATTATAAATTATATGTGAGGATATGTGAAAGTTATTCCTCTGGTATGAGTCAGAGGGTGAACATGCGTGTTGACGGGAAGGACGGCTTTTGTGGGGGCAAGAAGGCCGCCTCTCTTCACTCCCACCGCCCAGGTAGCCACCTGGGCGGCCACAGTGGAGCTAGGGCCCCACTGTCGGATCTTTTGCTCTAAGGGCCGCTGTCTTGTCTTCTGGGCCACTGTCGTCTTTAGCTTCCGTCACATTTTCCTGGAGGACAGTGCTATGCTAGCATAGGGACCAGGTGCTCTGGCAGCTGAAATACTGTCAGGAAACTGCAGGCAGTTCTGCGACCTGGCATCAGCCCCTCTTAGAGAAGACAGGGCCTCCTCAGAACTCAGGGAGGCCAGTCCTAGCTCCAGTCTGTGCATTACGCTGACTAAGTGCTCAGCCCGGGAGGCGCGTCGAGCAGCCAGGTGAACTCAATCCAGGCTTCCTCTGTCACCATGTAAGTGAAGCAGGTAAGCACGCACGGCTAGTAATACACGGCTCTCAGTGTACAAGATGTTACATCACTTTATTTTAACTGTATGATTTATCAGAACAACTATTAACACACAAAGTACCATTCAGCTGAATTGCAGCTATGGGCAGTGCTAAGTATCTAATTCTTAGAAAACTCACTCCCACAGTCCTTCCAGACGCGGTAACCTAAGGACAAGTTCATAAATAGCAAACACGACTTCCACACTGCGGCCTTCTCAAGCAGGTATGTACAAGTGCGCAGCCTGGAGGACGGCGTGTTCCACCAGCTCTCTGTTCCCGTAACATGCGTTTTCTTGATCTCACACAGAGCGGTATTTCTCTGCGGAGCATACATTCTTTTGATAATTCATCACTTACGATACTTGTGAATTAGTATTACTCTTCACATTAATGAAGTAGTACTGTCTGCCCTGAAGTATTTCTGCGGCACGGTTCCTCCTCTCTTCCGGCAAGTCCCCCCATGGCCAAAGGCCTTTGGTTGCAATCATTTTCCTGCAACACAGCCGAACTCAACTCTTGGGTTTCAGTGTAACACACCCTGGCTGGAGCCTCCCTGCGAGCCCCTGGCTCCACGTCCTGGTGACGCAACGAGGGCGGGGTGCCCTGGCCGTCGGTGTTTCCGTATCAGCGTTCACAGCCATTTACAATCACGCTGCTATGAATCCGAGTCACACATGCCTGTGCCGCAGTGTTCACAGTGCAGGATTTTACGGCCTAAAGAAATGTTTTCTATCCTTAAAAATAAACATTTTTATAAAAATATAATACTTTTAATGTTCACATTGACAAAACCAGCTAGAGTAACCTATGCCAATGCACTCTACAGTAGTCAGCACAAATTCCACAGAACAAAACAATACGGAAGTCCTGCCCACAATCACTGTTCGCTCAAGTGAAATAGCCAGGGTTTTCAGTTGCCTTGTTCACTTGTTTGTTGGTTTCTAGGATGTATTTTGCTTACCACAAAACCAGTCATAATATAAAACTGGACTCTCCAAAAGCTTGTTCCTAAAAGTTCATCAGGTGGGAAGCTGCCGCCCGAGAAAGAGGTTACTATTTCCAGCCCCTTGAGCTCTTTTGTTCTGCATACTAGCCACGGGTGGGAGCAATGGACCTTTCGTCAATTGTATGCTTCTTTAAAAACACACTGACTTACCTTTAAAAATATTTATCATCACAAATTACTTGTCTGTTTCAGAGCTGTCATAAAAATACAGATAAAATTTCCAAATGTCCACATTAATTACACCAGAACAGTATCAAACAGTTGGCTTTAGAATGACAACTACATAGGTCCTTGTGACTAAACTATTTTATGAAAATTTGTTAACATTTTCTGCATACAGTATATAAATACCCCAACTAATCTGTAAACACATCTTGTGTCATGCTATGTTGTAACTTGACTTCAATGTCTATGGATATTTTCCAGCCAAAGGAATGTATATAAGAGGATCTAGGAGGGAATGTTTGCCTACAGGCAGATGACATTGGCAATGAAAGTGTCTGTGACCACACAGCATAGAAAAGAGCTCCGAAAACAGTGAAATCCCGAGTGGCCTGGTCTTGGGGTTGCTGGGCCTGCCCTGAACAAGACCATCTCTGGAATTTTTTGTAAGGAGCCCTCAAAATTCGCTGCATCAACTCAGATTTCTGGTTGTCGACTCCAGTATCACAGGAGTGTCGTCACAGCTGCAGGGTTGTCCACGGTCACATGCCTGTGGAAACACGTCTCTGGTTCTTATGTTTTTGTCAGAGGACAAATTAGAATCCAGTGATTGAAATAACAGTACAAAATCCAGTCCTGGTGTAATTTTGACAAGCAAAAGTTGTCTGGGCCTTTTGGGGGCCAGGCAGTGGAGACCTGTAGAAAACGTGGACCGTTGTTAGGGCTCGTACTGTGACGCTTCCCAGAAGGGCCGGGCTCCCCCTCATCACGTGCCCAGGTCAGCGTCGATGTTTTCTTGCGATGACAGCAGAGAAGGATAAGGGGCAACACACTTTACATTGACGTAAGTAGCATTCACATGGACGTAGTGCTCCCCGATGAACGTGGAGAAGATGCTCGATATCCTGGAGACCAGCTCAGAAAAGGACGGGCGCATTTCAGCTTTGGGGTGCCAGCATTTTAGCATCACTTCGTACCTGTTTCGGAAAGAAACACTGTGAGGACCACGGGAAGGAGCCCTGGAACGCAAGTACTTCCTGCCGAGGAAGGGGACACAAGGGACCAGAGGAGCCTGTGCGGATGCCTACTTACAAGGGATCCGGGCAGTACTCGGGCTGCAAGAGCCTTCGGCCTTGCAACAAGTACACCGTGATATCGAAGGTGTTCACATCTGGGTACGGGGGGGCCCCTCTCGTCATCAGCTCCCACAGGAGCACGCCGAAGGACCACTAAGCAACAAGAGACAGGAGACGCAGGTGAGGAAGTGTGGCCACACAGGCGGAAGACAGGAAGGGTCCTGCTGGCAGACCTGCTGCCCAGAGTCAACACTATCCGTTGCCTGGGTGAAAATTGCCTTAAGGATGATCACACTTCACGATACATGATACACATTTCATGACCTGCTTCAGACAGCATCAGAGATTGTCCAGATTATAAGTACGTGTAGTTTTCCAAAAGAATATTTGAAGTTATATGATGAATAAAATTTCATTTATAGCTCATGGAGTACATTTTCTAAGCTCACTCCTGTAGCTATGGTCAAAGCACCAGTGTTCCGTGCCTTTCCTTTCCTCTCCTTTCCTTTTCTTTCTTTTCCTTTCCTTTCCGCAAGAGGGCTTATTGTTAAATAGTATGAAAGAAAACAAGAGAAAAATGGGTTTTATCAAAGAAGTTATGGTATGTGGGTGTAGTGAGCATTGCAAAAAAAAAAAAAAAAAAAAGATTTTACTTAACCATTAACATGCTTTTTTAACCTTTTCTGGATCATTGGTGATTAATTAGGAAAATTAGAATTTTATTATTTTTTAATTTCCACAATCTGCATATTTTAGGGTACAAAAGAATACATGGAAATGGGGCCTGGCCCTAGCTCAGTCCTTTAAGTGGCTGCTTCCACAAAGCTGTCAGCCTCAGGTTGCTGGAGTTCGAACCTCACAACTCTCCCGCTGGCCGAAAGTGCCCTGAAGGCATTCGAGGAACAAAAAAAAAAAAAAAAAAAAAGAATATACGGAAATGTATTTAGCAGTTCAATTTCACAGCAAAATCTTGGAAACAACCCAAATGCTCATCAACTGAGGAACGAATAAAAAAGATGTGGTCTTTTTACACAATGGAGTACTACTCAGGTATAAAAAAGATAAATTTGAGGCTTTTGTAGATAAATGGATGCAACTAGAGACTGTGTTAAGTGAAATAAATCAGACCCACATGTGCAAACATCGTATTGTCTCACTCATGTGAGAACCTGAAAGAGTAAATAAAATCTGAAAGCACAAATATGTTTCTATCCTCTCTTTCAGTATTTTTCCTACAATTTTAGCTATTAGTAAGAGAAGATAAAGAAAACTTTCCAGTGTTTAAATTTGTAGGATTTCAAAATGATATAAACACTTTTTAAGAAATGTAACCATATCTAGATGTTAATGTTAATAAGGAAAATTTATATTAAATATCAGAAATAATAAAACTGCTGGGCAACAAAGCTACACAGTGAGAACTAATTTCAATTAAATTGTAATTTGAAAATGTCAAAACATTAGATTAATATAAAACAGCTGTGTCAGTACTTTAAGGGAAGACCGCAAAGACGCAGAGGCTAAGCGACTTGCTAAGATTCCCCAGTATATCTGAAGTCATGCTGGAATTCTTGAGCCTTGGATCTTGCTGAGTTTCCTGCACTTCACTAAATGTGCACTTTGCTGGTTTAAAGGACTGCTTGGGAACTGGGCATGGTGGCCCTCGCCTGCAATCCCAGCGCTGGGGAGGCTGAGAGAGGAGGATCACTATGAGTCTGAGCTGCATAGCGAGACCCTGTACCAAGTACATAAATAAAGCACGACTCAGAATCGCTCAGGCTTCCGCATCATCTCCTCTTGAATGTATGCCAAGGAGAACATGGGACTCAATTCTGGCTGGGTGACACCTTCCTGGTCACTTTCAGGCTAAGAAGCACATGGAGGGGGACATGAGCCGCTGAAAAAATGAAACTTGGAGATCAAAAAATGCCTCTGAATATTGTGATTGAAAGGAAGAGATAAATATGGTTGTTGCTGAAAAAAGCTCGATTAACGGCTCGTTGCCGTTTCCCGGGGCACAGCCCTTTCAGGCCACTGAATCCCTTGATCCAAATGGCTACTTCATCTGACCTTCTAAAATTGAAGATTCCAAGGGCTGGGGATGCCGCTTGCCTAGCATGTACGAGGCCCTGGGTTCAATCCCCAGTAGCACCCTCAAAGAACAAAAACCAAAACAATAACACAAAATCCCAAACCAAAACTGAAGTTTCCACAGCCTGAAAAATCTCACAACTTATTCTAGTAACTTTATTGTGTTAACCTTCAAGTTCCGAAGCCTGTTCTGACAGGCCTGAGGCCTTTGCAGAGAAGCAAGGGAACGTTCCAAGGCAGGTGCCGAGCTCGCGTCCTCACCGAGACCTCCTCAGCTACCGCCTCCGGCTACCTCGGGGGCAATGCGCAGCAGCGGCAGCGGGCTACGCGAGGCGCTACCAATCCCAGACGGCACCACACCAGAGGGAACCAGCGCCGCGCTCCGCATCCTGAATGTTTTTGATCAAACAAGTAGATTTATGAAAATATACTCTAGGTATTTGTCAGACGACCAACTCTTATGTTTAAAGATACCTGAAATTAGTGGTGTTGAATTCTTTTACTAATTAAATTACCATGAAATGACGGCTATGAATGAAAACCAGGAGAAACACCAATGTATTACCACGTCTGATTTGGTGGTAAACTTCTGGGTTTGCAGACTTTCTAAGGCCATCCACTTCACTGGCAGCTTCGCGCCTGTCTTGTTGTGCACACTGTAGTACTCTTTGTCATACATGTCTCTGGCAAGACCGAAGTCAGCAACCTTGACAGTGAATTTTTCATCCAACCTGCAGGAAGACCAAAAATTATTACTGCTGTCTGCAACAGAATAACTAACTTAAAATGGTGGTGCAGATCTCCGGATCAGAACAAGTGGCACCAGTATTAGACATCTCTAACTTTGGAAGGGAGTGTTTCCTCTGGCCTATTGACTAATGCTGAATTCCCCCAGAACTCTTGAGCAAAAGAATTACATCACAAATTCAACTGGCCGAGCAGGGCGGTCACTCATGACATGGCATGCAAATACCAGTGCTGCTCTTCTCTAGAGCTGGAGAAGAAGGAAAGCTGGCTCCCTCTCAGCCTTCCTTGGTTGCTAAACAGAGCGCGGCAACTGCCTACCCGCAGAAATCACCGATCTTCACTGGCGAACATACTGACAATATGTAGTCTCATGGGAGGCGCAGGACATGGGGCGTTGTTTTAGCTTTTATTCTCCAACAGAGTAGGTCAGGACACAGAACCCAGATCTCACACCACTGAGGCAACGGAGAAACAGGGGGTTCTGTAAAGCATCTCAGCAAACTGAGGTTCTGTGAACTGGATCAGTACTCTGTGCTTAAGTGACTTTTATGGTGCCAATGGACCAAAACCGCGGTAGAGAATTAATAGCCCGTTCTTTCATTCACACATGCCATAAGTCATGAATCAGGGTTGTGCCAGGGAAAGCTCTGAATTACAAACTGTTGACTGTTGCATCACACAGCCAGGGAGTCAGACACAAATAAAAGTTCTTTGTCTATTCACTGCCAAATGCCATTTTTGGTAGGGCTTCTGCAGGCCGACTTGAAATGGACTCTTGGGCAGTGACATTCTGTTGGTGTCCGTGTTACTAGCCCTCTCCTTTCCACCAGGAAATGCTGCAGATCAAATTCTCCCTCCCAAACCCTAATGCAGTGTGAAACCACAACACTGGGGCTGCTGGTGGGAAGGGCCAAGAAATGCAAGCGTGCACAACAGCTGTTTAAGACCCCCTAAAGAGCAACCTTTTACATTCTTTGTTTGATAAAGCCCGAAAGCCCCCCCCCCCCCATGCCTGGGGCTTATACATCCATTTAAAACAGTACAGGAAATAAAGGATTTTTGCATAAGAAGAGAAAACACCCTGGCCTGCACAGTGGGAGCCAGCACCGGGCCACTACGGAGCTGAGGCTGCTGAGCTTCCCATACTCACATACAGTTCCTTGCAGCCAAGTCTCTGTGGACAAACTTTTTGCTTGCAAGATATTTCATGCCCTTGGCTACTTGAAGACCAAAGCCTATAAGATCTTTCACGGTCGGGTTCTGCAAACAAAGAGTTGGAGAAGTGTAAATTAAGCCGCTCAGAACCCAGTGCTCTAACTCTGATTTCAGACCCTGAAGTACCTTGTCTCAGATAACTAGCGCCCACTGGTAGCACCAAGTACTTGTTCAATATTCACTATATACAAAGCACTAGGCTAGATGTTCTTATGAATTATGACCAATTCTTACACACGCCTGTAAAGGTGTTACAGCCTCCACATTTCATCTGAAAAATGAAGTATTTCATAATGGAGAGTTTTATGTTCCACCTCCCCTTTGTTTTTTTTGCAGTGCTGAGGACTGAACCTTGGGCTTCATGCAAGTTAGGCAAGGGCTGTACCACTGAGCTGCATCCCCAGCTCCAAGGTCTTCTTATCTCTCAAGAACGATGAGGCCAACAGGTCGGGAGACCACTGCTGCTGACCACAGTTGGATAGTCTAAGATGATGGGGAATGTCCAGCTACGCAGGGTCATGTGGGAAAGCACAGGAGACAATCAGAAGCAGAGAGAACAGGAGAGGCAGGAGGGAGGCCTCCTGCTGTAGTAGAGGTCTCTACTGTGGTTTCCATAGGAAGCAAAGGTGAGGCAGGGTAAGCCAGTTTCAGATTGGTTACCTGGACTAATTTCTGTAAGCTCTGGAGAGGGGAGCAAGGCTCTCCCTTCTTGTCCAGTAGCTGGCAGTGGAATGACCAGGGCAGGTGCAGTGGCTGAAGTGTGGGTGCTAAAGTGGTTGGTTCATCTATGAAATACATATTCAGGAAGCAGGTGAGGGCTGGGAGATAGCTCAGTGCCGTAAGCACCTGCCTGGCAAGTGTATGGTCCTGAGTTCTATCTTCAGTACCGCAAAGAACAAACAAACAAAGCAGAAGGCAAGTTGTTTATAATCTCTAGGAATCAGCCCTGGGCATAGCAGAACCTTCAGGGTTAGCAGGCTTCAGAGGTCAAACCATGAGAAACACACACAGGGCCTTACAGAGCAGTAAATCACGCCACGCCACTCAGACGTAAGTGGCGCAGCTAGGATTTTACCCTCCTCTGTGAAAGCTGTTAAGGAGAAGTTCACCTCCCCAGACTCAGCTCCTGAAATTCTGGGCCAGCAGAGAGAACAGGATGGCTCATTCTCTGTGACCCCCTTCACAGAACTGGACACACACCTTTAGTAAAGATGACCTTGTGGCCAACAGCCTGATGAAGGCCTGGTCATCAGCAAGGGTCACTGCGCAGCTGGTGGGCACAAGGCACAGTGGGAGGGGCCCAGCGATGGGCTGCCACCCCCCTGATGCACAGTGTACTCCTCCTCGGGTTATGAAAGGCCAGAGTACTATGCTCTATCGGATGATTCTGTGCTTCAACCCTAGGGAATTAAACAGTACTGCCGAGAAGGCAGTGCAGCATCTGAGCGGGGCAGGGGAGTGGCAGGAGTTAAAGTAGGATCTCTCAGGGGAGCTTCACACTATGCAAGGGAATGGACGTCATTGGCAAAAATTCACCGAGAGTGAATTGTTTTATTCTTTTGCTTGAACACAACTTATCTTGAGCTTTTTTTTTTTTTTTTTTTTTTTTTTTTTTTTTTTTTTTTTTTTTTTTTTTTTTTTTTTTTTGCAGAACAGGGGATTGAACTCAGGCCCTTGCACTTGCCAGGCAAGTGCTTATTCTACTGTACCATCTCCCTGGCCCCAAGCTTATTTTCTTTCAGAACTTGACACCATGTTTCCAAAGGTGTCTGATCAACGCTATTCTGTTGATTTCCAGAGATCTGGAATAAGGGAACCAAGAAGGAGCCTGGAGCCATGGATGAACTCAGTTCTGGGGACTCCCCTCCCTCCCCCACCAATTCCTTGGTCCCGGCCTAGCAAACATTTGTTCACCCTTTAGGTCCTGGCATAAAAATGTCATAAAGCAAAGTCCCACTTGCAAGAGCTCACAATCTTCTTTTGTAACCCCGAGCTCATTTATTCAGCAAATATTTACTGACAGCCTCTGAGTCGGAAACTATCTTAGGCTGTGGAGCTATAGAAACGAACAAATACACCAAGATTCCCCACCCTCGTGGGCTTGCATCCTACGGCATGTGTGTCCACGTACATAGGCAGCACGCATATATGTAAAGTAAAAAAAGGTAAAATTAATTTAATGTATTTGTCAACCCAACACATCTAATATATTACTTCAACTTGTAATCAATATGAACAATTATTAATCAGATACCTTAGTTTGTTATACTAAATATTCTCCATGTTATGTGCTCTGCCCTTACAGGACATCTTCATTTGAACTTGTGACAGTACGCAGGAGCTCTGTGTCATGGTACTGGATAGCTCAGGCACACTGTATCGCAGGGTAGAATCAAGGAGGACAGTAAAGCCAGGAGACAGACCACAGCAAGATGATCGGAGTGGGCCAGTTACAACGTTAAAAAGATCAGGGAAGCCTCAATTTGAGGAAGACTTTAGGACAAATTGCTAAAGGACACGATGGAGAGGGATGTGTGGAGGGCTGAGGGAGGAGTGCTCTAGGCAGATGGAGTGGCAAGTGAAAAGGTCCTGAGGTAGGTGCGAGGGCGGCGAGCAGAAGGACAGGAGGGCCCTGGTGCATAACTAATTCTTCGCGTCTCCTGGAGCTACAGCTCCAGGTGACTCTGCTAAAACCCTGTTAGATCTCCATCTGCCCCACGATCCCTAGTTCCTGATGCATAGTAAGCGCTGGAAGGTGATTTAATGGACAAGCTGGGTGGTGGAGCGGGGCTGCTAGCTGAGCAGGTAGGATACTGCCCCAGGACACCCTTGCAGGCACCACATCACGCCAGCAGGACAAAGGCTCCAAGGAGTCATGTTCTACATAAATGGCTTTGGCTAGCAGCTTTGTAAACGACTCAAAGCCAGCATGTTCTGAAGGCACGGCTGGCTCGAGAATATACTTACATGAGTCTCATTTCGAATGAAATTGCGAAGGTCTCCGTGCTTCATGTATGGCAGGACCACCAGCGGAGACCCTTCACTTCGAAGGCAGATGCCCAGGAGGGAGAGAACATTAGGATGGCTGAAGTCTTTCATGATGATTCCCTCGGTCAGAAACTGGGAAACTTCCTCTATGTCAGTGATTCCTGAGAAATTGGGGGCAGGAGGGATAGAATAGTTATCACAGAACAGTGGTTGCTTTGTCAAATTTGCAAAAGAAGCCCAACAAAATACAAAACCACTGGTCTCAACTTCACATTCTGCAACAGCACGGAAGCCGTGAGTCCCCCGGGAGCAGAAGGTGTGCGCACACCCCCTCAGGCCCTGGGAGCGGCACGGCTGGGAATCTTTTTTTTTGGTACCAGAGATCGAACTCAGGACCTTGCTCTTGCCAGGCAGGAGCTTATGTTGCTGAGCTATCACCCCAGCTACTCTTGAAACTCTTCAACTAAAGGCAGGTTAACAACAGAAAAAGATTTATTTAATTAATGTTTTTTTTCTTAGTGCACACTTGCAGAGCATGCTGATCCCATTGGTCGTGGAAGCTCTGCGGGCATGTAACACCTCAGTTCTACTTTCTTCCCCGTTCTGCACGGCCCTCCCTCGCCCCCCACCTCTTGGTCGCCTGCCCATTCCCCAAAGTTCTATTTTTATTTTTTTTCTTTCAATTAATTTGTTCATTCCTTTCCATCTCCCTCCTGCTTTTGTCTCCATTCCCATTTGCAAAAGATCTTACTTCCTATTATCTGTTTTTTATCTTGACCTTTATATGGGTTTTTAATTTAAGAGAAATCATGTGATATTTAAGCTTGTGTGTCTGATGTATTTCATTTAATATTACAGTATCAAGGTACATCCATTTACCTATAAATGCCTCCAGTTTATCCTCCTTCATGGCACAGTAGTACTTGCTTGTGTCTAAATAACACATTTAAAAACACCTATTCATAAGAGCTAAGTCCTGCCAACAGTCTATACTGATGGACATCTAGACTGTCTGCAGGACTTAGCTCTTATAAATCATATTGCTTTAGACATGGGTGTGCAGGTCTCATTGTAATTTGGTGACTTTAACTCTTTTGGGAAGATACCTAAAAGGGGAATATGTGAGACAAAAATCTGTTCTATAAGATCCAAACGGCTCTAAGCTTGCAAGAAATGGTCCTTTTTCACTGGGATGCGATGAAGGCAGGCAGGTGTGCAGAAATGTGATGTGATCTACTGCTGGCCAACTGAGGGGGAGGCCCAGCCAGGCCTGTGTTCTGACTCTTCTTGTGTTTCTGTGTAACACTCCTTCTGCCTGGGTACAGGATATGAGCTACCACCAGATGAGGCAGCTCAGAGAATAGGATACAGAGTCAACATGCAAAAATCAGTAGCATTTTTGTACACAATGAACACACTGAGAGAGAAATTAGGGACACCATGCCTTTCACAATAACATTCAAAAAAAAAAAAAAAAAGAAAAAACCCCTTAGGAATCAATCTCACAAAGGATGTAAAAGATGTTTACATCGATAATTACAGTATTCTGAGAAAAGAACTTGAAGGGGATTTGAGAAAATGGAAAAATACTCCATGCTTCTAGATAAGAAGAACCAACATTGTGAAGATGGCCATATTCCCAAAATTGCTATACAGAGTCAATGCAATCCCACTTAAAATACCATTAGAATATCTCACAGGGCTAGAGAAAACTTTCCTCAAATTCATTTGCAACCAGAAGAGACCCAGAATATCAAAGGCAAACTAGGAAACAAAGGAAAGGAACCCTTCTGCACTGTTGGTGAGAGTGCAGACTGGTACAACCACTGAGGAAATCAGTGTGGAGATTCCTTTAAAAGCTAGGATCGGAGATCCCATTCAAGCCAGCTGTTTCCTTCCTGGGTATTTTTCCAGAAGAATTGAAAACCTCACACCACAGTGATGTATGTGCACCTGTGTTTATAGCAGCACAGTGTGTCATAGCTAAATCCTGGAAACAACCCAGATGCCCATCAACTGACGAATGGATAAAGAAGATGTGCTATTTTTACACAATGGAGTATTATTCAGCTATAAAACAGGATAAATTTGAATCTTTTTCGGTAAATGGATGCAACTAGAGAACATACTCTTAAGTGAAATAAATCAGACCTGCATGTACAAACATCGTATTGTCTCCTTAGTGTGAGAACCTGAAAGAGAAAAATGGAATCTGAAGGCTACAATAGAGACTGGGGAAAGGGAATGAACTTATTCAAAAGGAAAGAGTTACTGAGTTGAGGAGGACAGGAGAGGGAGTAGGGAAAGGAGATTTATCTATGTATATAAAGAAGATGGTTTGGACCACTGTACTATGCATTTCTGCTGGTATGTAGAAAGGAGCTGTTAATGCTTTAATTTGTCTCTTTTTTCAGTTGTTTGTACTTTTCCTTATACATTTCTCTCTTCTTCTTCCAATTTTACATGCATATATTTGGTAATATGAATAACTGGTTGGAAGACAACACTATGTATTATAACAAATACTGTAAAATTCATAAAAATTCTTCATCACTTATTTTATTTTTGATGTGGTTAGTACAGGGTCTACAGGGCCTCACTAGGCAGATTGGACTCATAGTGATCCTCCTGTTTTTGGCCTCCTAAGTACTGGAATTACAGGCGCATGCCACCACACCCACTATCTGTTGCTGTCTCAGTGTACCCCAGGGGCAGGGCCAGCATGGCACTCTGGGGATTGAACCCCTGTACTCTCTTTAAAAAATAAAAATAATTTTTTTATGCTCAGCTTCCAAACAGAAGGACAGTTACAGTAATAGTTCTAGATGTTATAGCTGGCTTTGGAAGAAAGTGGCTACAGCTTTTATGGCCTACTTCTATGAAACTCTAGCAGGGGAGAAAGGAGAAGCAAGGACGGGAGGAAAGGTCCAGGAAGTGCTTTTGCTTGCGAGGCCCCTCACTCTCCCTTAGAGTTCAGAGTACTCAGCGTGTGCCCAGGCGCCACACCCGAGGCATGGCCTCCCGGGCCCCCACAGTGTCACCCTGCGCCTTCACACTCCACCTGCGCTGCTTCTGCAAGATCCTGCTGGTGAGCAGGTGCTCAAGCAGACTCTCCGTCTGTCTCATATAGAGAAGCTCCATGGAAAGTGTGGAGACACAAGCTGGCAAATCTACAATGGGCCAGAGACTAGATAGCTTCTGGTTTTGTGGGCCACATGGTCTCTAGGAAAATGCCAGACTCTGCTGCAGAACCATGAAAGAAGCAATGTACAGACAGACAGACAGACAGACAGACAGTAAGTGGCCGTGTCTCAGTCAACATCACCAAAATGGTGCGGGGCTCAACTGCCTGATTCTCAGGCTGAGAGAATTTGAAGACCTATCAGCACATGGTGTACAAGTAGATACATTTAAATATAGTAGTTTCTAATCATTTCCAGAGTGACACAATGAGGGGTCAGTACCAGTTAGCGTTAGTGAAGAGTTAGCAACATTAACTTATTAATTTCACTAGACCGTATTTGGTGCCCAGGATGGTGCTGATATTCTTTCACAAACGAAATACATTCTGAGGCCTGGTGAAGATCCCCACAGTCAATATGCACTGAACA
Source organism: Octodon degus (assembly GCF_000260255.1). Lineage (NCBI taxonomy): Eukaryota > Metazoa > Chordata > Mammalia > Rodentia > Octodontidae > Octodon > Octodon degus. Next base: position 1,218,800 of record NW_004524789.1, read on the forward strand.
GAACCCAACACACACAGCAAAGCACAAAGGTTTCCTGACGTGAGGACTCTTCTGAGTACAACTCTCTCCTGAGGCAAATTTACTGACCACCACACGCAGTCCGTCACAGTGTGCTGTTCTTTTCCATGTAGATTGCCCTGTATTTTGTGATCAGACTCTTCCACTCCAACTAACCACCTAGAACGGCACTCAGCATAGAGGTTTATAGTTAAAGAGGCTGACCTAGTTCTGGCAGTAGCACATGTCTTGCAGGGAAACCTTGCACCATGCATTTAAAGCCCATTAATTCTCATAGAAATCTGCACTATGACTGGCTATTCCACGTTGAAAAATATAGACAGAAACATTGCTGGTGGCAATATAACCTAGTACAAGCACTACAGGAAAATCAGTACAGAGATTCCTCATAGAACTAAAACTTAACATTCCCCTGGACTCTTTCCTCAGTATCTTCCTGAGAGAGCTAAAGGCATCAGACTGTGGTGATATACAGAAACCCATTCTTTACAGCAGCACAACAGCTAAATCTTGAGAGTGACCTATATGCCTGTAAGCTGATGGGACTGGATTAAAAAAGAGGTTGTATACATATAATGGAGTACTACTCAGCCATAAAAAGGATGGATTTGAGTTACTGATTGGAAAATGAACGCACTTTTATTATTATCTTTTTGGTTGTTACAGGGTCTCACTACACAGCTCGGATTTATGGTGACCTCCTGCTTTTAGCCTTCCCAGTGCTGGGATTACACAGGTGCTTTACCACGCCAAGTCTCAGTGGCTGGCTCAGAGTGCCCTGGGGCAGTGCTGGTGCAGCATGTGGTGCTGGGGATTAAACCCTGGTCCCTGCACTTGCCAAAGCAGATGCTTAGTCTGCTGAGCAATCTCACCAGTTCTGCACCTTTATTTTAAAAGAAATTTTTTTTGGCATCAGGGATGGAACTCGGGACCTTGTACTTTCCAGAAATGCACTTATGGTGCTGAGCTATCCCCCAGGCTTATGCATACATGTTTAGACCATAAAGCTAAGGAAAAAAATTAGACACAGGAAGCTATTGTATGGCTTCTGTCTCTTTCTCCTTCTTTTTTTTTGTATTTAGTACAGGGTCTGCAGGGGCTCACTACATAGATTGGACTTGTAGTGATTCTCCTGTTTTCAGCCTCCCAAGCACTGGGATTACAGGCATGCACCACCACACCCAATCTCAATCCCCAGCTCAGTGTGCCTCTTCCCCGGGAGGGCGGGCCTGGGCTGGCACAGCACTCCGGGGAGCAAATCCCGGTCTGTGTCTGCCTAAGCAGGTGCTTTAATCTGCTGAGCCATCTGGCCGGCCCTCTATGGCTTCTATTATGAGAAACCCAAAGAATAAATCATTGAAAGAGCAAAGTCAAAAACAACAAGAAGCTGGAAGACAGATTTTGTGGAGATGGGAAAGGGATCTGAGGATGAGGGGGATTACAGGGAAGAGAGGAAAAGGGAAGCGAAGGGGACTAAAGTGAGACCCGGATGTGTTCCAGTCTCTGCAATAAATGTATCACTAACATGTGAATAAAGAAAGAGAAAGTTAGACCTGAAAATAGGAAAAAGGAAGCCTGGGAGCTCAGTAGGAAAAAGGAAGCCTGGGAGCTCTGTCAACAAAGGTGGAGCCAGAGACATCTTAGTATGTGGAACAGACCGCGCTGTATAACACAGCAATTTATGGTTACAATTATGGCTCTGCGTCATCAGTAAGGAGTTGGTTTCTATGTGGAAGCATTCCGTTTCACAGAGTATGAACTTCATCTTTAAAAGATTTTTTTGTCTGTGGCTGGCTCCACCTGCCTTGGGGGCGGTGCTGGGGATCAAACCGCTGTCCCTGCGCTTGCCTAAGCTTGCCTAAGTAGGTACTTTCGACCCCTCAGCTATCTAGCTGGCCCTTTAAAAATTTTATAAATAATAGCTAAAATTTTAAGAAATGTTCCAGAATTAAAAGAGGGCAAGTTTTGCTTCTTTAGAAAGTTCAGACATACAGACCACTCATTCCTCAAACACGCGGATAAATGAGGTCTTACCAGGCTTATAACATTTCAATTTTCTGCCAGCACATTTCTCTCTTATTTGTCTTATTTAATTTTTTATCATTTTAATGGAACTTGTGGTTAAAATATAATTACAGTGATGCCTCAGGGTCAAATGAGTCATTATTATCGTATGGGCCAACGTGCTTCCAGTAGTTTCCATGAATGTCACTTGTAAAACAAATACCATAAGCCCAGCGCAACTAAACGATACTCAGGTCATCCACGAGCCTCACTCCTCCTACACCCCTAATAAGGAGGGCTCTGAGGGCTGCTCTCAGAGGGATAATTTTGATAAGAATCTAGTCCAATAAGACTTTCCCTAGATCAAACAAATGTCAGATTTGGATCCGGAAGTTCAACAGTAGCTGATTTTTTCCACAAGGGACAGTATGAATCAACATTTTCTTGTAAGCTTTCATGAGTTTGCAGACCACAGAACTGCCCTCCTCTGCTGAGTAACTTAGGAGGAAGCAACTTACTGTTCAAGGATTTCACAGCACAGTGGGTTTTCCTGCCGTCACTGTCCAGCAAAGCCCCATGGTAGACACAGCCAAAATGTCCTACAGGAGGAAGGAAACTGGGTCAGCTCTGCATGATATTTAATTATGCAACAGTTACTAAGGCCTTCACGATCTCCACAGCACAAGCAGTGCACTGTTTTGATCCTGTAACGACACCTCATCGATGGTATGGGTGTTTGTAAATGTGATATGTCTCTAGGTTATAAGCGATATGGTTATTTATATATGGCAAAAACCATAGGTGATGTTACTGTTACTAAAAGTTTACATAATACAATATTCAATGATAGCAGAGCCTCTGAAAATAGGCTCAATATTCTGCATAAAAGAAATTTATTATTTTTAAGGATCAAATATTTTTAAAATATGAAAACATTTCATCCACTGGAAGAAATGTAATATAAGCTTCCTATGTTCCGGTAAATAAAAATGAAGTATTAATGTTACCCTTAATAATTAGAGTAGTATTATAGGCTAAGGAGTCCCCCATTGGTCACCAGTTAATACGTAAGCCAGGCTGGCAGACACTGAAAGGCAGTTGCCCCAGAGAGGCAATTCACTCTGACTCACCGCATGCATGTCCCTCCAGCTTTAAGCACATCATTTGCCCAAGGGGAGCCTTTCATCCAGGGGCAGTAATTTTTCCTGAGGTGTCAAAAGCCTGATAGCTCTGTAAGTCATTCACTGATTGATTTGTCTACCCAGCCACAATGTCCTGAGCGCCTACTCTGTGAGTGTCAGGGATTAATCTGCCCTCTCATAATACAAAGAGTTGAAACCCTTGCTCTTGAGTTGCTTCTATTTTCCCGGAGAAAACCATAAAAGCAAATCGCAGATAATATTTATAGGCTGTTGATGAGTATTTCTTCAACAGAGAAAGAACTGCCATTTCAGCACCTTTCATAATTAAAAGTCCCTCTAATTTTACAATGGGTAGAAATAGAACTCAATTATGAGGCTACATGCTCTAAAATTAGCACAATTACTTGGATTTACAGGCTGATAATAGAGCGATTTATTACTGGGATATAAGTCACAGAAACATGTTTGTGGACAATGACCAGCTCTTCGGGACAGGGCAGCATACTCAGGATTAAACTCGGTGTGTGTGAAGCCACTACAGGAAAAGGAGAAGCCTCGTGTCCACGTAAGGCAGGCAGCCCTGTCAGTTTCTCTTATGTGACAGTGGCAGATGTCCCTACAAATGCTTGTAGTACATATAGTGTAAAACAGATCATAGACCATTCAGCATCAGGTTCAAAAGCATTTCAGAAAAAGAAAAAAGAAGAGATCGAGGTCCACTTCCTGGCTTCCGGTTGCTTTCTTTTCCTGCTAAGACGTCTCTGGATACTGTTCATACTAGCTGTTACTGCTGCTCGGGTGAGCTTGTTACAAATACTCATTCCTCTTTGTACAGAGAAATTGGAGTGCGCTGTGCAGATGATGTATGCTGCCCGAGGCTGGGGGAATGCTATAAAGTCCCTGTCTTCTGATGCTGTCCAGCAGTGTACAAGCTGCTATAAACCAGGACTTCATGGAGCTGGTCACTGTTCTCAAGGTAAAGAACGGCTGGAGGGCGACAGGCGTGAAATCATGGAACTGGAAGGAATGATTTTAAAGAGGAAGTCAATGGCTCAGTCCAAGGAGCTACAGTTGCTAGCATGAGAAACACAGAGAAGGAGAGGACATACTGTTTATTCCTAACACATCTGGGAAGTTCTCCAGCTGCCTCCCCGCACAGGCCAAGTCCCTGGGATCTGGCCTGCAGGGATGCGTTTCTGCAGACCAGAAACAAGGGCACTCATCAGCTGCCCCACCACTGTCTCAGTTCCTAATCTGCAAAGGCAGAAGATAAAATGTGCACTGGAAAACCGTGTTTAACACAAAGCGGAGTGGAAACACTTACCTCGCCCTATGACTTCATTGAAGTGCACAATCAGGCTGCTGGGCCCGATCACTACGTGCTGCACTGCTTGGACCAGCTCTGGGTTGAGAGCGCTGAGGTCAATGTGGACTGTATGTTGTAGCAGTGGACTGGACATATCCGAGTCTCCGCTATTTAGGATGGGGGACAGGTCCGTCAGAGGATACTGAGCTTGTCTGCACGACCCGTTCTGAGATGAGTTAGGAAACTGGTCTGCAACATAAAGCAGAGTTACAAGAACACAATAGTGAAATCTCACCTGATGGAGAAGCCAAAGGGCAGCAAGCTGAATTATCACATCAGTGAGGAACAAAATTAAAATTAAACAAATGGTGGTTATAACATTGAATAAGGCTAAGAATCGCCTCTGATAAAAATGGTGGAGTAAGTCGGGAAACAATACTGGCTTATTTTATCAAATGTTTATGATTTTCTTTTTCTTTTTTTTCCCCTACTTTTGGCAGAACCAGGGATTGAAGTCATCTCCCCGGCCCCCTATGATTTTCTTTTATGTAGACTAAGTGTTGACTTTGAAAGCTATTTGCTTTCATTCCCAAGGACATTTTTCTTTTCATTAACAGCAAAAAATCATGTTGAAGTTTATTTTTGAATATGTTATATCTTTAAGAATGAGAAGCAGCAAGTTGGTCTCCAAAAATTCAGCTTAAAGGTAAGAAAATGAAAAAGATCCCTTTTGAGAGACATGTTTATTAACAAATGAGTAGTTGTGTGGAAATCTGTAAGAAATCCCAACCAAGGCAAAATAAATATTAAATTATATATTATTATATACAGACTGACTACCCTTCTGTAAAGTGCCTGGAATCAGAAGCGCTCTATTTCCGGTTTCCTTAGATTTGGGGACAGCTGTGGGGAATTCACTGGTCGAGTACCTGTGGTCTGAAATGTTCCCAAAAGCCAAAACTTTTGAGCATCATACCAGCGATCATAAAATTTTGATCTTGGAGCATTTGAGATTTTAGGTTTTCAGGTCAGAGATGCTCAGTCCAGACATATAATTATATATAACTAGAAATGCATGGTGGTGACATTTTCATAAACTTAAAAGCTTCCCATGTTAGTGATAATCCTCCACCTTCTGGTCCTGCTGTCGATTTAGTGTTACGGTCTTTCAGAGAGGCAGCCTGGCCCTGGGCTTGTGCACCACCCCACTACCTAGCTGAGGCCAAGAATTTATTACTGCAATTGGACAGGAGCTGCTAGCAAGCTGATCTTTACAGTGAAGGCTTTGGGAGAGCTTCAGGCAAGGCGTTCTTGGGAGAAGAAGCGAGTCGCCGTTTCCCAGCTAGGGGACTAGGAGGTGGAGGTGCACACCCTTCATGTCACATGCAGTGGCTGTGCAGATGCCTATGGGCACCAACAGGTGATGTTCTCTGTATGTAAATAAACAAGAGAATCCGAACTTGGGAGGCAAAAGCTGATGCTATTTTCTAATCCCATTTAAGCACATGTGGAATTTTCTGTGGTGGAAGTTGGTTAATAATAAATACTCGGCCAGGGAAGCTCAACAGTGGTTCCAGAAAAGTCTGTGGGGCACCTATGGGCACAGGCATCACTAGCTGGAAATAAGCCAGACACAACGTCCAAGGGAGGCTGGAGAATGCTAGGGAGCATCTGAAACGCTGGGTGGGCAGGGGAAAGGGGAGGTCCACTCAGGGGCCTGCTCCTTAGGCCCCAAGGAGGGCGGTTCTCTGAGCCTTTCTTGGGGAGCTGGAAAGGCCAGTAAGGCTCTCTAAACCCCTGCCTCCACCTTCGTTTTCTAACCCTTCGCTCTGAGGGATCAGGGTTGTAAATCCTTAGGGCTGTGGGGACCACGGGAAATCTGCAGTGAGATCCTGGACAAAAGTCCTCTGGCAGGGAACTTCCAGTGACCCTTTAGCTAAGAGCAGATGTGCAGACACCAATCTAGACCAGCACTGTGTAACCCTGTGGAGCACCACAGAGAATTCTGGGTCTTCTAAAGACTCTCAAGGCTAGGGGCCAGCCAGATAGCTCAGTGGACTAAAGCACCTGCTTAGGCAGACACAGGGACCAGGATTCCATCCCCGGCATGCTGTGCCAGCCCTGCCTCCAGGGCACACTGAGACAGAGATCAAGACTGGGTGTGGTGGTGCGCACCTGTAATCCCCGCTCTTCGGAGGCTGAAAATAGGAGGATCACTACGAGTCCGATCTGTGGAGTGAAACCCTGTAGACCTTGTACTAAAATACATTAAAAAACAAACAAACAAACAAGACTCTCAGGCTAGCCCACTAACGGCAAAGAAAAGCTCTGCAGCTGTGAGCTGTGCACTCTCTTCCATCTTCTCTATAAATGGTCCTCTTTTGCCAGTATTTACTTTTTCATGTTTCCAAGAAAGGTTCACAGTGCACAGGGGAAGGAGCTCCGTGTTCTTAGCAATGATGACAGAATTTTGCTGAGCAGGAAGTTCGGAAGGTTACAAAAGATTTATTCATTTTTTTGATACAGGGCCTCACTACGCAGCTCGGATTTGCAGTGATCCTCCTGTCTCAGCCTCCCCAGCACTGGGATTATAGGCATGCACCACCACTCCTGGTTTCAGGGGCTGGCACTGGGTGCCCAGGGTGCTGGAGCTGGCACAGAATGTGGTACCAGGGATCAAACTCAGGACCCTGTGCTTGTGAGGCAGGCGCTTATGCCGCTGAACTATCTCCCCAGCCCACTTTTTTTAAAGTTCTGTGAATTCTAATTATTTCATACTAACTAGATAAATTTAAAATCTATAAACTAGGGTTTGTCCTATTGTTAAAGACTGGATTTCTAAAGGTGAGCAGTCAGTCAGGTGAGAAAAAAGTGTTTACCATGCATATCTCTACAGAGATTATGTAATTTCAAAAAAGTAAGTGTCATCAAGTGGCAAAAAAAAAGTAATACGTATTTGAGCAATTTCTTTTCCCTTTTACAATATCTATTGTACCTTTCAGATTTTATTTACTCTTTCAGTTTCTTACACTAGGGAGAGAATAAGATGTTTGCACAGGTGGTTCTGATTTATTTCACTTATGAGTGTGGTCTCTAGTTGTATCCATTTACCTATAAAAGCCTCAAGTTTATCTTTCTTTATAGCTGAATAACATGCCATTGTATAAAAATATCACATCTCAAATGGAAAGAAAAACTGGGATTGCGGGACAGGAGAAAAGAAAGAAGGAATGGAAAAAAAAAAATATATATATATATATATATATGATAGCCAAGATAATTGTATTACTAATGTCTATCGGTTTATTGAAAGGAACAGTCAGCTCTTGTTTGATCAATTTTGCATGCCTGCATCCAGTAATCTGAACAAGTACTTTGAAGACAACACTACGCAATATCACAACCACTGTTAATTTCCTATCATCTTGTTTTGGAGTTCTGTATCTTTTTACTGCTTTTTAAAATTCTCTTAAGTTTTTATGCTCTTTTAAAAAAAGTGTTTTTGCAAAAAAGTTACCATGTGAAACTCCACCACGCTCAGCCTTGTGCACATGAGTACGCTTTAACTTCCCAGGGCCTGCAACAGTCTGTGACTCACGTTATTTGTCTCCTGGTGAATATGAACCCAGGGAACTCCAGGCGCTTGACTCATGTCCTGGAACTTCTAAAGATAACGGTGTTGGTACAAGACAGACACTTTGCTTTGACCAGGAAATTTTAAAATAAAACAATGCGAACTGTTCTGGCTACCCTGGCCATTCTTAGAGGCCTCATGTTTTGCAAGGCAGATGGTGTGGGCCTCTCCTTGTTGGACAGCGTGATTGAACGTTATTCTTGGACACGACTCAAAATGTATTCAGTTCCTAAAATGTGGCAGGTAAAAAGCCACACTTCCTGGGAATGCATGAAAACATTACTAATGGTACAATTCAAATGTCTGGGATTCAGGGACTGCAGCAGTTTCAACTGATATTCAAACAAAATTTGTTTTGTAACTTAACTCTTGGAGCTGTTAAAGAGTTCATAATTTTTTTTTAAACATTTTTTTATGTTATTTGGTACAGGGTCTCACTATGCAGCTCGGACTTGTAGTGATCTCCCTGTTTTCAGCCTCCGCAGTGCTGGGATTACAGGTATGCACTACCACGCCCGGTCTTGGTGGCCAGCTCAGCGTGCATGGGGGTGGGGCCAGCGCAGCATGCAGTGCTGGGGATTGAACCCCGGTCCTTGCACTTGCCTAAGTAGGCGCTTAATCTGCTGAGCTATTCCACCAGCCCAAGAGTTTGTAATTTCTTAGCATCATGTTCTGGTTACCACTGCTTAAGTTATTTTAAAATTAGCTTTTTTGTGAAATGAGAGTTCACAGATTCTAAAATTAGAAAATATATATGGGTTCATTTAAAAATAAGAGCCATAGTTGATACATTGCAACTGTCCTACTAACCTGTTTCAAAATCTCCAAATGGATCAACTATTGTAACAACTAATGTATCAACTACTCTGACCTTCCTACTAACCTGTTTTATTATCTTTTTGCTCTTTAAAGCCAAAAAATGAAAAATAAAAATAAAAGTCATGTAATTCTGTGTCAGGTTAAATACTCCTTTGACAGAAGTGCTTTTTTACTTTTATAAAAATATAAAGGCAGGGGCCGGGGAGATGGCTCGGTGGAATAAGCGCTTCCCTGGCAAGTACAAGGGCCTGAGCTCAATCCCCAGTTCTGCCAAAAATAAATAAATAAATAAAATATATATATATAGGCAAAAGCAAAACAACAACATCACAAGCCATAGAAGTATATGTATAGTGACTTCTACAACAATAAACCAAAGCATACCTTCTGGAAAAGTAGCTCGGTAGTCTACAGATTCGTTCGAAACCATTTCTGTAGTTGGACTTACACTTCGGGCACTTACAAGCCTGTCCAAATGAGGAGTGTGCACTCTCGCATCGTAGCGAACTAAGTCACTGCCCAGATCTTAAAAAAGAGGAAGAGCTTGTTAAGACTTGGCTGCCAGTCCGAGCGCGGCCTAATGGTAACTCACGGGGTTTATGACTTACCTACAAGACAGCACACAAGATCTATGACAAGGCTGAACTGTAATGACTGCAGTCTTAGGATAATTCTTAAAACAAATAATGTAATAAATGTACCTTTAATTTGCTTTCTCTTTTTCAGCCACAGGAAAAGCCCAAGTAATACTAAAAGTATTACAGATATTGAGACAACGCTAATAATCAATCCTGTGAAATTCTGATCTGGTTGGACTATTACTTTTCCAAGGACCGTTGAAGAGACTGCTTGCTTCCACTGTAAAAAGGACAAGAAGAGTTAGGGTTTGGCCATGATCAATATAAAATATTCTGTCCAGGTGGAATCCCAATTTCTCTGGCTGTCAAATCCCACCTGGTTGTTACCCTCATGGAAGTGGAATAAGGATTCTTCAATCCTGCTTCCATGCTCAGATACCTAGGGAATGCTGAGTCCCAAAGTACTTCTACAGCATGGATTAGTTTATATTTGTAACTAGGTACTGGGGACAAAAAGCTAAGAAAAAGTCTCTGATCTTGAGGAACTGATGTATATTAAGGGAGGTGTACACAAATAATTATAGTATAATATGAAAAGTACCATATCAATATGAGTAAACAGCAAGAAATTAGCTCTGTCCCATTAGAATGGAGTGGGTGGCAGAAGCAAATTATCATATCATAATGGGACGATAAAGTCTCAGAATATTTTTACTTCTCTTCTGATATGCAGAAGAAGTCTCTGAGGCCCCTTCTAGGTCTACTTCAGCATTTCATAACAGCTTTACAGTCACTCTGAAATTCCAACTCTGACTTCATGATTTAGTCTCACATTTTCTAATCTCTTTGCGTGTGTTCATTTCATAAATTATTCTCAAAGACTTCAGGAACCCTTTGAATACCACTTATCCTTGGATAAACAAATCATGGAATATACACAACGAAATATTATTTAACCACAAAAAGGAACAAAGGAGTAACACATGGCCATACATGGAGGGCCTTGAAACCTCGGGCTCGGTGAGTCAGACATGACGGGACAAATACTGTCAGACTCCACTTAGGTGAAGTTTCTAGAACAGGCAAATCCAGAGACAGAAAGTAGCTCGGAGGTTACTAGGGGCTGATGGAGAGCGGGCAGTGCTGAAGGTGTGCTCAGTGGGTCCAGAGCTTCTGTTTTTGGAATCAGACAGTGGATGATTACCCTGAAGACAGTACATGCCATTGCACTGTACATTCAAAATGGCTAAAATAACAGATTTTACGTTACACATATTTTACCACAATTTAAAGTTAATGATGTAATACACCAAACCACTTAACTGTTTACTCTAAATGGATAAATTGTATGACAGGTGAGTCACATCACTATGAAGCTGTTAAAAACAATGAAAAAGGTCTGGCCAGATAGCTCAGTGGACTAAGCGCCTGCTTAGACAAGTGCAGAGACCAGGGTTCGATCCCTGGCATCACCTGCTGCATCGGCCCCGCTCCCAGGCACACTGAGCTACAGAGACTGGGCATGGTGGCCCATACTTGTAATCCCAGTGCTGGGAGGCTGAAAACAGGAGGATCCTTGCAAGTTGAGCTGGGTGGTGAGACTCTGTACCAAATACATTCAAAACAAAAAAAGAAAGAAAAAAATTATCCTGGTTTTAGGTTACCTGACTGAGCTGTCTACATGGAAGAAGCTGCAGTCAGCAGTGCAACCTTACTTCACTCTGCGCAGTGCACAGGCCTTTCATTTATAGGGCCCCAAGTGTGTGGCCCCTGCAGTGGGCAGAAGTGCGCTGGCTCTGGCCTCCTGGGGTGTGACAGGTGCAGGGGACACCCTTAGATCTGTCCTTCTTTTTTCTGAGCATTACAGTAAAGTTGGGCAGGAGAGCGACAGGGCTGAGAGCCAGCATGGTAGAAAGAGCTTCTGAGACCTGCCCTCCCTCCGCAGGCTGGGGAAGGAGCCAGTGTGACAAAAACCTTGCATAGCAACTAAGAGTTGAGGCTGGCTGATGAGCCACAGCCAAGGCACAAATGAGCTTTAATGATTTATTTTAAGCCTGCGAGTGACATAATTACACCGGCATCCTTATTTACATCAGGAGAGGAATGCAGGAACCCCACCTCTATATTTAGCTCGCTGTTCAATTTCAGCAGGTCACTGGGGACCGTACAGAAAACAGCTTCGGCATGAGACTCTACGTTCTCACAGCTCTTATTTCCAACTTTCAACACATCACCTTTGACTGCTTCAGGGTCAATGTCATCTCCCTGGAAGGAAAAAAGAGAGGCCGTTAACACTTCACAGATTTTCAAGAATGCTCACAACCCGAAGGAGCACAAACCTGCTGCAAGCAGGCTGTGGTTGTCTGCCAAGGCACGAGGTTCACGGTGCTTGTTTTCCTGGGAGCTGGGATGGCTGGAGGGAAGCGTGAGCATTTCGGGGCACTGACTGGGAATGTCAGAACAGAGCTTTTGCATCAAATTGAATTTTAGAGAAAAAAAATATTAGTTGTATCTTACACTGAATGATGTCTTAGCCATAATCAGCTTGTTACTGTCTTCAGAGGCAAAAGGGACGCAGGCTAGAGATTCCGTCGTCGCACCGCCTAACACTGCCCAACGGCCTTGGCCCCTTCTAGCATCCGACTGAGAGCAGCAAAACCCTCATGCTCGGGTCCCACGCTCCAGGGGCTGGTGCACTTTCCCTGTGCCAGGGCATTCCTCTTCTGCTGGAGTCGGGCAGTGTTTTGCACTTGTACGTCTAAGTCCTGTACCTAAAAGAACCCTTTTTCAAAGAAATTCCCTTAAGATAACCCATGTTCTTCATTGCAATGTAAGAGTACAATTAAGGGGCTGGGGAGATGGCTCAGTAGAATAAGCGCTTCCCTGGAAAGCACAAGGGCTTGAGTTCAATCACACAAGGCCCAGGGTTTGATCCCTGGCACCACATGCTGCGCCAGCCCCGTGCCAGGCATGCTGAACCAGCTGCCGAGATGGGCTGTGGTGGTACATGCCTGTAATCCCAGTGCTGGGAAGGCTGAAAACAGGAGGATCACTATGAGTCGGAGCTACATAGTGAGAGCCTATACCAAATACATTAAAAAAAAAAAAAAGACCAAAATTCAAGTAAGTATATAGTTACAGGAAGATTTTTAAAAATTTACTCAACCTGACATATTTAGTTAACTGAAGTTATCAGGAATTTAAAAATATTGGGCTTTTGTTGAAGAAACCAATCTTGAGCCTTGAGGAAGAAGTACAAGCCTGAGTATAATTTCCCGCATCTACTCTTTCCAGGTACAGTTATCTAATAAGCCATTACTTTCAGAAGAGAGCTATCAAAAACTTTAACTCTATTCCTTATGAACAAAGAGCAGTTGGCAATAATGACAGGCTTGCTATTTTATTTTGTATAATCGTTAATATTTAGCAAACTGCTTTTGCATATAGAATATCAAATGAATCACCAAAGATTTGTAGGTAGGTCAGATACTATTCTAGGAAAAGGACCCAAAAGAAGATGGTTCTCACAGCATGAAGCTGGACGCTGAGATCCGAAGAGCCCAGACAGACAGTATCCTGATGCGAAGTCTGAGGCAGCCTGAGCAGTCCACTCATCCAGGCCAGCCACGCAGGGCAATCCAGCAGAAATGCACATAAATCTAACAGGTCACCTTGGGGCTTCAAGTGACAACTTGTTGGGGAGGTCTGAGGAGGGCGAGGGACCGTACTAACGTACTGGAGGGAATTCAGAGAATGACAGAGACAAAAGATTAAAGAGCAGGAGGAGTGACTTACGACGGCAGGACTCGAGTGCGCCTCGCTTGCTGGGATAGCGCCCACCCGTGGGGGACGGGACACGCACCCTCCATTCACATTTCCAACCCCCTTTAGGTTTGGGTCTGCAGGGTGTTACACACAAAAGCAGGTCACACGGCTGAACAACTGCAGCCTGTTCACACACTCCTACCAGGGGACACAAAATGAGCAACCTGCATACAAGAAATTACTCTCAGCTTCGTGCGCGTGATGGTTTCAAAAGCTGAAAAGCCCGGGTGCCACAGAAGTGATCTGTGGCCCATGGAGGAAAGCCCCCCCTGCTGCAGGCTACAACACTCACTCAAAGCATGCAGCCACATTGAGCTATGCAAAGTGTATATGCTTAGAACTTCCATTACTTACTTTTATTATTATTATTCACTATTATTGAATAGAACGTATTTGTGAAATCAGTTTAATTCTATGGGCTTTTAAGCAAAGCAACCTAAGAAGCTGTCTGATATTTAATCCCTTACACATGTAGAAGAAGTTAAGAGTTGTAATGATCACATTTTATCCTGCAGAGACATCAATCTCCTCCCCAGGCAGGTACCGCTATTGTTCCTATTTATCTGGTGAGCTGAGGTTCTGGAAAGGACTAGGAAATCGAAACAAATCCAGTTCTGTTTGATGCAGAATTCCTGAACACCTACTATGTGCTGTACACAGGCGTAGCCACCAGGAATACACAGATGAATGAGTCCGAGTCTGTTCCTCTAATGTTACAGTGGACACATTTCTAAAATAAACACTAGTGACTTCGACTCTGTCACATCAGGATGTACCTGGTCCATTTCCTCTTGAACTCTGGCCAGACAGGACATCACGTTTCTACTCAGAATTCGGGCCTGGGAATGCTGCAAGTGTGTGAAAGCGACAGAACAGAGTGGGAGTGCAGGCGGTAGTAGCAGTGCTTGAAGACCAGCACTGTAAGAGGAGGGATCCGGCCTGTGTCCACACGCAGGCAGCCAAGAGGCAGGCTGAAGACAGCAGCTGAGAGCAGTAGGCGCAGGTTAGCAGCAGCGCCCGTCAGGCAGTGGTTCAGACCAGGGAGGTGCACCGCTGAAACTCAGCAAGCTGCTGCTGTTGGGGGTGACAGATACTTCACCTAGGGGGTGTGAGTCCCTCAGGCTAGAAGCCAGGCCGAACAACTGTCACAGAAAGCTTCAAAACTGAGTTTCACAACATATCAACAGGCAACTGAGGAACAGATTCCCTGGATGTTTGAGAAAAGCAAGGCAAACCAAAATTGCACGGGGTTTTCACCGACTGCTCGGCAGGCTTTCCCCACTTACTTACCTGAAGACCCCCCACTGGGCACTCGGGGGCCACAGCTGTTGCCAGTGTGCTTGGAGTGTATTTTTTCACAGAATTCCTATTAATGTTTGCAGCACACGGAAGTACTGTTTGACAGTAAGGTATACACGCTGTCACACAAGAATCATTCTTGATGCTGGGCAGATGATCTGGGGGAGAACGTCCTTTCCTTGTCTTGTCTGGAGTGAGAACTGGCAGTGTGGCAGCCGTGACCCAGATTGGGTCTATAGTTCCAGATAGGGGTCAGAGGTGGCGGGAGGGGAGAAGAGAACTTCTGGCTGCCTCTGGCCAGCAGGTGGGTTGGGCTGGCTTAGAACAATGCGCCCTTCTAGAACGCTTTGGTGCCCGGTCACTGATGCCTGACCTTCACGTGAGATTTCAACATCTGCCCTGGTATTCAGCACACCCCGATCCCTGATCTCTGTTTTAATCCATCTTCCTGCCTCCTTTTCCTGTTGAACTGAGTTTTCCAGACAGAAATTTTGAAGCATGTCTGTTTCAAATATCCCTATATGCTCCGGAATAAGATGAACTCTTACTATCATAGGATGAACCTAGTCAGGGAGGTGACAGCCAGCACCGAGCACTCTGCCTGTGTGCTGTCTACACAACATACTCATGCACAAAATGTCAGAGAATGAGGTAATTACAGAACATAGCAGCTTTCTTTAAATAAAGTAAAATTTTAGAGATTTTTAGAAAGCTTAGTGTTACTTCACTTAAAGAACCATATTAATATGTACAGAGACCATAGCTTTTCTATTATGAAAAGCTTTTCTAGTATGGAAGGTGTTTCAGTACATAGTCAATGACAGTTAGCAGGAGATGCACTGGAATTTTAGTGGAATTTCGACTCCACTAAAGGGCATAAAGGGAGTCCTACTTGTTTGCTCCCTAGGTGACCCAAGACAAATAAAGAATCTTTGTGTCAATTTGCAGATAATCTTTACCGACCGCACATGTATGAGTCAAGTGAAACAGCCTATGTCAAAGTACTGCACGAACTGTAAAATTCCTCATAGCTGTCAGCAGTTGTTGGTAAGGACTTCAGGTCCTCCTGCGTGCTTCCAAAGAGACAGCTACATCTGATGTCCACCATCTAGAGCTGGGCCAGTAGCCTTGACCCCAACCATCCCTTACATCTATCAGGCTTTTGATTTGCGCTGAGGAGCGACTCATCTCTGGGCCTGATGCGCCCTCTTGCCCTAAACTTGGCTGCCTCTTCTGCCCGTGGTGCAGTCACTGGGCCAACTGGTCATGGCCGATGCTCACAGCTGCGGCTGGAGATGACTTCCAGCCCTTCTTGGCCACGGAATCTTCTCAGACGTGTCTGCTGGTGAAGCATGAGCTTTTCCTGGGAGTGAAGAGTAAGCCCCCTCTCCACATACAGTGTCTTCACAGTCATTCCTCAATGAAAGGCGAACCTACTTCCCCTCATGCCATGAATGGGACTGAAGGAACACTTGATGAAAACACTACAGCTCATCCAGAAGAGTTTGTTCTTTTCTTTTCATATTTCGTTTTCCTTTGTATCTTCTCTAAGCGAGGCAGAGGCTTTAATGTGATCAACTTTAGAAATTAATAAACAATTAAATTTCTATCACAACAGCCAAAGTATGGTGACTTCCTCTGGGAGGCTGAGGCAGAAAGATTGCAACTTAAGAGCCCAGACTGGGCAACTTAGCAAGACCCTATCATAAAAGGCTGTGAATGTAGGTCACGGTGGGGCCAGGGTTTAATCTCTATATAAAAAAAGTTTTTGTCATAAAAATACTCATACATCTTAGACTTCTTCTTACACTTAGGGAAAATGAAACATAAGCATATATTGAATCGTCCTAAAATAACTATCCTAAACTGTCCCTTACCTTAGGAAATTACTGCTGTGTCACACACTTCTTAGAAAGTGAGAGCAAATTCCTGTAGCATCGTGAAAAAGGAGGGCTTCTGTGTCCGTCTCCAGAGACGCCCTGGACCGTGGTGGAAAATGCTAATAGGCTATGGATGATGTCAAATCACATTTTTCTTGGTTCAACAACTTTGTAGGATGTTGAATAATGAGTATTTAATTTATAAAATAGAACTTTTCGCTTCTGCACAAAACACTGTGTAGAAGGGCAGATAAAGAACCATTTCTCTCTAATATGTCCATCATAGATACAGGAATACAAAATGGAATTTCTCTGGGCAAAAAACTATTTGCAAATAAGCCTTTTGTTTTCCACAAGAAAAACCAAATGGAGCCTTTCAAATGGCAAGCGCAGTAATTGTTGAAAGCAAAGGTCACACTAGATTAATTTTATTGAAAAAAAGTGGTAAAAGCTCTTTCTGCTTTTCTAAAACTAATTAAAGAAGCAGATGAAAGAGCTCCGCTGGGTAGGCGCGCAGCTCGGCGAGGCAGGCTTCCGCTTCACTTCATGCTGGGTTTGCTTAGTTACTGCACAAAACACAACTGTGAGGTTAGTGAACTCGTACGAGTGTGAACGCGTGCTGGGGTGGAATGTGGACGACACGGCATTGGCAAAGCAGCAAAACCTCGGTGGAAACGAGCCAGGAGAACCAGTGTTACATCGCCATAAGGACTCGCCTATCGCTCTGTATTTGCAGTTGCATTCACATGAACTTTCAGGAAAAAAATTCTCAGTGTCTAAAAGAACATGTTGAAGGATAAATATTTTGCTCTTTTCAGTGGCTGGGTTATGAATAACTAACATCTTAATGATGTTGTTATTCTATTGTCTTTTTTTTTTTTTGGAACTGGGGATTGAACTCAGGCCCTGGCAAGCGCTTATTCTACTGAGCCATCTCCGCAGCCCCTCTCTTGTCTTTTGAAGTAAAAACGATGAAAGCTACGTAAGAGCCGTCACTCTGCTCCATCACTGTTATCACTTGTCAAACCATTGAGCCTCTCTGGCTCTATGGCCCTTTATTTGCAACAGGCCGGCTCACAAAAGATGATGTTACTGTTATGGCTTGTGTTCAGATGTATCCCCGTGGCCTCCCGTGGTCCTAGGGGGGCTTTTCCACAGGTGGCAGGGGCAACAGTGTGTGACGCTGGGACGAAGGGTGTGAGATCACTCAATCAGCCCCCTGACCGCTTGGCACTGCCCTGACCCCGACAGCCTGGGCAGAGTCGAAGAGGAGAAGCAGGAAGCGCTCAGGCCCTGCTTGCTATGCTCCTCCTGCCCACCGTGACCTTCTCCCGTGGCCCTCTGCCTCGAGCCACTCTGCCCTACAGCCTACTGCCTACGGCCTGAAACCTCTGCAAACTGGGAGCCAAGCAGATCTGTCCTCCCTTCACTTTGGGCATCAGGTGTTTTGTTTCAGAAAAGTAATCATGATAGTTTTTTTCTATTAAAGTACATTTAGAGGCTAATATATTCCTTTTTAAAAATGTATTTAGTACAGGGTCTACAGGGCCTCACTACACAGATCATACTCGTAGTGATCCTCCTATTTTCAGCTTCCCAAGTGCTGGGATTACAGGCGCGCAACACCACGCCCAGTCTCAACTGCAGGCTTGGGGGCGGGGCCGGCACGGCACGCTGGGGATAGAACCCTGGTCCCTGCATCTTCCTAAGCAAGCATATTAGTCCAAGCTTAATACATTCCTATGGTGGTGGAAATCCAGTTCCATTTATAAATCAGTTTAGAAATGACCACAGACAGATGTGAAACTCCAAATATCATGAAGAAGTAAAGAACTATCTTTTACCTTGTGATGAGACCATTTAGGTGACGTCATCAGAGGACCCATGTAGCACCTCAGGACAATGTTACAGATTTGTGTCTTGTGTTTACTACTTTTTTTCTGTTTAATAAAAATATCTAATGATGCCAAAAAGTATAAAAATACAATAGAAATGGCAGTACAATACAAAGTAGTGTCCTCATTTCTTTCTTTGGCATCTTTCCACATGTCACATGCATCAAAAAGCATGCAGCACCTCAGCGAACTTGAGGCTCTGCAAGTCTCTGGCTGGCGAGCTCCTTGTCCCTGATGTGATGCCTACGCTGAAGACAACCACGAGGCAAGCGAGGGCCAGCAGGCCTCACTGCAGCTCTGGAGTGGGCTTCGGCCTTGATCTGCACACCATGGTTCAAAACTGACAGCTGCAGAACATTCGTCAGTCATGAACACGCAGGTGTCTGTCAGTCTCGGCCTTTTTCTTTTCGGTTCACCCTCACTTAGCCTCTGCTTCATCTGCTGCCGCTTCCGAGCCGTCGCTGCCTTTCTGTCCTCTCGAATGCTTTTCCGCAGAACACGCTCGCTTCTCTCCTGCAAGGGCCCGTGCGTCTTGGAGGCCAGCCCCGTGCACTGGTCCGCAGGCAGCTGCTCCTCAGGGCCTGTTCTGCTCCCACGGAACGCCTCAGTCATGCCTGGTGAATGATCCAAAGCGGGAGATAGTCTTCCTTAGAAAGCTCTCTCCACAGCTTCTATGTATTTGATTCTCCCTTTACACATTTTGCTCCTTCTATGATGGCCTCTGTGAAGAATCGGAGTTGATCCGGAGTCTGAATGAGCCCCACTCGGAATTTCTGCATATTCAGTAACACCTGTTTAATGTTTGTGTCTTCTCCTTTCTCCATCAGAACAAGGCAGTGTCCACCAGAGCGAAGGGGCCAGAGCGCCCAATGCCTGTGCTGCAGTGGGCGACTGCAGGCCCATGGTCAGGGCCCAGGGAGCCACATTCTCCCACTTTAAACAAGAAATTGAAAAATGAAGCTGGTGATTCGGGGACTCCAAAATCTGGCCAGGCAGTATAATGAAAGGGAGACCCTGTTCTGGTTTCCTCATTACGGCATTTTCTATTCATAGTAGACGCAGCATATATGACTTCACCTTTTCACGAGAGCTATACGCTTAATCCCGTTTCTTTGAACACCATCTCCTGGCCATCCGGTGGCCGGTACTGTGCACATCTAACCGATTCTTTCTCCACAACTCGGGTTAGCATGACTTTCTGCTGCCACACCATGAGCCTGCAATGGCGCCAGGTACAGGACGGGGCCTGGGCTCAGACGCAACTCCTCCGCGCCTCCTCCTGTCCACTGAGTGGCACGGACGTCATCATTTCCAGCACTGTGCAGCTTAGCACAGCTCGCACAGCCAACGGGCTCGGGTCCTGCAGGACTGGCGCGCTGGAGTGCGGCCTTTGTACTTCTAAATACATGCACAGGAAATGTTTTAAAATGTTTCATTAAAAAGCAACGCACACCACATGCTGTGCCGGCTCTGCCCCCAGGGTGTGCTGAGACAGACTGACTGAGACTGGGCATGGGGTGTGTACCTGTAATCCAGCGCCTGGGAGACTGAAAACGGGAATCACTGTGAGTCTAATCTATGTGGTGAGACCCTGTAGGCTGTGCATTAAATACATTTTTTAAAAAAAGCAATCCACAGTCAAACTTACCTTTTGGTATTATGCAAAGAATATTTGTTTTTCAGACCTTAGGGTATCTGCAGATGTGGCATAAGATACAAGGGCCATGGGCCGGCGAGATGGCTCAGTAGAATAAGTGCTTCCCTGGGAAGCGCAAGGGTCTGAGTTCAACCCCCAGTTCCGGAAAAAAAAAAAAAAAAAAAAAAAAAAAGATACAAGGGCAAGAACCGTGGTTCTATTCACAGGGCTATGCAGTCAGTCAAGGTCACGGGCATTCGCTAAGGGACCATTTTAAACAGTGCTTACCTTAATTTCCAGTACATTCCCGTTGCCCACTGAAATCACCACTGGCTTTTCAAAATGCTTAAAGACGGGATTATGTACGTAAATGAGATCAAAGTATTTGGAAAGGACCCCGTCCAACATGAAAAAAGCTTTGGTCTTCAGGGGGAGCCGCAGGTCCAGCTGCTGCAGGGAGGGCGTGGTGCAGCAGAGGATTTCTGCCCCGGAGCGATGCTGGCAGGCCTGCAGGAAGACAATCATCCGCATCAACAGCTGTAGCCCTCCCGACCAGCAACTTTCCTACTTCACTTCAGTCAACTGAAACCACAGAATTGTCAAAAGAACTTGCATTTACTGTCCTAATGTTGAAGAAAACATCTCTGGAAACAGGAAAGACACATTTTCCCAACAAGCCATTCTTCGAAGCACCACAGGGCTTCCCGCACTTAGAGGATGCTCTGCTCACCGGGCTGCAAGTTCATTTTATCTCCCCTGAGACAGAGCATCGCCTGGAGGGAAGGCCTCTCGGGCCTCTGGAGCCGCTAGGGCTGAGCTGGAGCTGCACTCCGGGGTTGGCGGTCTTTGGCTCAGATCCTAGCTTCCACTCGAGCTGTGACAACTGGCGCAAAGATCATACTCTGTTTCCTCATTTGGAAATTAAGAGTAAAATTTTATTTATAACGCAAAACACTACCTGGTAAAGTGCTTTGGGCCTTATTGAGCTCCATACGTTTACCACCGTGACTATATAGTCAGCACGTCTTACTACTGTGTGTTAAGCATTTTAGTACTGTCAGGTTCTGTGCAAAATGCTTCACAAACTTGTTCTTCTGTTCATTTTATTTCATTTTATCTTTTTGACACAGGGTCTTGCTATGCAGTTCACACTGGCCTTAAGCTCATTTTGTAGCCCAAGCTGGTCTCAAACTGGCAAAGATCCTCCTGCCTCTGCCTCTTCGGTGCTGGGATTACAGACATGTGCCACCACACCCAGCCAAGTTGGTCTTCTGCTAATCCCACAGGTAAATGCTCTGCACATCTTGTTTAGGGATGAAGAAGCTGGAGCTCCTCAGAAGCATTTCCTGAGACCCAGGCCACCGGCCTCCGAGCAGACAGGGTCCATGCATCCTAGGCCACCAGCACCAGCGCTCGCAGTACCCTCCCCCAGCCATCTACCTTGTGCTCATTCTATCATCTATATGGGTAAGTTTTTTCCTGTACTCTCTATTCTACAAAGGCTCTGCTATTGTTATTTCATGCCCTTTCATCTTTCATTTCAAATCTTCCCCTTTGAAAGTATGATTTATGGAATTCTGGAAAATGTGGTTTGCTCTTGATTATCCTTTAGGCTAAAACTAGCAACACAAAGCGATGAATTTAAGGTTAAATGGTTGCTTTCCCCCAAGGAAAAGACAAACAAGCAACAACATCCCTTAGACTTCCTTTGCTTTAACAAGTTTAGTTGGAGATAAAACAATTACTTACGCTCACAATAGAAAAAGCCTCAGGATATACATAAAAAGCACAAACAATTTGGGTGTTCATTATTTTCTTTTAAAAGTAATTTAAAAATTATTCTACACCAAAGAATGTACGCGGTAAGCTGACAGATACAATGTAAATAAAATATATTGTTTTATATCAAATTAATATTATACTGCTAAAAGCTTTTCTTTTTTTTTCCCAGTGCTTGGGATCGACTCCAAGTCTTGTGCTTGTTGGACAAGAGCCGCCCTGAGCTACATCCTCCACGCTGTTCCAGGCATCTTGGAAATGAATGATCTTTCTGCCTGTTACCACAGTATTTCTTTACTAACATCAGCTTTGAAACCACACAATAGACTGTGGGTATCTTGGTTACAATGCACATTAACAAATTAATATACATTTTGTTAAGTTTTTTACTGTCTTTTAAAATAAAGTAAGTTCATTATTTTTCTTTAAAAACATTTAAATTTATTGGAATGAAAGTTATTGAGGCTGGATATATATATATATCTAAATCAGACCTGATCATTAGTTTTTATTTGCTAAGTAATAAATAGGTTCAGTTCTTCATGGTCATCTTCAAATTTTGTGTCAGGGCACAAGGAAGGAAAAAAAAAAGGAATTCTTTTTTTTATGAGTTTCCCCAAAACAACAATAAAGTAGTTAACAGTAAATGCAGCCAGTGAATTTTCATTCTTATACAAATCTCATGCATAGTTTTATTGTACCAACATGTTGGTTTGTGGCTGAACACAATAGAAGTTTACATTTCCAACTGTGTAAACAGATTAAGATTTTTATCTTGGGCTATGGGGCTATGGGTTGACTCTTTGGAAACATGCATCTCTTATGCCTAACATCTAAAAGGTTTTAAAAAAAAATTGATTATAAATAAACGAATGAAGCTGAGTTGATCTTTGAATCACCTCAGTGCTGGTAAGGGAGGAGAAAGTAAATTTAGCCACCATTTTAATAAGAGACTTGATATTAATTAGATAATCTAACAATTCCACAGATTTCCACTTTAGAAAGGCGCGTGCCCACACCAAAGGGGGTTACTGTTATTCTGCTTTGGTTAATGAAAAAGTGCTCTGCTTGCTTGTGGGGAACTGACATCCTCTAAATTCATAGCTGTGGTATTTCCACTTTCTTTGTGGCCATGTGTGGGGACCAGCTTCAAAGCCCTTTACTCTGCTGTGATTCCCTAGAGCACAATCTCTTAGGAATATGATAAAAATCTAATAAGACCCCTTAGAGGTGATGCAATGTGGCTGACTGAGAAGGTCAAGAAAAATCTCATTTGAGATGACCTTATTGTTTGGTGATTTAGTTTGACATTTTTAGCCTCAGATTGGTTTTTGTAATTAAAGAACACAGCGGCTTTGGTCTTCAAGAAATGCTGGATGGGGAATCTCAAAGTGCTGTAATTCAATCAGTCACCTACACAATCAAGACCTTGCTTGAGCTGACGCACTCAGGACTTTCATTCTAAGTCGCGCGAACAAGTCCAAGCAGATCCTAGCATTTTAGAATGAACCTCAGGAAGAGGTACACTACCTGGAAACAGCTCCTCCCTTCTCAAGTTTTAGTCTAAAACTGGTATTTTAATATGACCTGCTGAAATTGTTAGAACATAAAACAGATTAATCATTTTTAAGGAGGTATTCTGTCAAAGTCAAAATGGCCTTCCAAAAAAATAAGGAAAGGCCGAGAAATGACACGCAACATCCACACCCGAGGACGTGTCACCGTTTCCTTGTAAGTAGTGTTTCTTAGTGCCTGGTGATGTGCCAACAAAGGCACAAGCCTGGTTAAAGAATGGCAGAGGTAAGGAAACCCAGCTGTTTGGCTGGTTAAAAGACCAGGGTGCTGCTGTGAGACCACAGGCCCCACCGAAGAGCTTTCCTAGAAGTACACGGTCCTTATTCTATGTGGAATTACAAAGGTCCCACAGAAGAATGCCGTGATTTCTATTTACACAGATTGTCTTTTCAAAAGTGCCTCAAATGGGTAATCTTCACTGGTGTCTACACATTGTACGTACGCCATCCCAAGATGCTAGACAGCCTTAGCTGCTGAATAAAAAATACGCAGCAAAGAAGGTAAGTGGTGAACACGGACGGCAGATCGCCATGTCCCGTGTGCCGTGAGCGCGGGTGCGGCGGCAGGGGCAGAGACGCAGCGCCCCGAGTGTGACTGTCTCCCCACGCACTCACCACCGTGTAGTTCTTTCCTGCCTCGGGCACGTTTATTACCAGCCTTGGGATGCTGACGGAATTCAGGTTGTTTCCAACACCTGTTATTGTGCTCCCACCACTGGCAAAATAAAACAGAGAAATGGTACTCGTAAGAGGCTCTTTCCACCGCGCACTCTGAGAGAGGCTCAATTTTATCTCGCATGCAAGAATTACATGAGGAACAGCCAAAGTCAGATGGAAGTTGAGGGGTAATTCTTCACTGGAAACAACTCACCTAACTTGAAAATATTTTTAAACATTTGTATTTCATAAGCTAAAAAAAGGCCTCTGGATCTGTTTTTTAATGTATTTAGTCCAGGGTCTACAGGGTCTCACAGTACACAGATCAGACTCATAGTGATCCTCTTGTTTTCAGACTCCCAAGCGCTGGGATTACAGGCGCACACCACCACGCCCAGTCTCAGTCACCATCTTTCTGTGTCCTGGGGACAGAGCCAGCAAAGCACACCAGGGATAGAACCCGGGTCCCCGAGCCTGCCTAAGCAGGCATTTTAGTCTGCTGAGCTATCTGGCCAGCCCAGGCTTCTGGATTTTTATTCACCAAATATACCAAAGAAATATTTCTTTCAAATCATCCTTATGTCCACTGTTTGTACACCTACCAGTCGCTCCTACTCACCTGATGAAAGATTTGGTCGGGTGAATTTCATAGACGATGGGGTCATCCTGGTAACTGAAGCTGCCAGTCTCTCGGTTGGCTAAGTCAATTTTCAACTTAATAGGAAACTCAGCTGGGATGGTTTGGGCTGGTGTGTAACATTCGAGACTATTACTTGATACACTGAATGACAGATAAAACAAGAAAATGCACCTTAGCTGCCAAGGTACACATCACTCAGAATTGTATCACAAAGCAAAGGACAGAGCTACACGAGGGTTTCCTGAGCTGGTCCAGAAAAAATCCCTGTTTAGAGCAGGCCGTTCACATTTGGCTGGATCCTGAGCTGTGCTGTTGAAGGCCACCCTTAGCCCCCAAACATCTGGCCCGCTAAGCTACCTTTGAAGTACTGTTGGTCCCTGAGTTAAGATGGTCTGTTTCCAACTCTCAGAAGCAGAAACGTCACCTCCTTTCCGGCCTAATCGCTCTCATCTCTGCCCTTCCCAACGTGACTTCTACTTTTAAACCTTCATGGAAATGTTCATTTTAACTTATTGTCAATTACCAGAACCTCAAATTCATTCATTATGTCTCTAGGATATTGAGAAATGGCAGTGCCAGGCCAGGATGGAAACGCACAACTCAAAAGTGGGAGCAATAAATAAGGAAGGGTAGACAATCGCCGTAAGAGGTCAGGATCGTGTCTTGCCAGCAGGCAGGTAAACAACAGTTAAACATCTTGATTTTTTTCCACTTTCAAAAGAACAAACTCGGCTTGATTTTTTATGTGTAAGTATGAATCAACGTGGCAGACACAACAAAAAATAAATGTACAACACCTTTTCAAAGTGCATGTTTTTCCACCAATTGAAATGTGTCTAGAATTTCCACTGTCCAGGTACTTTCCAGTTAAAGTAAGTAAAGTGCCACCAGCCTTGGGACCACAGCGCGGAGAGACACTCCTTATTACAGGATCCTGAATGGGAGATAAAAATAGCGCAACGTCGTGAACTGTACGACTCTAAGGCAGTTCAGGGGAAACTAGACATCTTCTGAGAAAAGTGATACTGAGACTTACTACGTAGGAGAACGAACTGTACTGCGCCGCTCCCCGACTGCTTGAAATACGTATGGTCATGTTGAAATGCTCACTCCTCGCGGGGCCAACTGTGCATTTCAACCTGGAACAAAGCCGTGCGACACATTACAGATAGTATTCTCTGGCATAGTTGTCTTTTCATGACGAGACATTAACTTTACATTGTGAGGCGTCTATTCTGAACAGCAGGCAGAGGTTTGCGGTGAGAATTAGGGCTGAAATTTATATAATTCTACTTCTGTACTATTAAGTTTAACTTTTTAACTTTATACCAATACATTTCATTATGTGGATGAATTAGATATGTTTTTTATAATTTCATTTTATTTTGAAGAGTAAAAACAAAATTAAAAACAAAGATAGAAACAAGGACAGAAACAGGGTACTGTACAACAATACATATGTTACAGATTTTCAAAACAAGAATAGCTGATTAACAATAGTTGATATATCATCTATTTTTATCATCAAATCTGTTGCTCAGATTAACAGATATAGTTATGAAAGATTGGACATATGGGTGAATGTTACTGCTTGCTTTCAAGAAATCTTAAATTTTTGTTCTTGTCTCTTTCTTTCTTTTATTTATTACGCTTCACCTTACATTGGCTGTAGCACAGTGTTGATACAGGTAAGGTAGGAAATGGTAAATGGTAAATGCTCATCAATGCTGACTTTACTCATGAGAAGTGTGTAGTAAGAAAAGGTGCATAAGAGCCCAAGCCTGTAACACTGAAGAGATAAGGCTGGTATATTTAAAATAGAGTAATGATGCTTTAGTACCCTATAAAAATGGGACAGGCCAAATTTTCCTCATCGCAGGGTACACTGCTATGGTTCTGATCATCACATGCATTGCATGATTAAATTACTTAAAGGTACAGGGAGACAGCTTGGCTGTCTAAGTGCCTGCCTGGCAGGCTCAAGAACCTGAGACTGATCCCCGGTACTGCATGCCGGGCTGGCCAGCCCAGGAGAGGCGTGCTGGCCCTGAAACTGGGTGTGGTGGTACACCCCTGTAATCCCAGTGCTGGGGAGGCCGACACAGGCGGATCACTATGAGGTGGAGCTGTGGAGGAGGGCCCTGCACCAAATAAATACATAACTAAATACAAACGTACTTTTTTTTTTTTTTTTTTTTTTGGCAGAGCTGGGGACTGAACTCAGGCCCTTGAGCTTGCCAGGCAAGTGCTTATTCAAATGAGCCATCTCCCCAGCCCCCAAACATACTTAAAGAATAATGAAAGTGTACGAGCTTTGCATGGAACAATTTTTGAATCGATAATCTTAAGTTCTGGAAAAGTTTAATTTATTATATTAAATAGTCTTTAACAGAAGAGAGGAGATTGTTTCAGATTGTTACTAATTTATAATGCAGTAATTAAGAGCTGGAGAACATACAAGGAACATACAAGGGAATGGATTTGTTTTGCCACTGAGCTAACAATTATGACATTAATTGATGGTTTGTCTTCCAAAATGAATAGATGAGATTTTTTATAACTCTACATAACCCTCGATTAGATCTAACATATAAAGGTTCAGCCACTACAACTGATATTGTTAGCATATAATAACTAATGATTTCTTGATTCTCTGCTCATTACAGAATTCAGAATTTATAGAAGGACATGTAGAATACAGTAGAATACGCCCAGCTTCTGGTTCAGAAGATCCATGCTGGAAGACCCCAGGGGCTCTTCCTCTCTGGATTACCTCTGCTAAGCCATACTTCATTCTAGGAATATCACATATTTGCTCTGCAAAATAGGAATGATACTGCCACCTCCCAGGATTTTGGCTTGACCAACTGAGTTACACTCCATACAGTATACTGCCAATAGATATTATCTGAATGCAAACTTAAGTTCATTCAAAGTCTCAAGAGGGCTGGCCAGATAGCCCAGCCCACTAAAGCACCTGCTTAGGCAGATGCAGACGCCCAGGTTCGATCCGCAGCATGCTGTGCCAGTCCTACCCCCTAAGGGGTGTGGAGTCGGTGTTTGACACTGGGTGTGGTGGTGCATGCCCATAATCTCAGCGCTTGGGAGCCTGAAATCTGGAGGATCACTGAGTCTGAGCTGTGTAGTGAGACCCTGTATTAAATACATAAAAAAAGAAAAATAGTCCCTAAAAGGTGATTGTGTCGCTTTACTGTACTTTTAAGGTTCAGCAGATGAATTTACAAGAGGAGACACGTATAAAGCAGCTTGTTGACTTTATAGAAATAGCCTATTGAGACTACGTTTAAAGACTAGACTACCTTTCTTTTAAACATACCTAGGTACTTTTTGCAGAGCTGTTACAGTAACGGTGCAAAAGCTCCCTAAGTGCTGGATTCACTGTTCTCCAACCAGGCCATACCACCTTTCTTCTTCCCTAATCCTTATAACAGGATTAAAACAACAAAGCAAATACCCAAGTGTAGAGTCCCCTGTGACAGCCATGGGTTGACATCTTCTTAGGCTGCCTCTGGAGGCAGAAGACTGCCAACATGGAGGACTTGAAGCCTCTTGAAGACTGGACATGCTGCCCGCTCGGGCCTCTGCAGGAACTCCCGAGAGCCCTCAGGTGGGAGTTACCCAGCCACACTGTCACTGGGCCTTGCCGCCTAAAACAAACATCTGCGCTCAGAGAAACTCTATGCCTTTGTTGTTCCTCAATAAATCTGGGGGTTTGAGTCATTTTAGGGGCTTCATTCCATTTTGCTGAAGACCTCTGTCCTCCCCACCCCCGCGCTGTCTCTTGCATCTTAACTCATCCTTCTAACAGGGTTTGCTGACTCAAACTCAGTACACAAGGAGCGTGACGGGCCAAGACTCTCTTTCAATTCAAGACACTGGCTTTCAGAGAACATTGAACAAGCATTCAAAGACGACGCCTGTCTCCAAGCACACCCCACGCCGCCGCTTAAGGTCCTTACTTATTCACTGTGCTCTCACTTAAGGTCAAGGTGCAGCTCTCATTTCCAAGGAATACTTCGGTTTTCTTTAAATCAAATTTATTATTCTTCCTGAATCCGAAGTCCCAGCCACATATGGTCAATGTGGTCCCTCCTTCAATGGGCGCACTAGTTGGGAAAACCTACAAGGACAATATAGAACTTACAAAAAAATCCAATGTTATAGTTTCAGTATGTGGGTAAGGCAAGTAGCAAAAAACTATATATCCTCCAATGGCCTAAAATTCTCCCACAATATGGTAAAAATTCAATTTTCCCTAAAGGAAAAGGGTCACAGTTTCCCAGCATCTGACATGTGAAGTTATTTGACATGTGATGGAACACGCTGCTTTCGGATCCAGAAATGGAACAAGAGCAGAGTCAGCCTGGGTAAGAACGAGGGATCTTCTGGGCCACTTGGAAGGGGACTCAACTGGGCAGCAGCACGGACTTTGGGCCCAGACTCTCACGTGCTCGTAGCTGGTTATACCACGTCCATGGGTAGGACCCAGACAGATCCACTCCCGACCCAAATTCCGGCAATGGCCCTGCCAGCCGCCATCAGCAGCACGCCGTGCTTGGTGGGAGTGCTTTGTGTGCGCCCCTTTCTTGTTGCGGTGGGGTCTCCAGCCACAGCGGACACTCACACGGTCACGCTACGCCTCTCGGTACTGTGCTGACACAGCTGTGTTCAGCGGCTGTCATAACACTGAATACCTATCTGCCAGGCACTCAAGTGTCGTTAAGCACCTTATAAAAATACCAATAAATAACTGAATAAATGAATTACTAAATAAGTGAATCTACTTTTTTATTCCTATAAGCTGATCTACTTCGTCATGACTATCATTAGTTCACGTTTATGGCTTTAGACTTTCCACTGCTCTTTACGTAGTCGTGGTTTGATGTACAGAATGTACATGACGGAAAGTCAAGTGCTGGGCTGGCCTGAGAGCTCAGCGGACTAAAGTGCCTGCTTGGGCAGAGCACAGCGGCTGGGATTCGGGCGAGTGCTGTGCCGGCCCCGCCCCCAGGGCGCGCTGCAACAGCGATTGAGACCGGGCGTGGTGGTGCGTGCCTGTAATCCCAGCGCTTGGGAGGCCGAAAAGAGGAGGGTCATCGTGAGTCTGATCTGTGTAGTGAGACCCTGGGGACCCGGTACCAAATACATTAAAAAAAACAGTTGCATAACACTTAATACATATAGTATGTTATTTCTATTAGATATATAAAACAGAGCTGGAGTGCACGAAAAACCAGCATTGTAGCAGGCCTGCCAGTCACCTCCACTGGTACTATTTCACACCTCATCTTTAAGATTTTTTTTAACTTCATGTTCAATTGTTAATAAATAAAACTTCATTGTATTGCAAGGTCCCTTTTAGTGTGTTAAATGTGAAATTTTGGATTCTTCATAAAACTTTGGTAACTATGACATAAGGTAGCACTAGGCATTTATGACATCTGTAAGAGAACTGTTCTTAGGTTAAAAGTAGTTAAACAAAACACATTTCCAAGTTAAAAATAAGTTTCTCCTGGGTAGCTCTGTGACAATTGAGAAAGGAAATGCTCTTTTGGGGGGCATATTGTAAATTGTGCTATAAAGTACAATGGTGGGAAAACAGCGCCAAGACAGAGGCGACTCAAAAACCAGCAAAGGTATTTGCTAAAGCCCAGCTTGTGCAAGTGTGTAATTAAGGAAACTTCCAGCAAAAGTCACAGTTGCAAACCTTCCCAGCCTTCCTAAGTAAATAATCACAAATCAAAGTCTTAACTTACCCTCCTTACCAAACTCGCTTCCAGTCTTAGCTGAATGCTTTCATGACAGCCATTTTACCCATAAAAATCCATTACACAGTTATGCCTTTCATGAAAACTTACCTCTTCTATGTCTAGCCAAAAGAGAACTGCTAGAGGAAAAAAAAAATCTGTTTATTATTACGTTAGAAATCCAGCAGCAGAGAAGAAGAGATCTCGCCCTCGCAGGTCCCGCCTCAGCCCGAGGCCACCACGCAGCTGCTGTCCCCTCTTCCAATGAGGAGCCTTCCCCACCCAGAACAGCTGCCCAACGCTGACATGGCCTGCCCCTGCTGCCTCTGTCCCTCTCCTATGCAAGAAAACCAAGGCTGCCACTCGTCGCGCCACACACATCCTCACCTTCTGCAAAAGACAACGGGACCCGGCACTGATGCGAGGGGAGACACTGAGAGTTGTTGAAGTGGGGCACTGGCAAGAGAAACGAGTACTAGGAAACCTCCACTAGATGCAGGCTTCGAAAGGCCATGCCTGGGTTTTCCGTCTGGGTTGGACACTTTTCCCTTGGCTTAAAGGGTAATCTCCGCTCTTCCGGGGAAAAAGAAGGAAGTGGTCACGGATCACGCCATCGTCCCAGTGCTGGGACGGCAAACTCCCCGCAGCGCGGGGACACCTGTGGGCAGAACATGTGTCCAGTGGGAAGCCGCAGGGGCTGTGTCTCCTACTGTCTGCAGAGGGGAGAGAGCGCCACACAGTAGCGCCCATCCTCTCAGAGGTGAAAGACTGTGCTTATGAGGGGCCCACTCCACTGGTCTTTTATCTATTGATTTGTTATTTTAAAGAGAAAAAAGGTAAACAAACAATGAAACCCAGCTTCCAAATAGGTCAGTAGGTGACACACAGTAGGTGACACACAGTGTATTGTTGTTTCCATTGTTTAGATATCATGCCTATCTGTTTTTAAGTGTATTTGGTACATGGTCTCATATGCAGCTGGGACTCGTAGTTATCCTCCTGTCTCAGCCTCCCCAGTGCTGGGATTACAGGCATGTGCCACCACGCCCAGTCTTGTGGCCAGCTCAGTGTGTTCAGGGGCGGGGCCGGGTGGCATGTGATGCTATGGATTGAACCCGGGTCCCTGCGCCTGCCTAAGCAGGCGCTCAGTCCACTGAGCTATCTCGCCGGCCCTCATGCCCATGTCTTGTACTCTGATTAACTCCATGAAATTTTGAAATGATCATATTTTGTTAAACTCTTAAGGTAAAATATGAGAAATCTAAAAAAAAAAAACCAAAACCCTAAACATTAAAATTTGCAGTGCAAGCCTCCTTTCTGCTTCGGTAGGAAAAAAAGTTCACAAATATGCCCTGACCATATACTGTCTGTAGCCCTCCTACCCCTACCAGATACTGCTGCGGCTTCTTATCTGAGTCTTCCGATTAACTGATCAATAGTTTATTGTCTTACTGGGATTGACTTCAATCCTATATGATGTGACGTGTTACTGACAAATTCAGAATGTATTAGGGAAGTGCCCTTCCTTTTCAGATGCATTTTTCATCGCCCTTTAAGTACAAGATCAGATGACACACATGAAACAAAATGACGGGCTTACGGTCCTGGTCTTTCTCCTATCTAGAGTTGCAAAGAATTTTACACACCGAACATGATGTACTTGAAAAGCAGGCTAATATGCATGTACTGGCGAATGAAACCCTATCCATCGCTGGATGTTGTGCATGTAAAGTTTAAGACAGATAAGAAAAAGATGAATAGTCTGTCCTATTCTTTGCAGTAAGAATGCTCAATGCCACGGTCGAGCCCAGCATGAAATCCTCCTAACAACTGTGAACCGAGAGGGATTTATGGACTCAGATGCACTGCGTTCCCTCTCACGACAGCCCACGCCACGGAGACGTGTGCATGACACAATGCAACCTTTTCAGCTGCCAACTGTGGCACGCTGGAGCCAGACGACGTGAGAGAGGAGGGAGTTGAACCATAGGAGAGTTTCTCTGCTTCCAGAAAATTCTGAAATATTATTTGCATTCTGATCATTTCAATATGACTTTCATGATTAGTAAAAGAAATTAGAATGGCTAAAATGAAATTCTTCTGTACTGGTTATCAACCTGCTTTATTTACTTAAAATACCAACTTGGCTATTTTTGAAATAAAACTTTGATTTAAGTGTGTGTGAGTGAACAGACAGACACAACCCCACACCCCATATGTCTTGTATGAAACATGAAGAAGAGTTCCAATTTCTAATGTCTTGGGTTGCCAACTTTGTATGTTTATAAAAGTGCATGGAGCTGGTGAGATAGCTCAGCAGACTAAACGCCTGCTTGGGCAAGCGCAGGGACTGCGATTTGATCCCTGGTCCTGCATGCCACACTGGCCCTGACCCTGGGGTACACAGAGCCCAGAGACTGAGTTCAGGCATAGTGGCGCACACCTGTAATCCCTGCACTGGGGAGGCTGAAGACAGGAGGATCACTATGAGTCCAAGCTGGGTAGTGAGACCCTGCACCAAATACATACATGAAAAAATACATAAGAGTGCATGAAGGTTTTAAAAGGACACAGGACAACAAAAACGTGCATACATACTACAGAATACACTTCAATTTGCTTTATTCTTTCGGCTTATTTTCTGAAATTATCGAGCCAAGGCTCAATAATTGTCACACCTAACAGAAAA
The DNA here is from genome assembly GCF_000260255.1 of Octodon degus. NCBI lineage: Eukaryota > Metazoa > Chordata > Mammalia > Rodentia > Octodontidae > Octodon > Octodon degus. The sequence goes on from NW_004524789.1 coordinate 1,251,943, forward strand.
TGATTTGGTCTAAAGTCTGGTCCCCCACTGTAATCTCACCCCAAACCGTAACTAACTGAGCACAGACATGCTTGGGAGTGATGCCTGCTTGGACTCACACACTTTGTTCACTTGTGTGTGAACCAGGTGACAGAGACCTTTAACGTGCGTATTTCACAAAAGCTGTTTGCTGAAGTCTGTTTGAAAGGCACGCAGAGAAAATACGTACTGAGTCCTCACTAGGGCAGTATTTTCAAGCAAAATGTACAGCATTTGGATCAAGAAGTTATAAAAGAACTAGCGAGGTGATTTTCAGCACCAAACGTATGCGTAAGGAGGAAAGGCAACAGAGGAGAGCGTGGCTGGGCTGCTGCGGCCAGTGGCCACTTGCAGAAGCTAAGTTCGCTGGTGGCAGGAGACACGCCTATCTTCTTTCGGCCTACACAGCCCCGCGTTTAAAAGGCCTGCCACGGGACACTCTCTCGATAAACATTTTTGCAGTGGGTCAAAGGATAAAAGGGCTGACAGCACTGCTGATGCCAGTGCACGCATCAATTGGGCCTTCAGTTCTCTTTCACATACACTGAGGCGACATTCACAGTGGCCCATGGGTGTCGGCCTTCAATTTGCCTCCCACGTCTCCTGGGAAACAACTTCCAAGGCACGTGTGATGACACAGGGCTGCCTTCCGAGTCTCAGACAGGAAGAAACCTTTTGTCCCGCCTGCCCTTGCATGGCTGGAACTGAGGGCTTGCATGGTTCACCTAGGGGTCCTGGTTACGCAACGAGAAAGGCTGTCTTAGTGGTGCAGACTCCTGTCTGGGCAGCTGGCGTAAAGCAGGTGAGGAGGAGTCAGAGAGCGGGTGAGTCAGGAGGAAGGGATCAGGCCCCAGGATGAAGAAACAGGGAGCGGTACCACTCATGAGCCACGCACAAGGCACCAAGGAAAAGCAGCTGCCCAAGGAGACGGTCGAGTGAGCAGGAGGCAGGGCCTTCCGCCGCAGGACTCCGAGGGGCCCGAACGCTACCCAAGGATAATCCAGGGGCAGGCCAGTGCTTCAAATGCTGTCTCACAGCTGAATGAGTAAAATAGTTTTGGGATTGTTTTTACAGTTGTGAGATTTGTATTTACCCCAAATCATGCACGACAGCGGAGATTCTCACCTTGTAGACTGCAGGCAGACAGGTCTCTTGTGTCCACGTCCCACTGGGGCACTCATCCGATCGCACACACTGGTTGTGGCACCAGCCACACTGCACAAAAGGCGGGGCAGAGAGACACTGACTGCAGGACTGAAAATGTCTGCAGCCCAAGCCATTCAAGGGGATCTTTGTGATCTGTGGAGAAAAGCGGTATGAAGGGCTTCCACTCGGTTTGCTTACGTAAATGCTGTGAATACACAAAACCTACATATGAATATCTTTTTTTTTCAGGTACTGGGAAATCAAACTCAGGACCTGCCTGACAGGCAGACCCTGAACCCGAGCTAAATCCCTGGTCCGCGACACGTAAGTATTACCTCAGTCTTCTAGAGAGAGCACCTATGTGTAAATCATGTAATCACGATTATATAATTAAAGAATCAAATTTCTTTCTTCCCTCTATTGTTGGTTTCTACGTGACAAAAGTGGACGTTACTGCCCAGGAATTTATAAGCACAGTCATGCAAAGGTAGAGGTTATATAGAATAGGGACCCCTGGCCTACCAAGATGATTTTGAAATAGACAGTACAATGTAAGCAGTAGGAAGACACATTTGAATTCCTGGAAAATTTTAAGTGAGGTCTGACACCAAGATGCACATCTCTCGCTCTGAGAAAAGGGATTACTGGCTGGAGTCAGATTGCAACACACATTTCCCGGATTTATCTGCATGAACTAGAGTTCTACCCCAAGACTGTAATTCTCATTCTCTGTGTTTGCTTTTTCTCTTTGAGAAATGCAGGACTAAAGGAAAAGTGTTCATTATGAGGAAAACCTCCCTTAAACCTCATCATGCATGAAGAAAAAGTTATCTTTACTTTGGAAAGTCTCTGGACTACTCAGAAAAAGCTTAATGGAGGAGATGGGAATGGAAGATGAGAGAAATTGTAAAAAAACAAAACAAATGATACTAGCTATAAATACCTATTCAGGAAGAGCCCCAGCTACAGAAAGTCCCTGTCAGACAAGCTTACCTTGTTCCCAGTGATAACCAGAGTGTAGCCATTTTGGTTTGATGAGTGTTCCACAAGCACTTCTGGAGACACAGGGCGGGAATCCAGGCGGAAATTCACATGAGGGGTGGATGATACAGTTCGGGACACCACAACCTGAGAAATAAAGGAGACACCCTTTTCCAACAAGCTCTATTTAAATGTAAGCAGAAGACGGGAGTGATAATGGAAGTAACAGATTAGGAGACTTGGCTGCTGTTTGAATGAAAGACCTAACAGTTCATCCAGCTATAAATCCATGTATCTTCTAATCTCCTTCCTTGAAGGCAATTTAGCTGCACCCCCAAGACAGACTTCTGTTATGATTTTTAATGGTTTCTAGGGAAAGAGATCTTCCAATCCATCAGCCAGCACAGCCAGACAAATCCTCACAATTGTACTGGGAACTGAAGGAGCCAAAACTCTCCCCAGAAAGAAAGCACCACGTATGCTACAAGGGTCCGGGATTAGTTCTGATCTATCCCTGGATCCTCCCAGCAGGGCAGTTTCCCCTGACTTAACGGTGAGAGTGGTGGATTGGGAATCCGGAAACCTGGAGTGAGTTCCAACTGCTTTACTCTTAAGCCATATTTATAGATCTTTTGAGGTCAAAATAGGCCCTTAGTTACTTTTAATTGATGCATTGTATTTTTTATTTACTGCTATGCCATGATACGTTTTTATACTTGCATAATAAATAAAGTTCTGCTTTTTTCCCAGCTTTAGAACAAAGCCCGATGGCTTTAACAATGCCTGGGAAGTGAGCTTTGATGACTGCTGTTATTCTTGCTTTCAGGAATTTCTACTTGGGATGTTTCCCACCTATGTAATTTCCACATGCCTTGTTCTTAGAACCCAGTGATAATGAAATTCAGAGACTGCGATCAACAGCTGAGATAAGATCAGCTAATTATCTTAAATGAAAACAGATTTAGAAGGATTTGGGAGTTCTCAGAGCAACTGTCATTTTTGAGCAGGCCATTGGTTTGCATATACATGAGATGCTTGAAATCTGCTAACATCTCTGATCATCTTTAACACTGCACGGAAAATCAACGTGCTTACCACATGTGTGAACTTGTGAGGCAAACACAGGCAACAATGATATTAGGATTTAAAAAAACAAAACACTCTCCTAAAACTTTTTTAATTATAAAGTGGTAATAAAGATCAGAAGAGCCACTGATTGCTCAGTACTCTCACAAGTATATTCAGCCCAGACATGTTATGGGGACAGCACTAATTTTTTTTCTTCAGCTCAGTGAAGGAGCCAAATAGCTGAAAACAGTTCGGGAAGGCGTCCACAGTACCTGGTACGTCCCAGAGAGCGGCCTGTTGACAGACAACATAACCAAAGCCTACCCAGAGCCACGGAGGTTAAACATCAGACAGTTCTGTGCAACATTTGTTCTGCCCCAAATTCTCGGCACTGACAGAACGTGTCCATGAACAGGGAGGCTGTATTTGCTCAGAAGCAGATAATGGCTCAAAGGTCACTTGCTCACGAGCAATACTACTGCTACTTCCTAAATTTAAGGCCAGTAGGCATTTGTCACCTCTACTGGCAAAATGTGGAAGAGCTCAGTCACCAGTCTCACCTGCCTCTGGGTGCTGGTTGCAAACAGAATGTCAGACGTCAGACTGGCCAGACTTAGCTTTCCCCTGAATTACCTAGATTTTGGTCACCTGAATTTGCAATTTGGTGGTCACTATCTCTCATTTTTCCTACTCCTTTTTACTTCCCCGCCCTACATTTACCTGATTACTGTCAATTACTTCAGACTAGAAAGGTTAAAAAAAAAAAATCTCTTTTTCTCATGCACAAGTCATAAGCAACAGAAGCGGCCCGGGCCTGTCCTGACACCCTGACTCGAGTCTCCACGTGCGCCTGTGCTTCCCTCTTCCTGAACACTATTCACAGCTACGGAACTTCCTACCGATTCCTGCATTCTGTGTTTGCCTCCCTGGTGCTTTCCATACTATAGAGAACCTGCGATATAATTCACCTCTAAGAGGGCTTTGAAATGAAGTGCTATCGTGTTCTTTGCTGTTTTGTTAACCACTGTCCTATCCTATGGTGGAAGTGGACTTGTTGAGCAATATGGCAACATAATAGCTGACATTCTTGGCCCTGTCCTCTTGCTTTCTTTAGTCATTTTGCATGTAATAAG
>NW_004524789.1:1256388-1267805 GCF_000260255.1 Octodon degus
TATATATATGATATTTGGCTTCATCCAATACCCAAAGCCCATCCCAATACTAATTCTTCCAGGGAAGATTAGCCATTCCCTTTTTCTCCATAAAGAGGCTCGTTGGACCTTTGGGCTTGAACTGAGTGTCCTGTTTTCCCCCGTGAAGACCCCATCTGGACAGCCCCGTACACGCGGCGCTTTCACAACAGGCGAGGGAGCCAGGCCCTACACTGAGTGCTTTCAAGAGATTTCACTGATCTCGCAATCATCCTGTAAGGAAAGTGCTGTTATTTGCATTAAGGAAAACACAAAAGAGAATTTTAGCCAGAAAGTACAAGAATCAGCTTCCCCAGGAGCTTTATCTAGTGCCAGAATCTGTGCACTTGACCTCTTATTAAACACTTAACTGTTAGACTCTTGGAGCACCAGAGTAAATACCAATTAAAAAAAAAACCCAAAACAACCCAAAACTTTCCACTTGGGTTCCCAAAAGCTCCATGAATCGAAGTGCTAGAACAGCTTTCTCAGTATGCTCTGCTTGCCCGTTTGTAATCCTGTCCACACAGGTTGTGCTTAGGGTGAAAGCCTTCTCATCTAGATAGCTTCCATGGCACGGGGGAAGGTTCCCAGCTCCGCTCGCGGGGCTCTACTCTTAATCATGCCCTACAAGAAGCACTGGCTGGGGTGGGAAAGGGGCTGCACGAAAGAAGGTGGGAAAGCCCTACTGACCCTCAGGAATGCTGAGCAGGGTGTTCCACAGAGGCCACTACTTTTCTCCTTCTCCTTCTCCTTATTATTGTTATTATTATTATTATTATTTTGGTGGTACCAGGGATCGAACTCAGAATCTTGTGTTTGTCAGGCAAGCACTTATTCCACTGAGCTATCTCCCTGGCCCTGATGCTGTATCTTTCTACTCGATCATGTACCCCCTTTTCTCTCCTGGGACATCTATTCCTGTAACATGACAAGAATGCTTCTCTATCACTGAACGTTCACTTTCTCTTATTGTCAGAATTCTAAGTAATTGAGTTCTCAAAATACTGTGAAGCAAAGCTGCAAGAATTAGGAGTTCCTTGTTGTTGTCATGGAGACATTTTTAGGGACAGGCAGGAACATGGCATATAAATGTAACTCTTGTGATAAATCGCTTGACATTCTTAGAACAATTAGTATGGAGCAGAAGACCAGCAATTCTTTTTTAGAAAGTTTCTACTGTGTCCATGACTAATTGTTAGTATTCAGATGCAGAATATTCTTCTGTAATGCTCTTGAAAATCCAGAGCTATTACACTTTTAGGGGCAGGGGAGGAATCTGAAATTTCTTGACTGTTGTGGTAAGTTATCTGGGAGAGGGCAGCAACACATGTACGGATAAATAAAACTGCTGTGGCAAGGCTCCTATGTTTGTAAGCCTTAACAAACTAATTATACACGCTAGCTCTCCTTATCATACACAGGATTAAAATGCTTTGGAATCTTCTTTAAGACTAATGAACACAATTTAATGTAGCACACTTGTGTCTGAGCGTGGTGGACAAGTCAGTGTTTTAAGTACAGTCACAGATTTGTGCAAACAACACTACAAACAACTTTGGAATAGTTTCACTATCTTCAAAAGAAACCACACATACCCCTTGGCTAGCGTTCTTCAATGTCCCCTGATCCTTGAGCCTTGCACAACTCTGTCTTCTAATCAAGATTGTCCTCGCTCTTGATTCCATAAATGGAACCCTACAATATGGGGACTTTTGTGTCTGGTCTCTTCCACTTGGCATAATGCTCCAAGCTCCTCTTTATTACCAAATAATATTGAATTCTCTGGACATCTCACATTTGATTTATCTATTTATCACTTGGTAGATATCTGGGTTACTCCTACTTTTCGGTTGTTATAAATAATGCGCTCGGAACATTCATACATGACTTCTTGTGTGAACACATATTTTTGTTTCTCCCAGATACGTACATCTAGGAGTACAACTGTTGCACCTTAACTCTATATTTGACCTTTGAGCATTTCCAAACTAGTTCCCACAGAGGCTACACTAGTCTACTATTTTTCCAGCAATGTTTGAAGGTTCCGATTCTCTATCCTCAACAACACTTGTAATTTTCCATTTTGACTCTAGCCTGCTAGTATATGTGAAGTGGTACTTCACTGTGGTTCTGATTTATATTTCTCTGCCAAATGTTTTCTTGAATTAAGTAACAGGAAGGTTACTTTTGAGGATCACAGTCTCCTGCCTGCGACTTTGGACTTCGGCACCCGCTGCTCATGACCTCAGTCAGTGTTCTCAAGAACTTGCCCTCCTGGCCACAGCTGACCTCCAAAACAGGGATTGAGAGTGGCTGGAGATGGAGGAGAGGTGAAGGAGCAGAAGTGGACTCTCGCTGCGAGCCTCGGAGTGGGGAGGAAGCCCAGTGTCTGGGTGCTTACATTTGGCAGGAGCAGTAAAAGCCTGGAGGCCCACCCTGTACAAGGGTGGGGAGCAGGGCAGGAGGTGGGAGGTGGCACCAGGGGTGAGAGCGGACCCCGGAGAGGAAGGAGGGCTCCCGGGAGATTATCAGAGCAAAGCCAGACAGAGCAGCAAGCAGAATTGCTGTGGACTAAGACTATCTTATGCACTGAAGTATCTTGGAGAGACCTGGGTAAGCACTGCAATTTCTGGGGCAGTGTATCTCCAGAACAAAAGGCCGATCTGGCATTCAGGTGTGAGTGGCATGCGTGACCCTTTCGGGATGGCAGACTTGGAGGACTCAGTGCTTCATGCGGTTCTCCTGAGGTAAACTCACTCCATGGACCTTGTGGTGGAGGGTGCAGTCTAAAAGAAATGTAGGATAAAATACAACCAAGATGGCTGCATAAAGGAGCATAGTGAATATCCCTTTTATAAGAGCAGAAAATACATAACTTTATTTCAAGGCAAATAAAAACTGAATTGGAGCTTTGATTATGTCTAGACTGACTTCTTATTTAAAAGTTAAGAAAAATAGGGGCTAGAGAGATAGCTCAGCAAACTCGAGCGCCTGCTTCAGGCAAGCTTAGGCAAGCACAGGGACCACAGTTTGATCCCTGGCACCACATGCTGCGCTGGCCCCGCCCCCAGGGCATATTGAGCCAGCCACAAAGACCAGGAGCATGCCTATAATCCCAGTGCTGGGGAGGCGGAAAGCAGGAGGATCACCACGAGTCTGGGCTCTGTATTGAGACCCTGCAGCAACCAAATACATTAGAAAGGAAAAAAGAAAAAAAGAAAGATTTCTGTTAAGAAGTAAGGGAAATTTCATCCTTCATGAAGGACGACATAAATTACTAGACTTTGTGGCACAAAAGGGAAAAATGGGGATGAAGCCGATGATGATCTTACTAAACAGCCCAGGCCACGCCTGGATGTTCTGTTCCGGGTCCAGGGGCCTGGCCGCTCTCTCTTGTCCCCAGTCTAGACCGCGTCCTGGGACACACTCGTCCTCAAGGCACAGCTCTCGCTTTCATATGAGGAACACATCAGAACGAGAATCCCACTCAATCTTGGGTGAAGGCATGGGATTTTCAGATGATTCAGAATTTAGGCAGCTTGCAAGAGTTTAACATGCATTTTCAGGGTATGGCTTTCTGAGTCTCACGTGTCTGGCCTCCCTGTTCATGGCTTACTATCCTCTCCAGTGTGTAACAGAAGTTGGTGCAGAGAAAAATCAGAGTAAGAAGCTTGTTTAAGTCAAGGTAAACATTTAGTTTTAAGATTGGCACTGTCAGCTCAGAACTAAAAAGTCATCAGGTAAAGTGCTAGGTGGCAAAAGCTGAGCTAAGTGAAGCTTTCCTCTGGTCACTGCTTTTGGGGATGAACCTTCTACACCAGATTGCCGAGGGGAAGGCCAGATATATCAAAACAGCAAGGCCATTTTCCTCTACTACAAACTGATGTGTATATGTTTGGGTTTTTGCAATGAGCAAAAAGTGAGTTAAAACAAATTAATATGAGACTATGACATCATAAAAATTCAAACATCTAAAAATTAAACCAGGCAGGAAATGTAAAATTTTAAAATAACCAGTTCCTTTAAGCCAGTAAGCCAAATTTATTGTTTGGAGGATTAACTTCTCTACACATAGAATATATGTTTCTGAAATATAAAAGTGATAAAAGTTCTAAAACTATGGGTATATGCATCTCATGTAAAACAGTGCTTCTCTGTTCTTTCCAAAAAGCATCCACGCAAGAAGTTCCAGTCACTCCCTGCTACCCCAAACCAAAACAAACAAAAGCTCTGCATTTTCCCACGGTTTCAGATATTTAGGCTGTCTCAAATTTCTATGTATATGAGAGTATGTAAAATAAATGTCCTTCAAGAGCATGCATTAATTCATTTTAGGAGACTAAATAACTGGGCTCAATTTTCAGTTATGGGCATAACCCTAAATTATTATTCACGTAATAGTTTTTCTTAAATTTTTCACTATTGAACCTAAGACAGTCACAATTTAATTTTTTTTTTTTAATCTGAGGTAAGGTCTTATTACATTGCTAGGTTTCCCATGCTGGGCTCAAACTTTTAATCTTCCTACCTCAGCCACCCAGAGTGCTGGGCGCCCAGACATGAGCTGCCACATCTGGCCAGCAAGTTCTATTTTTAGAAGGAAATTTTATGAGCATATTTTCCTCTAAAGAAATAAACTCATGGTATAATATTCTTTAGGGAAATAACTAAGTCACCTAAGATATATAACATTTTTTAAAAGGCAGAAGCTATTGTTATCTGAGAATTTTATAAAAGCAGTGGGTAAGTTAATAATCCCTGAAGAAGAAATAGCATTTAGTTGAGGCTGCATCTGGTCCTGTCACTGCAGGATGCTCGGAGCACGGCTGACATCACGATCAGTGGCTACATATTCTAAGATGGCAATTCCGAATGTGCCATATTCCACGGGCTTCCAGGGAAGGCACGGACATTCCATGACGGTGCCACAGGAACGGAAAGCATTGAAAGTCAGATCAACAGATGAATTGATTCTTCTTACCGGGTGTGAGTCATTATTTTCAAATTCGCGCATAACGCACACAACCCTGGAAGTAATGGTCATAAACACTGAGCACGGGCGAAGGACGTCTTTGTGGGTGATCCTTGCTTCTTGAAAGGTCTTATTGAAGACACAACCAGTCTGGTTGTGAGCAGGGAGGAAAAGGGCTAGTGAGCGGTAACAAAATGGGTAACAGACCTGGGGGGAAGGGAACAGGGGGATGGAGCAAGAGCCCGCGTGGACTAAAGAGCCTCCGGGTGGTTGTGGTTGCGACAGGGTTGCTGCAGCAGGCGCGCAGCGCCTAGCGAGCGCTCCAGGCCGGAACCGGAAACAATCTCGAACGCGCCTCTCCACCCCCACGCACCCGTGCTGCACGGCCGGCCTGGCTGACAGTCACGCTCAGAAACTTTCATAGCCAAGCTTTGCATTTAAAGATTAAAGGCCTTACACAAGTGCTGTAAAAAAAATTCAAGTGAGCATTGTCTTGATGTAGATCAGCCGAGGAGCTCAGGAGGGGAGACGTGGGCGAGCCCTGTGACTGGTCCTGTGATCTCCACGAGCGGCCTTCCTCGCCGCCGGGCTCCCTGGGCATCGGGCTCGGCTGATGCCCGTTCTCTCCTGTGCTCGCTCCCCCCAGTTTGCAAGAAGGCAGTCTCACTTTTTACTTACACTACTCGCAGCATTTCGTTTAGTGTGCTATTTTATTTCAAAGCATCCAAGAGAGTGGTCAGACGAACAAAACTTGCTTCAGAAAGTTACACTGACCCAGCTCTACAGACGCAGAGCTGAAACCCTGCTGCACATCAGTGATTCAGGCCTAGCCACGCCTGTGTAAGTTCCACACGCTTAAATATCGGAGGCATGTAAAAACCGTCCCACTGCCATAGACGTACTATTGTTAACTCAACAATATAATTCTTTCTAATCAGATAACCACTGTGAAATACCTGATTCACTCTGCCCCCAACAGCTGGGATGCGGCCGGTGTTCCCAGCCAGAGCTCAACACAAGCACAATGGGAAGGGCAGAAACAGCTGCAAACTCTTGCGGGGAAAAAAATGTGCAAAGTAACTCTGCCATCAGGGTTCTGGGTAGGAAGGAAGTAGAATCATTTTTGTTGCTTTTCATGTATGGCAGCTGTCTCTGGAGAAAAAAATATGGCCATTCTATTTTGTAACAGAAACTCCACAGTATTTATTAAAATGTGAATTGTGGAAACAGGCTGGCTACGGAGTTAGCGTTTTAGCCCTGTCAAAACATTTGCAGAACTGGGTAGGAAGCACTACTGGGCCAGATCTGACTGGACAGTCTCCGAGCTCCGCTCCACACCCAGCCCCTTCACCGAGCAGCATTTGCTGTAAGCAGCCTGGATTTCAGCAGTGTTGATTATCCGACTCTGCAAATGCTGTGGGTTTATTTGTATGAAATTTAGTGAAATTCTTTGGGAAAGTGTCAGAGAAATCAAGCTGTCCCCTGAGCCCTTTGTCTATATGAGCTATTGTTGAGTGTTTCTTTTCCCCCTCTACTAAAATTATAGCTCCTTAAAGGTAAGCTCTGTGGCACCATTTCCCCCGTGTCACTCATTTCCTGGGCAAGCAAATCTAGTATGTTCCCAACACACATTTGACGACCTTGTTTTAAAAATGCAGAAACACCAAAGTACTTTCATGAAATAAGTATCTATTTTCATCTTTTTTTTGCTCCGAATGCCTTCAGGGCAGGTTTGGCTGGCTTGAGTTGTGGGGATCGAACCACAGCACCCTGAGCCTGACTGCTTTGTTGAAGCAGCCACTTAACGAACTGAGCTACGGGGCAGGCCCCCCATTTTCATCTTTTGTTTTGGTATAAGGTAGTACTTTTTATACACATGCTAGGAGACAAGAATAAAATACCTGCTATAGCATTTCTATTATTAGGAGATGGATAATTCTATATGCCTTGGTAGTGGGGCCTCTTTGTCATTAAAGCGATCTATTTAAAAATGGGATTTTATTAGAACATTAACATCTGGAAATAGACCAGGAAATCTTTGATGTTAAAAGAATAAAAAAACCTGTCAGACCTAAAGTGGCCATAGAGGCTTACTAATGTGAGCCTAAATTGGCAAGATAATGGACAATTCAGGAAAAAAAAAAAAAAAGAAAGAAAAGAAAAGCAGAAATGAAGATAAAGGGAAGCAAGCCAATATCATGAATGCATTAAGAATTCAAGCGATGTAAGCTTCTCTTCTGCGCATTTGGAATTTTATAAAGTATCATCAACATACATTAAAGATATACGAACACAAATTAATACTACAAGGAGCACAGAGGCAAGCATACTCAGACACATTAGCGTGCATGCCTGTGCGGGGAACTGAGCTACCCTCCTTCAGATTATGAGAAGTTAAAGACATTAATAAGTGGCCAGGCTGGGAGAGATGAGTAAATAAACATAATGGACTGGAGGAAGGAGGGGCAGAACCAGCGTGGATGGCTGCGCGGGACAGAGGCAGGGGACACGAGTATGGGACCATCTAGGCCACATGATCGTGTGGTTACTTCCGAGCTAGGAAGCTTTTATGACTTTGAAAGACTCCACCCTGCTCAGTAAGACAAAACGAACATGATTTGTGGCTCTCAAGATGGGACAACAACCAAAGTCCACACTGCGATAAAGAGAGTGGCAATTTAAAAAACACAGTTCAGAGAGGAAGACAGATATGGTGCACGAGGAGTTGGAAGTCACAGGAAACATCAGTGCCCCTCAACTGGTCACCAGCAACTGCTGTCTGACCCGGACGCTCACTGTATCAGGTAACTACGAAACAACATTTCCCTTCACAAGAAATTTCTAGTGTTCAGAGACATTTAACGTTTCCATGAAGGTCATTGTCATTCTGCAGTGATCAAGAATCTACTGATGAATCATACTGAAAGCAGTAATAAATATTAAAGCAGTAAAATAAATCCAGCGCTAGAGCATGTTAATTTCCGCAGAGCGCTAGGACTCCTGTAGCTAGGAAACATGGTGACTTCAGTCAAGTTTAAAGCACAGACACTGATTTTATGGAAATACTGCTGCTAGCCATTACGGTGCTCCTTAATGCCCGTCTCCCTCCTTACGCATCTGAACTTCTCTGCATCTAGCCCACTGTTCGGCGGGAGACCCCGAGTTACAATGGGATTCTGCCCGTGACATCCCAACTCCTGCCAGTCCTTCTCAATGCTGTGAATGTTTCTTCTCATGGAGATGCCTAGCTCACACAATGGCTTGCCTTTGATCCGCAGTTTCCCTTGGAATAGGAAAACATTGCCTGGAAGTGCTTGAATTGTTTCATTTTTACTTTCCAATCATGTGATAAAAGTTATGAATGGAAAAAAAAACCCCTCAAACCATTCCAAAAAAGCAAATTAAAGCAACCACTTCAAAAACTTAACAAAAATAGGCCATACACTTCATAAAAAAGTGGGACAGCCGTCCCTGTTTGGCTTTTAGTCTGTCTCTAGCTTCTCCTGTCATTTATACATTACTATGTTTGCAGCAAGTATTTTCCTGCAAGAACAAAACCAAACTAATTGCCTCACACTAGGTAGAAAGCAATTACCTGCATGAAACGACCCTCTGCCGTCCCAAGATTGGCAATGGTGAGATCTCCTTTAATGAAGGTCGATATCGATGTTAACAGAACTTGCTTGAATTGGCCTGAGAACAAATCAACGCGCTGCAAAGCGGTGGTGAACTCTGTCCGATACTCGTCTCTGCGAACTTCACAGCCTGAGGAGTTTCTCAGCAGTGTCTAGGATAAAACACGACCACAGAGTTAGCAGGAGTTCAGATGTGAGTAAGCTGGTAGGAAACTTCTGAGTGTGCTGCTTCCAAGCTGGGCGGGGCATGGCCAGAACAAAGGTGCAGTAAGACAGCTCCGGACGGGCACGAGCGGTTCTAGTGACAGAAGTGACCCCATTTTCTAGACACTGCTGTATACACTCACATTCAAGACCTGAAGGCCCACACTACTGTCACAATTCACACCACTGTTCTGTATATGTGTACATAAAGATGGAATGAAGCAGATGACATTGAAGGAAAACCAAAACATGAACTATCTCAGCCCTTGACAAAAAAGTAATGCCATTAGCAGGCAAGGCCTGTAAGATGAATCGTGGCTGGAACAGCAAAGGCTGGAGTCATACCTTAAGATGTGCACCCTCGCACATTTCTGTGCACAGAAGCGGTCTGGAGTGGTGGTTCAGTAATTGGACAACTCACGGCGGGGCAGCGGAGAATAGGTGCAAGTGCTCACGTCAAAACAGGTTTCCAGTGCTTATTCGCTTTCTGTAAACCCTACAAGCTCTGTGTCCAGAAAGTCACATGACCTGTGTTTCATGTCCCTCATCTATAAAACAGTATATAGAAACGGTACCTCTCTTACAGAATTATTGTAAAGATTAAACAAGCTATTTTATATTAACCCGTCATCTCCAGCCCAGCCTGGGGGGCTTCACGTCATCCCGCCTCTCCCCGACTTCTCCAAGTCTCCGTCCACCAGTAAGAACAGAACTTCTTCCAGCTCTCCACATAGGCCAGGTGCCACCCCAGCAAGAGCTGTGGCAATGCGGCTCCCTCTGTCTGGAATACTCCTTCCACTTGTGTCCACTGTGCTCACTCCTACACCTCTCACTCGGACCTTAGCTTATTGCCACTTGCTCAGGAGGCCACCCTGACGCCAGTGTCAAGGGCAAACAGTAGAGTTTCATGGTACCTTTTACCTACATGCCATGGATAACACAGAATAGTTATGACACAGTCATAACTGCAGCTTCACATTTGCTGATAAGTTACGAGGTAAAGTGGAGCTTCTGCGTGGATCTGGCAGTAAGGGAACCTGCTGGTTCACCACCATACTGTGAATAATAAACTAAATATCAGACATAGAAGATAACTAATAAAGGAGCAACTAGGTGAATCAATGATAGGTAGATGGGCAGTAAGTATGGAGATATGAGCCAAAATTATTTGCATTTTGAGGGTCAGGAGTGGGTAAAGCATTTATGTGGAACAATAAAAATGGTTTGCATTTCACTGTTCCAGTGGGCAATGGGGAACTGGCAAGGTGGGGCAGACGACGGGGTAGGAGGACGTGTGAAGGAAAATCAAGTCTATCTTGGAAAAAAGGAGAGGAAAAGTTCACTCTTCCACAGCTACATTGCTACAAGTCCAGGAAGATTGGTAAGCTAGCAAGTCTCTATTATGAGCCTTAATCAGAAAATTATCATAATCAGAAAATTGTCATAGTAGATATCAAACCCAACTACTTTTTAATTTTACAAATGAAAACACTGATCCTTCTATACGGTAACCTTAACTGTCTATCACACGGAATGCAAAGTTCTTACAACTGGACTTTTATGGCTGAAAGTCACCGCGGATGTTCTACTTCTACATATCAGTGACTCCTTCATTTAAGTGGCAAACTGAGAGTCTCAGAGATGCTAAAACCCCTGACTCTCATAATTAGTGAAATATGCACAAAATAAGACAATTAGGATGAATTAATAAAATGTCACCCCTAGACATTTATTTTGATGTATTAACGAAACCTATTTCACTAATTAGAAGCTTTTCTTCTATAGATTGCTCTGAGTAGTAGCAGAAAACTGGGATGTATCTGCAACCCAATAGTAATTGATTAATTGATAATTCTGTTTCTATTGATGACCAATCATCCATTTTGCAGAGACAGCCAGAATGCAGGGAACCTTACTTAAAACAGCAAAGACTAATTTTAGTCTGAAGCCGCCTGAAGGGCTCTATTTCAGAGGCGGCTGCTCTTCAGGGCCAGGGCTCAGTGGCTGTTGATCCTCTCCTGCTGGGCCTTAGTCTTTTGCTCTGTGCCGACCTGTGTTTTTTTGTTTTTGTGTTTAGTAAAGGGTCTACAGGGTCTCACTACACAGACTGGACTCTGTAGTGATCCCCGTTTTCAGCTTCCCAGGTGCTGGGATTACAGGCGCACGCCCACGCCCAGTCTCAGTCGCTGTCTCAGCGCGCCCGGGGGGTGGGACCCGCATGGCACGCGGGGGATCTGACTCACGCGTTTAGTCCGCTGAGCTATCTGGCCAGCCCTCTGTGCCTACTTGCTGTCATGGGAACTGTAAAGCCTCAACCTTGCCCTGGGGTGCAGCACAGTGGCACCTGAAAAACAATGGATTCCCTGGGACAGGAAAACAATTTGCGGTGTGTGGAGGAACCTTTGTAAGCCACTGGCAGCCTTTCATCAACTAGAGGCCAGGCGCGGTGTTCACACCTTTTACACTCAGGCTCCACAGTGCTCCTTGTATACAGCAGGTACTCAGCACTTGCGGAAAAGCTAATGTAACTGCAAAGCCACCAGAAACCCGCAGCCCCTCCATCTTGCTGTGTGGGCTCTCCTGCC
>NW_004524789.1:1268030-1273458 GCF_000260255.1 Octodon degus
CTTGTATACAGCAGGTACTTAGCACTTGCTGAAAAGCTAATGTACCTGCAAAGCCACCAGAAACCCGCAGCCCCTCCATCTTGCTGTGTGGGCTCCCCTGCTGAATGGGACAAGCAGGGGAAGGGTGGGAGAGCGCCTCAAGTGCTGTTCTGCATCTGCCAACCTGAGGAACCAGACTCCTTTCAGCAGTGAGAAAGCAACACGAGCAAGGCTTCAGCCGCCGCACTCCTGCTCCCACGCGGCCAGCACACACATGCGGGCTCTGCATCTGACTTAGCATGTATCTACCCTGCACACTTCACAGGGCTTCCTTCAGAAGACAGGCCCCTACACAGCGCCTCTCCAAGCACTGCTTGGGCTGAAGTATGGCCCTCAAAATGTCTGAGAACAGCTACATTGCCCAATGTGGGAAGAGGACCTTGATCCTGAAAAGTTGTGTCACTTGAAGCTAAAAACAAACATCACAGCAGGTGTGAGTGACGTTCAAACTTCATAAGCCAGGGGATCCCACAGCAGATTTCTGCAGGAAGAGGGTGCAGGAACACTGGCTCCAGGAAGTAGGAGCCTTCCAGAATCTGCTACAGGAAAGGGGTTTCTTCTCTTTTTCTGCTGAAAATCTTGATCAGCTCAGCCACTGGGGCCAAGGGGCAGGAACTGGCTTACAGCCCTGCATGCCGTCTCTGAGTGTGAACAGCAGAGCTTCCAACAGCCTGCAAAGCAGTGTGCACACGAGAGTGCGATCTCGTGCGCCTCTTAAAGGCACAAAGCACACGTGTCTGCCGCTCATTTGTGCAGGGCAGACGGCGTGGCTGAGCTCAGCATTTGCCACCACTGCCAGGGCCAGCCAGGACCGCTCACCGGTTGCCAGGGATCTCCACGTTAACGAGCGCCTCCTTCAAGGTCGTCAGTGTGCCTTAAGCTGCAACTGGGCAGAGCCGGCAGAGGGCGATTCTGGGGGACAGTGGCTGCTCCCGCAGAGGAGGGCTCACACCAGCAGCAGGCGGCGGCCAGAATGACCCTCTCTCCCCACCACACCAAAGGGAGGAAGAACCACGGAAGGAAGGAAGGAAGGAAGGAAGGAAGGAAGGAAGGAAGGAAGGAAGGAAGGAAGGAAGGAAGGAAGGAAGGAAGGAAGGAAGGAAGGAAGGAAGGAAGGAAGGAAAAGAGGGTGGCAGGGAGGGAGGACTGCAGGCAGAGGAGGGAGGGAGGAAGTCAGTTGCACCCCGCATCCAATGCGCACGGTGCTGACCTGCGCACCTGCGACTCACAGCAGCCCTGGGAGGTTCTTGGCACGGCCAGGGAGCCGAGGACCGGGTCGCTAGGTCCACCTCACACTGGAACAGACATCAGTGGTGACCGTCACGGTTGGCAACTTTCGGTACTATTTACTGTTCTGGGCAATGTCCTAAGGCTGCACGACTATAAAAACAGAAAAGGCCTTTAAGATCATCTTAAACCAGGGTGACAGCTATAGCTCAGTGGTAGAATGCTGGCCTGGTATACCTAAGGCTCTGAGTTCAATCCTCAGCACTATGAAGAAAAACAACAACAAAACCAATTATCCTTCCAAACTGAGGCAGAGGATCAACAGTGTGGGCCCTGCTTAGGCAATTTAGTGAGACCCTGTCTCAAAATAAAAATTAAAATCCTTTCCCCACTTCAACTTCTTGACATTCTAAGCAGTGCTGACACATTCTCCAGGCTCCTCTTGACTCAAAATAAAGCTAATGGCCTTTGCGTAGCAGATTATCGTTTTCAAAGTACATGATCAGGGCCGGCCAAATAGCTCAGTGGATTAAAGCCCCTGTGAGCAGGTGCAGGAGTCAGAGGTTCGATTCCTGGGCCTGCCGTGGCAGCCCTGCCCTGGGGTGCGCTGACACAGCAATTGAGGCTGGATGAGGTGGTGCACGTCTGTGATCCCAGCTCTTGGGAGGCTGTAAACAGGCAGATCACTGCGAGTCTGATCTAGTAGTAAGACCCTGAGCACCCTGTAGACCCTTCCCTAAAATACCAACCAACCAAAGTATCTGATCCCATCTGATCCTCTTGACAAGTCTGCGATTTGGAATCCTTAGGATCATGGTCATCCTAGAGATGAGGAACCTGAGGTTCAGAGCGATTGGTCAGTGAATACTGAAGTTTGGGTCCTAGGGGTTGACTTCAGGCCCTACTTTCCTCACCTCGCATTATACTTCTCATTATCAGCCTACTCTTCTGCCTCTGAGGCAAACTCACATTCCAGGATTGGCCTAGCAGGCTGATGGAAAGGAAAGGGCAGGCCTCCGCAAAGGGCACCCCAGCAAGGCCGTGAGGAGCGCCGTGACCCCAGGCAGGGGTCAGGAGTTCTCTGGCTCGCGGCCTGATTTTACTGATTTAACCAACTGATTTGCTTCTAGTGTTTCGGATCTGTCAGACACGGTTTCCAACACTTCACACCTACTCCTTCACCTGAGCTCACAAGAAACCTAAAACAGGGCCCTGAATATATCACCCTGCTGCGGTACCTGCCAGCAAATAAAACCAGGCGACCAGCCCAGGGTCCTCCATCAGTCTAGGTCAAAGTTCTTATCTGTAAAGAGAGGTCCTGAGCAAACTGGTTTCAAAGTTCTCTTCCAGCTCTGTGGGTGGCTTCCCAGAGCTTCTCCTCCAGGGTCAACGCAGACTGTTCAATGCGTGGTTCGGAGTCCCCAGTTATCAAAGGCGGAAACACTGTCCTCCTGGGCGCCACTCCAGCGTCTAAGCAAATTTTTGATTCTGGTTTGAGTTTTTAAAAAATATAAGCTTTTCAAGGTCTAGCCTCTTCTAAAATCACCCCTGAAAACCATTGTTTTTAAACAAAACTCTTGTTTCCTTAACTCACAGTCTTACATATGTCACAGTTAATAATTACTCTACAACATGTAAGTCATCATGCAATACTTCAGTTAATTCTGTCTTTGTCTTGATTTCTCCATGAATATTTTCCAGAACTTTTTTTTTTTTTTTCCCCAGTACTGGGGATTGAACCCAAGTCCTTCACACTGGGTTACAGTCTTAGCTCTTTATTTATTTACTTTTATTTTGAGACAGTTTCATTATGTCACTACATTGCCCAGGCTAGGCTCAAATGTCTGATTCTCCTGGCCCAACCTCCCCGAGTGCTGGTTACAGGTGTGAGCCACCACACTGGCTTTGACAGTTTTTTTTGCCTGACTCTGACATATGGCTTTTTTTCTAAATAGAAAATTAAGGTGCTATATACCTAATATATTTGATTCAAAATGTTTCCACTAATTAACTATGCGATGTATGCAGTGAATATGTAATTACATTTAATTCAGTATAATTAAGAATGTGATATATTTAAAATAGTGATTCTTTTAATTGATCTATAGGACAGATTTAGCTCATCTATAGATAATTTAAATCAGTCTTGCGGATATACTTTTTAGAAGTGCATTATCTTGTAAACTCATTGCCAGGTCATTCGGCTCAGCTCTCTTTCTGGGTAGTCCTGACTAAGTTACAGAAGTGTTTTAACGCAGACCACCTTCCCCAGCACACCGCACACAAAGCTAGATCCATGTGATAACGGTTTTCTTGGGGATTCAGATTTCCAAAGAGAAAGTCCTTCTCAGCCTACAGCTTGCCATCTAGCTAAAGCTCAGCTGTTTTAACTCCAGGAGTTTCCCCTTCTTTCCCCACACGTCATCCACATGTGCTGTTTTCGTGGTTACGAGGGAGGACTGGGAGGAGAACGGTGTGGAGCTGACGGCCAGAAGAAGCCCCCCGTGCTAACGGGTCGCTTTTGGCTGTGTTGCTTTCAGGTATGCTTCTCCTCCTCAGCCTGCCTGGACACTGTGGCTGTTAACGTGGAAGCCTGGGTTCTCGCAGAGTGCAGACGAGTCAGCCCTCCGGCCACTCTCCTTGGGACCTTTCCAGCCAGGCCAGGCTATTAATGTGGTGAGAACCAGCCCTGAGAATCTGACTGCACTGTTTTGTGCTACGAAGAGGACTTAGTATGATGCACTGCGGACTTCCGAAGAAAGACACTTTCTGAATTCTGCTTCCCCTGACTCCCTCAGCGAGGGGACCCTGCCTGTGACTGTGCCTGGAGTTCCTGAAAAACACCACAGCTGGGAGTGGGGGGAAAGGCTCATTAGTCTCGGCAGGAACAAAGGCCGTATACGCACAGCCTGGGGCAGCCACTGACCTAGCAGAGCCAGGCATCTGGTCGGCCAGCTGTGCTCCGTGCTCCGTGCAGGTGCTCCACGAGGCCATGAAAACCGCAGTGCACCTTGTGCTAACGAGAACTCCTGCAGGACATCTTGTGCGACGCCACTGCTGACGTTCAAACGCACTCTGTGTTCCAGAAGGATTTCTCCTTCCAGCTTCTTTTTATATGGCATCCACAGCCATCTTCTCTCCAAGTCTGAGGGTTCATCCATCTCTGCCTCTTCCTTTTACTTTGTTGTTCACACTCACACACTGATTCTCTAACATTCTACTATCGAACGAGAAGGGAACCTCAACCCCAGCCTCCTGCAGTCTCGCTTCCTTAATTTCAGGATTTCTCGCTCAAGCCGCTTTTATAGTGTTTAGTGTGTGCTCCCCTCACACCTCAGTAGAGTCCAGCAGAGAACAGCAGGAGCTCAGGAGCGGCCCTGCTTCTGCTAGATGCGTGAAGTCACCTCCTTAGGTCTCTGAGCCTCAGCTCTTCATCTAAGAGTGGAAAGTGGAAAACACGTATCTATGTCATGGGATTTTTTGGAGGCTGACGTTACATGAACCTGGTTCCAGGAACATATCGCTAGGTCGCTTCATTCATCTGGCCATTTGAGGCTATCTGTGGAGACCCGGTTGAACAGGGTTCCTCTCAAGCTCACATCTGCACGGAACATCCGACTGAGACTGACGCGGCTCCTGCGGATACGAGAGCGTGGCTGGGGCCTATGTCCGAGGACTGCTGACTGTTGTCCCTACTGGAAGGAGAGGGGACACATGGAGACACACATGTCTCGTGTCGTCATGCTCACTAGAGGACGGAGATGGGCATGACGCTGCTGTCATCTAAGGATACGGCGTGGGATGCCAGGACTGCTGGAGAGGAGGACTCTTGCTCAGAGCCTCTGGACGGAGCAGGGCCTGGATGAAACCTTGTGTATGGACTCTGGCTTCCAGAACTGGTGAGAGTGAATCTCTAGTGCCTTAAGCCCTAAATTCTGGTAATTTGCTGTGATTTTTCTGGGAAACAAATAGACTTGCATCATATATCAGACTGCTGTAGGTACTAGACAGAAATGGTTCCAAGCAGACAAACAAAGACGTTCCTGCTCTTGGCTACCTAGATAGTTATATTAGTATTACTGTTGCTGATCTAATGACTCTTCATAACACCATTAAGGACAAGGTCCAAATTTCTTTCCTCTTTTTTTTTTTTTTTTTTTTT
>NW_004524789.1:1273558-1316329 GCF_000260255.1 Octodon degus
GTTGAATATCGATTCCTAATTTAGTATGCAGGTCGTCAAGTGCTCTAACACTGCGCCACACCCCCAATTCCACTTCTTCTTCTTTTTTTTTTTTTTTTTTTTTTTGTTACGGGGAACTGAACTCAGGACCTTACGCTTGCCAGGAAGGTGCTGCCCCACTGAGCTAAATCCCCGACCTGTGATTCAAATTTCTCAGCATGTATATCAACAAACTTCAGGTTCTTCATCTGTAAAATAGAACTACTTACCTATGGAATAGCATCACAAACTGTAAATAAGGTCATCCACGGTTCTCCATAATGAGTGGACTTGTCGCTACTGTTGTTTCCCTTGCCTATTCCCTCCCGCCTTCTTTCCTTTTCTTCTTCCTTCCTTCCTGGCTCCCCCCTCCTGTCCTTTTTTTCTTCTTTCTTCCTATGCTGGGTCTCGTGCATGCTGATCATGTACACAGAGCTACATCTCAAACCCTATATTTCATTATTCTTGAAAGCAAGCACTAGCACATTTTCAATCATCTAAAAACTGTATCAGTACATGTCTGCAGAACACAATGATCACATTCCTAAAGGGGAGCTGGAGCATGGACACACCACATCTCAATTCTTTTTTTTCCTCTCCCTCCATTTCACTTTTTTTAAAGATAGAAAACATATCAGCCTTTGGGCCAACCGGTCCCCACAGCACATCTGGGGTCTCTCTATACGTCTAACACATTCTGGCTGGCTTGAAGCACCAGCGGCACACGCACGGCTGTCCCACTGGGTGGGATGGGCCGGCTACAGACGCACCACCAGCAATGCCAGCTGCCTGATGGGACAGTCACACACCTGTGGCCCCGGCATACACCTGTTGGCCCTCTAACAGTATAAAAGCAGCCCACACTTCTCCAAGCCCGCCAAATCTCCTATGCATGGCTCAGCTTCTATGTGTGGTTCCCTCAGTGCGACACTCTGAGGAAGGCACAAGACTGATGTGCAAAACAGCTCCTACAGCCAGCTTCCAAGCCACCAGCTGAGAGGTCAGTTTTGAGAACACTCCCTCGGAAGTACATGTGGTGGGGGAGGAAAGGGGTCAGATCAGAGTGGGCTGTGGTCGCGGGAGAAGCCTCGCAGCAGAGCGAGAAATTGAGCCAGGTCTTTAGAAAAGCTGGATTAGTGAAGGGGGAAGAGAAAAATACTTGGAGCAGAATATATTTCTGCCACGCAGACTCATTTACACACAAATATTTAATCACTCTTGTCTCAAGGCAGCACCGAGGTTCAAAAGACCCAGGCTTCTTATCTGACACGGCCTGGGAAGTGCTGAGGCCTTCGCATCTTTATCATCACTTCCTAAGGTGAATCAGAGGTAAAACGGACCAAGCCCATGTGGCTGCGGTTAACAGCCTTCGGACTGTACTTCAATCCAGTGGTGACAGTGATTCATAAAGGAGATGCTTCCAAGTGAGGCAGATCCCAATGCTGAGTGCAAAGAGGTTTTCTGCCTTTCTCTATTTACTTAACAGAAACCAAATTGTAATGGACTTACTCAGAAATAGAAGTAGTTCTGCCTGAAGATGGGAAGAGACCATCCGGTTAGGTGTGTAAAGGGGCCACACCCAATCGGCCCAAGCTGATGCACGTCTTGAGGACAGGGTTGGGCGGGGTGAAAGATGGGTGGAACGAGAGGCCTTCAAAGGTGTCCCAGTATACTGTGGGGGCTGTGGCTATGTTCTACCCCACCACTAATCCCACTGCCAATTAGCACTTATCCCTTCTTTCCGTCTTACATTGTGGAAACTTTCAAAAAGAAAAAGTTCTCCCCTTGTTCTTTTTCCTTCTCTTTTTTAATGCATTTGGTACAGCGTCTCACTATGCAGCTCGGACTCCTAGTGATCCTCCTGTCTCGGGCTCCCCAGCACTGGGATTACAGGTGTGCGCCACCACCCCAGGTCTCAGTGGCAGGCTCAGCATGCCCGGGTGGGGCCAGCGGCATGTGGTGCCGGGGGCTGAGCCCTGGTCTCGCCAGCCCTTGCCCCTTTCTGACCAAGCTGCTTCCAGAAGCCTTTGTCTGTGGGAAAGGTGTTCAAGGTGAAGGTCCCAAGTTCTTCCTCACCCCTTCCTCACTGTGTTTCATTACTTGGAGACCATGCTCAGGAAAATTAGTATAAGGAACATGTCCTTGAGTATCACTGAATAAAACCCCAAAATGATGAGGCTATTTGCTCTTAACTTCTTTCCTTCACCTGTACGTTGTGTTCAATTTGAAGCCACAGATTGGTGGCTAGTAGCGAAGTCTGTGGTTCCCAAAAGCCAATTTCAAGGAGGGGTGTCTCTGTGGGGTCTGAGCCATGTCTGAACGTTCTGCTGCCTGAAGCTGCCCTCATGCGAAGTCGCCCACCACAAGGGCGAGTGCCGGGAAAGTCTGAGAAAGCCTTGAGGGTCGGAGGGGGATCCCTCTAACGGCTTTAGCTTTGTTTTCTCAGCCATGCACAGAGCCCTGAGATTCCTGTCTACCTCCCTCCATGTTTTTCTTGTTCTTTCATTTTTCTTCTTCGTTCTTTGCTCCATCTTTATTCCACAGTGGTAGATGCAGACGGGTGTGTGCTAGTGAGTGTGTGTGTGCTTATGTGTGTGTATAAGGAAGAGGCATAGGCCATAATAAATGTAACTCCTTAGTTTTTAATTCAGTGTGAACTTAAACGTTGGAAACTATCAATTTTAGAAATTCATTTTTAGAGATTTGAGGGAGCAAATGGAAAACTTTAAATTATTTTTGCTTGTGAGCTTCTAGCACACTATTTGAAATATGAGGTTTTGTTGTTACTCATATAATAATATGAGTAATTATTTACTCATCTGATGAACTGAAGCTACTGTGTCATCCACTGGGCGGCCGGGAGCTGCAATCCGTGGTCTGCATCTTTAGGAGACTCACAGCGGGAGTAGTAGGCACGTAGCACTGACCCTGGCCTGGGAAGTAGTACTGAGTGAGATGCCCTGGAGGCCTCAGCGAAACCCCGAACGCGGGGCTGGGCAGAAGGGATGAGGAAGAAGCCAGAGAATGCTTCCGCGTAAGAAGTAAGGTGAGCTTTCAAGAACAGGGAAAAAGATGAGCTTGACGAAATGAGGGCTACAGGGAAGAGCTGTAATGAGCAGATCCAGCAGCAGGTTCCAGAAGTTGGGGCTGCTGGATTCTGGCAGCCACAGCAGTGATAGGCTGAGTGCGTGGCGGCAGCAGGGCTGTCCCTGAGCCACCTCGCACCTGCCCACAGACACGTCTGTACACATTTCTTCCTGGTTTCTGTTTGGTGGGAAATCCTGCTTCAGTGATCGCCTGGCATTGGCCTGGCAGTGCGGTCTACACTCATGAAACTGTGGGCGCTGCAAATCCGGGGTTTCTAGTCTCCCAGAGTTAACTATCCAACAGCACGCCACAGGGGGTGAGGGAGGGCAAGGAGCAGCAGGGCTGAGGTGAGGAAGACCCTGAGTGCTGCGCCAAGGAGTGTGGCTTTCACCCTGGAGAGCCCCCGCACTACTGCAAGAGACGCAGCGCCACCAAGGGGCTTGCTCCCGAGGAAACCCCCTTGCGCCAGCAGCACTGGGCAGCAAAGAGACTGCGGGGAGAGGAGGGCAGAGCCAGGGGGCTAGTTTTACCTTCTTGGCATCCTTTTTCTTGGCATCATTTTAATGCACTAAAAAAAAAATACCCTGTGAGGAATAATAATGTCCACTTTTCTGTTTCTGCTTTATGTTAATGTAGGAGAGAGTCAAGATTTTTAAATTTTGTACTTATTGTGAATGAAACCAAGTTTTTATGTTGAAGTAGGAATAACACAGAATTACACTAACGAAGAAGACTGAGGCAAGCTGAATGATTTCTTGGAAAGATTAAGCTTCTTGATTAAATAGGCATAGCTGGCTGCACCCACAGCGGGGTCTAGATAAGACTCTTGGGAAAGTCTTAGATCAGGGCTGGGCGCAGAATGTCAACATGGGTTAATGAATGAGAGAGGTTGTGTAAACTATTACTTAATCCCAACTGAGGGTTTCCTGAACCACTGGGGAACCGGGTTGGGATTGACAGACCAGAGTAAGGCTAGAAGGAAACAGAGCGTTAAGCAAACAAAAGTTCAGTGTAAGTTGTGATTTGCCCATAGTTCAGAGTATAAAATGAAAGCCTGGCTACTGGAAGAAAGGTAAGATGAAGCTATTCTGTCGCTGTTAAAATAACTGCCCCTCCATGGCTGGAACAAAGAGTTTATTATACACTTTAGAAAAAAAAAACCCATAAAAATCTTCTGTTTCTTCATTAGTTCTTGAATGCCTAACACAAAGTTCATCAAATAAGGCTCTGCTTGCTCTAACAGCTGGGTCCAAGGATAGAAAGAATGTTAGGAAAAGTTTGATACTGAACCAAGATTTATTTATGAAAATTTAGGCGCTCCATTTTCCAAATAGTAAATAATCCTTCCCTTTTAATGAGTTCATGGGAATTAAATTGGATTGTGATTTCAAGGGTCATATCTCCAATTTAATTGGTGTTTTTCCAACTAGAAATATTTCTCAATTACTTTTACTAATACACTTACTGATTCTTGTTTACCATGATGTTGGAGCCACAAATAAATTTATATTCAATGAATCATCAGATATCTTATACCTTATTATACATTCCTCTTCATTTAACTCAACTTGTTAAGCCCTGGGATCAGCTAATTTGACCTCATATTCACCTCTATTATTGCACTTCAGAATGTTTCCAGAGTCTTGGACCTTCTCATATAATTGAAAGTATGTAGAAAAACAGTCTCACGTTCCCGTTGTCTTTCCTAAGGTTTTGGATACCTCCTACACACTGTCCTCTTATAAACAATCAGTTACACTCAATATTCTGGTCACTTTACTGGAAAATAAGTAGTCTTTTGCCTGTAATTATAGTCCTCAGGAAGGGCAAGCCAGTGACCTCTCCAACTTGTAGGCACAGGGACAAGCTCCGAAGAGTAAATGTCTCCTTTCCTCTTGCCAAACACTACGCCTTCTTGGCCAAATAAAAGTGAGCCAAATGAACACAGACAAGGTGAATGTTTCTTTTGATTCATTTTACATATTTTTATTCCTACATCTCAAATCTTCACGGTTTGTGAAGACAGAAAGTTCATAATGATCCATTCATAGAACTATTCTCAAATTTTACCAAGAACTTTTATTCTCAGTGATTTACACTGTTTACCTTGCAATCATGCAGATTGCGTTTGGACAACAATTATTTTGTCAAATAAAATCAATGCTGCTTTTTGTCTATAATCTACCAAGTATGAGCTTATGAACCAGGAAATATGACAAAAATGCCTCCTGCGAGACCTTGAACTTATGCAGATATTTGCATGATCGAAAACCAATTATATATATATATATTATACATATATATATATATATATATATATGAATAGAAGTCACATGAAAGAGAGAGGCAAGATGTGTGTCCAGCCACAGATGGAGGAGCTGGTCTATAAAGGACAACAGCATGAAGGTGGTGTCTGCTGGGAGCCCACACCGCCCACTCAGTAGTGCTCATGAGACCTCGTGAGTCCCTGGAACACTCGTCCGCATTTGACCCCGGAGCCACATGACTCTCATGAGAAGGGAATGGACTAGAAATGGAAGCACCCGTGCTGAAGCCACTACGCACATGCGGAAAGACGCCTCGGCACTGCGCTTGCTGGGACTCTAGTAACCTTTATAATTTGGATGGATTCAAAGGTGCTTATCTGATGTGTATGATTTGTGTGATTCTTTGTCAATGATTCATCGAAAATGAGACAACTGCCTCCACACCCATGAGAAACATGCTTTTGACAAACAGGGTTCCCGGTGTCCATGCAGAAGAAAGAAGAGGGAGACGAAGGAGAAGTAACTTGCCCTAACGGAAGAAATGCCTATTTTCAAAGGACCTGATTAAGGTACTGGGCTTTCAGAGGCAGACTGTAAGCATGACCTAAATTATGTTCTTAGCTTCTAGAAGCTACACATTATCTTCTTCACAGTAGGAATCAATTAAACATAACCTAATACATTTAGAAACTGGAGACAAGCAAAGTTTAACACTGTGACAACTTTTTAGATCAGAAAATGTGAAACAAGTGAAATCCTCTAGGGCCGGTGAGATAGCTCAGTAGACTACACGCCTGCTTAGGCAAGAGCAGAGAACGGGGTTTGGTCCCTGACACCACATGCCACACCAGCC
The DNA here is from genome assembly GCF_000260255.1 of Octodon degus. NCBI lineage: Eukaryota > Metazoa > Chordata > Mammalia > Rodentia > Octodontidae > Octodon > Octodon degus. The sequence continues at coordinate 1,279,784 of NW_004524789.1, forward strand.
CTGCCTTTGGGCGTGCTGAGCCAGCAACCGAGACCAGGCATGGTAGTGCATGCCTATAATCCCAGTGCTGGGGAGGCTGAGACAGGAAGATCACTATGAGTCCGAGCTGCGTATTGAGACCCTGTGCAAAATACATTAAAAAAAAATCCTCTAGCATAATACTGCTGCTTCTTGTGTTTTAAAAGCGTAAAATAGTGTATTTTAATGGCCTTGAGCCACTTAAGAAAGTCCACGGTCAAATGCAGCAGCTTCTAGTAAGATGTAAAAGTCATGAAATTGGTAAAGCTTTTGGTGTATTAAGTACTTGCTATGTATTTACTCATGTACTAAAGCCACACTGCTTTTTCTAGAACTTCAAACTTCCTATCAAAGTTCCCTTTCACCTCCTCAAGGTGTCCTTCTGTGACTATACTTCTAAATGTAGACATTCCTTGTCATTTCTATCCACAGATGTTTCTTTCCCTCACAGCATTTTCCACAAATTCCCTCGATGTGTTGTCGGTGGGCCTGATCACTGTACCTCCCCTGCCTATTTCCCACATACAGACAGTTGGCCCACCACTGTAATGCCTGCAGGGTGAGGCACTCCGCAAACAGCTGCTGGGGTTCTTCCTCAGTCTTTGTTGTTGTAAATAAATCCTTTCCTCTGGCTCTTGCTGAAAACAATGATTATGAGTATTTGGCCATTTGATGCACCTAAGAAGGTGGCCAGCCTTCGAGCACTTAGTTTAAACTAATCAGCTGGAAGAACAAGCTCATAAATGTGATTAGGTTAAAATAAATTGAAAATATTGCACATTTTATTGTCAAGATAATTTCTAGAGATACTCATTTTTGTTACTGACGGCTGCTGCATTAGTGCTTGTAATCTGCTTAGTGCATTAGCGCTAAATACTATTGATTCACTCCGAGCTGGCAGGACAGTTTCATCTTTGCATTTCCTCGCTTCCCGAGCACCACTTTCCCTACAGTGTCGGCAGCAGGATATTGGCGAGATGACGAGCGTTAATCAGGTATTTTAAATCTTAAAATGTCTTTGGAAAACTTAATGTGCAGATTTACTCTCTCCTTGTAGATACACATTCTAGCTAATCATTAATAATAATCTCTGTAGTTTGAGATGATGAATGGACAACCTTAATTTGCATAAAACTGGCTCTGGAAAACAGTATTTTGCAAACTAAAACATTATCCTTTCTACCTAGGGCACCGTTTGAAGAGAGGAACATTTTAGTTATTTACCCAAACAAGACACCTGAGGCAGGGTGTTTAGTGTGAATTCACAGTGTATTCTTCTGATTTAAGTTATACCATTCATAAGCCATTTCCCCACCTCAAGAACTGTTCAGGGGCGGAGGAGATAGCTTGGCGGTCTAAGCGCCTGCCTGGCAAGCACAAACCTGGCTCAGTCCCCAGTACCACATGCTGGCTGACCCTGGAATCTCGGGCTTGCTACACTGGCCAGTGAAACTGGGCGTGGTGACACACGCCTGTAATCCCAGCGCTGCGGATGCTGAAAACAGGGGGAGCACTACGAGTCCAAGCTGCAGAGGGAGACCCTGTACTAAATAAATAAAAGATTTAAAAAAAAAAAAAAAACTGTTCAAACAATCTCTATCCTCCACTATCGTGCACTTTTAGACATTTTTCTTTCCCTTTTTGAAGGACCAGAGAGTGTCCTGGAGGTGTCTGCACACTTCGCTCTGCTCCAGAGTTACACGGTCCAGCTCAGCAGCATACGCCGCCCAGTGCGAAAGCAGAGCCTGGCTTTTAGAATAGGAAGTCCACATTGCTCAGCCAGTAATTCACATGCAATGAATGTGCCCAGAACATTTTAGTCAGAAAAAATATGTAGTTAGCAGACTGGAATATAACCAGGATTCTAGAATCACTTACCACATTCATTACTTAAAAAAAAAAAAAAAGAAAAAGGCAAAGAAGTTGTAATGGCTTCCAGGGGAGCTGGGCGTCGGGCTCATCTCCCTGATGAACGCGCGCCTCCCAGGGCTCCACAAACACTGGCGGTGCCCGTTTCGCCCCGCAGCAGGGCAGGCGTCACCACAGGCCTGCACCCACTGAATCAGTGTCTGCACCAATCCATGGAAAAGCAGCGGCTGAAATTCTAGTGGGTTTTCTGCTCAGGTTCTGACAGATTTTACCTTTTCTTAGGTGTGTGAGGAGATAAGAACCCAGAGTGGGTGGTTGCTGAAAAGACAGAAGTCTGAAGTAAGGGTATAACACCCAAAGTTTGAAATAGTATGCTGAGAAAAAAATTTATTCTTACTCAAGCAGATTACTATCCTCATCAAAATTCAGATTCCTATACGCTTCCAGAAATCTAACGATGGAGCGTGCAAAGGAAATATGTATCAGGGCTGTGGCTTCAAATTTTTATTAATACTTGGGCTATTTAACAGCCAATTTAGGATGCATTTCTTTGTGCAAGAACCCCTTTACTGTTTGCAACATCAGTTTTACTAAATTAGTCTCCTCGTAGAAATTAATGACTTAAATAAAACACAGGCTATACTGTCTGCTTTAAAAAATCCCAGCACACAGGAGGCTGAGGCAGGAGGGCTACATAATGAGTTCAGGGCCAGCCTGAACTGCATAGCTACATCCAGTCTCACCCCCCCAAAAGAGCCCCCCCCAAAAAAAAAAACCCAAGGAGAAGAAAGAATCGACAGTGCAAGTGGCATATTAAATCAGTTATCCATACAAGTGAGAGATGGCCAATCAGGTCAGCAATGTGTGGAATCCACAGGTCAGGCTACCTACATTTTTGGTGAGAGTTTTGGTTTTAACTTTGTTTTCTTGCTTTTAGATTATAAAAACATCGTGCTTGCCTTATCACCTTTCTTAGCGTGAATCTGTGAATGAGCTATGCCAGTAATTTAAGGAGGATGCTAGCAGAAGGGAGGGCAAAGGTAAAGGGTCCCGAGGGCTCACTGCGCAGTGTGCGTTCCACCACACCCAGGGCATACCCAGTGATCTCAGCGTGTTACAAAATCCTGGAAATAAGCTCTTGTGATTTTGAATTTCTCTCAATAAAATAATGCAATGCGCCACTTTTCATGAGATGAACCCCCCAGAGAATTCAAATGAGTAAGTTAGGGAGCAGAGACTCTGTCGCCCTGCAAGAGAACACCATTTACGGAAGGAAAGGAGTCAAGGGAAAATCAAGTTCCTACATGTATTTTGTAAAGTGTGCCGCATCTTTGGCAAGGGCTTCTTGCAGAGCTCTTCCTCGGTAGCAATTACGTCTGGCACACGGCCAAGGTATCGAGGGTTTACATTTGGAAGACTGTCTACTATCAAGGAAGAAGAGTCCTCAGTAACACGCGCATGCAGAATAAGGCGCTCTCATTTCTGAGCACAGGAAGCCAAAACAAAAAAAACCCACTGTGATCTGATTTCACATTTTTCACCCCTAATATAAAATACGTTCTCTTGAGGGTGCTAGCTTGTTTAAATAAGGGATGCGAAATCAACATAATTACGTGGATATTATTTGTAACATTGACTCCACATTCACAGTTCAAATGGTGCAGGGGATTATAGATATATGGCCTATAAAGAGTTATAAATCTCTGTTTATTCTATTACATATTACGAGACATGCCCTGAGGATGACAGATCAATAATGGTTCTGCGGTTTCCTTGATGGAAGGCTGCAATTATTTTCTTCCATTACAACTTAAATGTAACTCAATTTTACTCATCTATCATCTTTACAAGAGTAATAAAGGAACATCACTGTATGTTTTTTTTTCTACCTATTCATATTATTTCTTGTTTGCATCTCGTTTTGATTTCTGTTCTCATCAAAATTTGTTCCAATCGTTTGGGTTTCTTCCTTTGGAAGTTTGAACAGTGACCCTTTAACTTTGGCACTATGAAACGGAGATGGAAAATTACTACCTTAAGCTTCCTCTATTTTGGGAAGCAGTTGGCTACTCTGAGTTTAAGTGATATTTAAAAACAAGGAAGCTTGACACAAACAACCTAGGAGGCTGAGTTTTTCTAAAGCTGCATTACAGGGCCAGTGAGATAGCTCAGCAGATTGAGTGCCTGCTTTGGCAAGCGCAGGGACCAGGGTTCGATCCCCAGTCCCGCATACCGCGCCATCCTGCCCCCAGGGTATGCTGAGCCAGTGACCAAGTTGGGGCATGGTAGCACACGCCTGCAATCCCAGCACTAGGGAGGCTGCAAACAGGAGAATCACTATGAGCCCAAGCCACATAGTTAGACCCTGTACCAAATACATAAATGGAAAAAAAGAAAAATCAAATAAAGCTGCATTACCTGCAAATGCTTCATAGAAAGTATGACTTACAGTACATAAACATAATGTAGTTGGAATTCTAACCCAGGGAAAAAGCCAAATTCAACACCTTCTATCATACTACAGCACAATTCTGATTCAACTGTCTTGCTTTCTACTTCTGCCCCCTTAAACCACAACCAATCCTTAACCGATCATTTAAGAAAAATATTACATGAAAGCCATTAACACATTAATACTCATAATAGGAAGGGGCAAAACCAAAAGACCCTCAGACGCAGCAAAACCGGAATCCGCCCCTTCTTGAGAATCCAACCATCTGAATTCACCATCCTCTAAACAAGAACTCTTCATAATAGCAGCTAATGTTTGTATGCCAAGGAATGAGGGATTTATACAGCGCAGCTCTCTAAGAAGGCATCGGAGTTCTGCGAGTGCCAGTGATGTTCTCGGGGTGCAGATTTACACAACACAACACAGGTCCCGACTTCAGCCTCCTTTCCTCAAGGCATGCTGACTCCCGCAGAGCTCAACTTATGAGCATCTGTTCATGCTGAGTACTTATATATACATTATCTCAAACTCTCACAAAACTCTCTGAAGTAATGACTGCTACCTGCACGTTACAAATGAGCTCTTGCCTCTCACGGGCTGCAGGATTCCACTGGGTTGTGCAGACCCAGAACTGGCCCCCATGCACACTGGCACCAAACGACATGCTTTGCCTCTTCACCTGATCCACCACTAGGACGAATGGAGCGCTGGTGCAAGTGTTTGCTGCCAGTTCGCTCTCGTCTTCCAAACGCAGCACCTCAGTAAAGGGACTACAAGGAAAGCACTATGGCATATTCACTGTATTTTGTTTCAAAAATCCTTGTTTATCTTAACTTTACAAGCTTTCCAAAATGCACCACTGCTCTTAGAAAATAATATAACTCAGGGAACAGAATTTGTGCTGATCTGGGAAGTTTAGAAAATTCTACTCGGTACTGATTTGCACTTTGTAGAGGATTGAGCCCATGTGCTCTGGTTCTATTTTCTCTTCCTAGATGTCACATTAAAAGATAGCTCAGCAGTCTAAAGCACCTGCTTAGGCAAGCTTAGGAAGATGGAGGGGATTTTGGTTCAATGCCTGGCACCACAAGCTGCACCAGCCCACCCTCAGGGCAGGCTGAGCCAGGACACCCCATCCAAAAAAATCCCTTATATCGGATTATTGGATATTTCAGTTAATTTTAAGCAAATTTTTGTACTGTTTATCCCCAAAAAGAATGTAAGGGTTTTTTGTTCCCTGCAAATTTTGTTTTCTACAAGATCCGTAAATTATGGAGCTATTTTCTCAATTATTCTGCTTGAACAATAATGTACTGTGCATGAATATATATTAGCACTTCAATCAATGTTAATTTAGAATGTTCACTGATGGATGGGTAAAAAAGTTAATAAACGTATTAAAGACAGTAATTGGTGTGAGTGTTTAATCTAATAGTTTTTAGTGTTGGAAGTCACTGTAAATAAACCTTTTAAGAATCACTTTCAAAACTAACATTCTTGATTTTATTTGGTGAAGATCAAGAATGGGTTCTCGTAGACTAATATAATCAACAGCACTGGCATTCCGAGAATAGGTACTAGGGTTTGGAATAAGCTTCCAGAAATACCACTGTGTGAGGAGAGGAAGTTGTGAAGCCCAGATAACTTGTGCGTGAAAGCGATGTGTTCTGGGAACTATCACATGACTCAAAAGAGTGGTTTCATGACGTCATCAATATGAGACGATGCCTGTAAAGAGTTCACGTGGACATACTGATGCAATGTGAGAGCAGAAAGCCCAGAATCCTATGTGGCCGTTAATAAACAAGGACCACCTGCTGGCCCCCTGGACTATAAAAGGCCCTCTTTGCTGGCACTTCTTACTGCCTGATCCCAGAATAGAAACCCATTTGCACATGGCAGGGAGCTCAACAAGCGCCAATTCTTGTGAATATTCTCGCACACAGAGCACAGGGCAGAAGCTTGGGCAAATGTGCTGCACAGCACTCTCAAGCTTGTCCACGGAGCACACAAGAGTTCTCCCAACACACACTAGAGATGCTACTAACAAAACTACGATCTGTGTCTAGTCACCAAACTTGGTGTCAAATAAAAACTCAGTTCCAAAAACTTATTTGCAAGGTCATCTGATATCTCACCAAGTTAATCTTCCAAGACAAAATGTAATCAGCTTATTGCTTGGAGACTTTCTAAACTGGTTCAATCTTATAAATCATTTCGTTTCTGTGTGATGAATGGCTCTTGTTGCCTTCATTTTAACACAGAGCCAGGAAATGATTGTATGCTGGTTACTGGACCACTGAGGTCTCTCTGTGGACTGGGTATGCATTAAAAAACAAACAAACAAAAAGTGTGTAGTCCTGGCTCAGAAAAATGTTGATCTTTACCAAAGAAGATAAACAGGCAAATAAATAAAGGAGGTCTGAAGGTAGTTGTCTCCGTGGAACTTGGCCAGTGCAAGGCTGGCCCCCCTTGCAAGAAGGCTCTGCTGGCAAGCCCCACCTTGCTTCCCACAAGAATTTCTGCGGTGGAAGCGATAACGGTTTCAGGTGTGGCCAGTGCATTTTGGGCATTTTTCCTGGGTGATAAAACCGGCCTGGATTTCACTGGGAATGCTGCCTCCTTGTTCCTGTTGGAACACTAAAAAGGTCAAAGGGGTAGAATAAGGGTCAGATGAGTTTGAGAATTTCTAGGTTCAATAAATACTTTTGTACCTGGGGCTGAAATGTAAAAAAATAGAATAATGAGATGGGCTGTGAAGTAAGTCTTGTTAGTTAACTACAACAACAGCAACAATTTGAAACAGCAACATCGTGTTCTCTAGAGGCCCCAGAGGAACTCCTTTAAAATTTACGTTTCTGAAGCAGCCTACCGAGTGCAGGGAAAGTGTTTTCTCAGAAATGTTCTTACTGTTCTTATACTTTTATTGCCTAATCCCAGGCTCCTAAAATTCCTTGTTTCTTTTCATTCTTTTATATTCTCCAGAAAAGAAAAGGAACAGCCTCGGAAGGAAATCCACTCTTTCTTATAGTGTATATAGCGTATATAGGGTCTATTGAACAAGGGAAGGGAAAATAAGTCTTCATTGGCGTAGATGTGTATATGCGTAGGGGTGGTCCTACACATCGAAGGGCAAAGGAAAGAAAGTTTTTCTTTAATTCACCAACATGTGAACTGACTTTCTCAGACGTATTTTCCTACATTTTATCAAGAAAGGCTAAACAGAAAGCGTTTCCATCTAGGGAAGAATCCCAGACACCGCAACCAAAGTTAACCAAGTGGTTTTGAATTCATAAGCTCTTGTTACTCTTCAGGAGAACTGTATGTTTTCTCTAGTCAAGGATTCTTAATGCTATTCCTGCTTAAAATTATAACTTTTCCTTCTTAGATTCAAAACTGCTAGGGCATGAGAGATACACACATCCAACGTTACACTGTCTTTAGACAAGCCATATTATTTGCTCGCTTATGACTCCAGTGATCATTGTGTTAGGTGGCGTAGCCGGATCTGTGTGTGCAAATCTGCTTCACTACAGGGACGCCCGGGGCCACAATGGACGCCGAGACTCGTGCTCCTCCTCCTGCACTAAAAACCAAATGCCCAGCCGGAAGAAGCTTGGTAGAGATGATAGATTTTACTATATATAAATCAAAGCACCAAGCATTTCCCTGACATTTCCTTTGAAAATACCATTTCATGGAAGTAGGAATAACCATCAATACCATCGCAGGACATGTGCAAATCCAAACGGTGATAACAGTGTTACTTTCACTGAAGATAGGACTTTAATTATAAATGAACATTCAGCTTCTTCTTCTAGAATCAACCATCAGATATGTTCAATAAGGACCATTTACCAGGCACAGAAGAGCTCTGACTAGCCTTCCCAGACTCACCCTTATTCTACCCAGTACCTCAAAGCCCGACAGTGAAGCAGCTCGGTGACTTACCCTATTGAAGCAGTGCTCGTGATTCGGTCCGTAGACATGCTGGAGACACTTCACGTTGTTTTTGTTGACGATCTTGTTGAAGAACTCATTGATGTACTTGACAGGGAACGCACAGACGGCGGATCGATTCACCAGCTCAGCCGAATCTGGCTTGCTCTGTGCAAATACGCCATACAGAATGTCATCATTCAGACTGACTCGGATTTGCTTAGCAAGATGGGCCCCGGCCTTACCAACATACGCGGCCTGAAGGATATTAAACACTTCCTGCCCGGCGGACCTCTTTCTTCTCTTTTCTGTGAGAATACACTCCAGAGGCATTTCCATGTAAGAATGCAAGCCAGAGTCTACAGAACAGAACCTGATTATTCTTGTGTGAAAAGTCTGAGCATCCAGAGTTTCCTTTTGGACTGTTAGAAAGTAAATGAAATGGCTGCTTTCGAAGGCCTGGACATACTTAATGGGGTAGGAATCTCGGAACTCAGGCAGGACATCCACGTAGGACTGCTCTGTCAGAAACTTAAAGCCATCTTGGGTCTCTTTGATCCTTCTCACTGATATGGAATGCAGAGAGTAACCGGGAAGGTAGGAAGAACTTAGGGTGTTGCCCACGAAGAAGTTGAGGAACCGCTCCTTTTCAGACAGGAGGACTCTGGCGCCCAGTGCGCTCACCACGCAGTCAGGACACTGGCGGGGCTCCTCCTCGGCCTCTGGGGAGAACATGCAGTGAACAGACGCCTGTATGTCCGCCATATTCCTGGGAGGCAGCACGTGCCGCTCGCAGGCTCCTCTGTTGGCACTGCCACAGCTGATGAGCTGGTCATCGTAGTAGGTGTCAAGGAGCAGAGCCATGTTGACGTTGTCCTTCCAAACGGCTCCTGACAAGTTGGCCTTGCGGCCGCAGTCCTGACAAGGGGGACAGTCTGGGTGCTCCAGCACAGGCCCAGTCTTGTACTCCGCCACCTTCCGCAGGTCTTCGTCATCTAGAACGTAAAGGTGGTTAGTAGCCCCCAGGTAGATGAGATGCCGGTGGAGGACGGCGTGCTGGATGGGGCTTCCCGCGGTGAAGTTGGGAAGCTGATACTGCACGTGCACGTCCGTCGCAGACCTGGCGAGCGCCTCCGAGCACTCCCCGGCGCTCCTCTGTACCGAGGTGAGCAGCAGCAGGAGGACGGCGGGGGCCTTCATGGCGAGCGGCTGACCTGCCGAGACATGTGCGAGGGAGACTCAGTCGCCACCAGACACAAGACAGGATGGAAAGCACTATCCCAGTTAAGCTAGCAGCGAGAACTCCCCACTGGAGTTTTTACATAGAATGCAAACAAAAAACTCTAGCTGGTAGCACATAAAGATGCATTGTGTGGCTGGACATGACTCCACACGCTTTATTTTTAGCAGTCAAGCTACGAACAATTAATTTCAGGGAACCATTATGAGATGCCAACAATGTTCTGTATTAAGGTCAATACGGCAACCGAGTCTCATTGGGCAATGAAATAAGAAACAGCCCAGTTCTGAATTAACTGCTTGCTGGTCGCTTTGTGTGGTTTCATATCTGTGGCTAATGATGAAGCTGATACTTAAACTTTCCTAGTCAAGTAAAGGAACCGTGGTTCAGATTCATTTATTCTAAAATTCACAGCAGGCATTGTTTCCTTGGGAGCATGTAGAATTACTAGGCTAAATTTAGCTTCCTTTTGGAAGAAAACAATCATAAATTCTACAGGCAATCTGATCACATGCTGTTTATAAGATTCTGTGTGCAGAGGAAAGGTATGGTTATACTTTGGCCATAGTTAACCTATTGTTTTAGGCAGACAAATGTTTAATGTAATATCACTGGGACTTAAAAGCAGCAGGCTGAAAAAAAACATAAAATAAAATATAATCTTTAGAACCAAAGTCCTATGACTATTTCTTAGGGGAAAAATGACATATTGTTCGTTACCAAGTCAAAAAACTATTTAGTCAAAAGAACATTATTTCCATTGTAAGCACATGGACAAAATTTTCCAGAAAGCATGCTTGGGTTCGCTGTTCCCTCTCTGAAAACGTAAGGTTCACAAGTTCTAAATATATGTGAGTTCTACTGCTAATAGCTACAGGCAGGATAGTCTGTTGGACAGGAAAGGCCTCAGAATGAAGGACACTGAGCAGGTATTACTGTTTGAAAAAAGCGTCCTTCTGATGGCAGAAAGGGAGTCTCTATAAGTACAGTAGACTTTATGTCTGCTGAAGACAAACACAGGGGTCTACACAGCCACAAAAGGATTCTCTGAGCAACTATTATGTGTGTGGCTCTGTGCTTGTGCTACAGGAAATGGGACAGCGCTCTTGCCCTCCAGGGAACCTAAGAAGTAGCCAGGCAGTAACAGACATATGCTGACAACTGTACTGCATGGTATTAGAACAGACCAAAAGTTCCAAGCATGGGGGAGAGATGGCCTGCATTCGTGAACGTAATCATGAGCAACAGGGCTAAGCGCATTACACTGTGAGGTCAGGAGAGCCAGGACCATTCGGCTTGTCGCTGACTCCCAAGCACTGCCAGGAGTCTGGAGCACAGCTGCTGGTAAACAAATACATATGAACGGGCAAAGAAAGAGTAAGCAGTAAGTTCAAAATCACATAACATGGTGCTGTCGGCAGCCAAAACTTGAAAACATCTTTCTGACCCCAAAATCAAAGCTACTTTTATTTTGCAAAAGTTCTAAGAACTTAGGGCTTAATCCAAGATAATGAAAAGTCACTGAGTGTGTCTGAACTTCAGATACCCAGGTTTTAGTCTAGGAAGACGGGTCTGCAGACAATGAGACTTCCAGCCGGGCAAGCCTGACAGTGGGCAGATCAGCTGTCAGCTTGGTTGTAGCTGAGAATGAAGGAAGAGGGCTGGAAGCAAGACTGTGACCCCCAAAAGAGAGAGAAGAGAGGCATACCTCTTTGATCCCAAACAGGAAGAATACAAAAGACAGCTGTGTCTGGCAGTCAACTGGACAAAAGTGGGACAGGTTACCGACCTAGGGCTGGCTGCCAGCAAGAGGAAGGCAGGCTAAGATTCTGGTTTTGAACAGAATGAGTCAGTAGGGAAGGAGTGAAGGTTCTCCACCAGAGCTGATGAGTAGGTGCCATGCAACATACCAGGAAGCAAGGTCTGGGACAAGTGAAGAATAAAAATTCTGAGCAGAAGGAACATGTGTGCCAAGGAACACGGACGGATAATGAAAAGTCTTCAAGAGGAGCTGCCCTTTGGGAGAATGGCGGGAGTGGTGTTAGGTGAGACAGCTGCTGGGGGACGGGGGCAGATGAGCACCAGGTCTTTGCCACTGCCACACTAGAAGCAGTGGAAATCGAGTGCTAGTGGAGAAATCTGGGCTCTAGCTAGAGCAGAAACGAGCTTTGCACATATCTGTTTGGAAGAGATGTTTAAAGCCATGAGTGAGTACATTCATGGAGGGATTAGATAAAAGAAATGACAGCAAATGGACTCAATATTAGGGGGGAATCTTCTCATATTAGTAAGAAGTGTCAAGGAAGGTTAAAATCACAGAGATACTGAAAAGTAATATTGTACAGTGTTGCAGAAAAAAGAAAAAAATCTCAAGAAAGAGAACGTACATCTTGTGAAAGCTCTCTGTCGGCCTTTAAAAGAGTAGTTTTGGCAGATGGATTCCCCGCCCCCCCCAGGATGCCTTAAGGGTAGGTCTGGTAAGGCATGAGGATCTGGGGATCGAACCACAGCATCCTGAGTCTAGAGTTGAGATGGATTTTGTTTTTGTTTTTGTGAGTAGTTTTGTCAGATGTGGCGGTGCAGTCCTTGGGAATCTGAAGCAGGAGGCCTGCCTCACCTGAGCTGAGGCCAGCCTGAGTTACCTAGTGAGTTCAAGCCCAACCCAGAATAATGATACCCTATCTCAAACAAACAAACAAACAAACAACAATCTTCAAAGAGAAAGTAGTTCTAAATGGATTCAATAAAGGTGTCAGATGTTGACATGCAAGGTAATGTCGGTGGGACAGCAGAATGTTTGTTAATGGAAGAACAACCATATGGCAGATGACAGAGCTAGGGAAGCTAGCTTAAACTAAAGACCTGTCTATTTGTAGGGCCTCTTTCTTTTACTTACATTGCACCAGTGTCTACAAACCTGCAGCACCCTTCACTGGAAAGCTCAGAGTCAGCAGGTGAAGGCAATGGGTTAACGAACAGCTACAGTGATAGATGCAGAACTGTGTTTATAGCTGCACAATTAATAATAGCTACATCTTAAAGGAGCTTATAATGGGAATGGGGAGATAGCTCGGCGGTCTAAGCGCCTGCCTGGCATGCGCAAGGACCCAGATTCAATCTCCAGTACTGCATGCTGCACTGGCCCTGGAATCCCAGGCACACTGAGCACAGGCGTGGTGGCGCACACCAGTAATCCCAGCGCTGGAGAGGCTGAGACAGGAGAATCACTAGGAGTCCAAGCTGCGTAGCAAGGCACTATACCAAATAAATAAAAGGTTTAAAAATAAATTTATTACAAAGTGCATAGAAAAATAATAGATAGGACATTAGAAAGGACACACATTTAAAAAGAAAGCAAGATAACAACAGTGGTTGTTAAACACTGTTATTATTCAACAGTGGTTGAATTATTCAATAGTGGTTGTTAAATTTCCAAGCTGCTGTCTTCAATGTAGCTGCACAGATTACATATATAAGCATATAAAATCAAAATAAAAATTTTACGCATTATCTACTACCTTCAAAAACCAGAAATTAGTACTGCAATCTTCTTAGCTATTCATTTATACTTACATGATTTTTTTCTACTTTTCTTCCCCAATCTTTTCCCCTTTCCCTCATCTCCACTGTTTATTTCTTATGTTCAGTTTCCCTTTTACTACATCTATTGTATTTTTCAGATTTTATTTACTCTTTCAGGTTCTTATACTAGGGAGAAAATGTGATGTTTGCACATGTAGGTCTGATTTATTTCACTTATGAGGATAGCCTCCAGTTGCACTTAACTTTATCTTCCTTTATAGCTGAGTAATACTCCTTTGTATAAAAATGCCACATCTTCTTTATCCATCTCTCAGCTGATGGGCATTTTGGCTGTTTCCAACAGTTAGCTGGGATAAGCCGCATTGCTGTAGACATGGGTGCACATGACTGCTCTTCAGTATCAAAAAGGGATCTCATGTCTAAGAGCACTGTGACTGTTATACGCGTATAATAAATGTAAGGAGTTATACTTACTATTTATATATATAATTCTCATTCTTTTGAAATATACTAGAAAGCATTCGATGTCAGTGAGGAGAAACGATAATCAAAGGGTTAGAGACAAACTGTTCATCAGTCCAGAGCATATTATATAAAAAAGTTAAACATTCCTAAATATGGTCACCACTGTATTTTCAAAATTGGGAACACTAGCCTAACAAATTATTACTGTATTTTCTCCAGAAAATATACTTTAAAAAGAAAAGGAATTATTTTTACTAATAGAAAGAAAAGACATTACACCCACTTTACATTTTAGTGATGGCCATTAATAAGGAATGGAATGTGACTGCTTCCCTTTTGTTCCTTCTAGGCTTTCTGAAGGAGTCTTCAAAATGATCTTCTTGACAGAAACAATTTAAAGTACTAAATGCTAATTTATATTTAAAAAATCAGTTTCATACTTTAAGGTTGATACACAAGCCATTTACTGTGCTAAACCTCAATTAGCTAGAATCTAAGAAAGGGACAAATGAGTGTCAGGCTATCTTGCTAGATGAGACAGCAAACCAAAGAAAGCCAGAAGGGGTGAAGAATTATCTTCTCTATTTCAGGAAGAATCTCTCGGAGCATGCAATACGGTTGGTAACGGAGTCTCCTGTACTTTCTACTCATCCTGATAGCGAACTGTAATGCCATCTTTCAGATTACGAAACCTAAGGTTAATCTGCCCATTAAAGAGAAAACAAAATTAGGCTCTATTATCAGCATCTTAAATTGCTTTTTATTTAAACCTGAAATAATGAAAAGATTCAATCACATAAAAGAATGCATTTGCTTGACTATTCCAATTATTTAAGGCCCTCTACCTTAACAAGGGCGTGTGGGGGTCAGACCAGATCTCCAAGAAATGTCTGTGTCCTTCCTAAGACCTTTTGTAAGTTTTCGCTAGCCTCGTACTCTGGTAACAGAGGTGGCATCTTCTGGAGCCAGGTTTCAGGATTTGAATCCAAACTTGCATGACCTGGGCAACTCACTCTTGAGCTGCTATTTTCTCATCTAAGGCATGGCTGTAACTATGGTACCTACTTCAGCTGCTGTCGGAATTATTCTGTGGAGTCAATGTGATAATGCACGTAAGCTGTTCACAAGAACGTCTGGCGCACAGTAAGCTAATGTCATCTATTACTGCTTATTCATTCCCTCAATCTACACTGATGAGCATCTATACCATGCAAAGTACTGGTGATCCAAAGCTAAATCACTTGCTAAATGTTAGGGAGATCTCACACAAGAGCGCAGACGGGCAGAAACACCGCAGCTGAAACTCAATGTGGAAAGGCGGGTGCAGGGAACCTCCGCCCAGGTGCGGGAATGAGGTGGGCTTACCAATCAATTGGTCGCGGTCCTTTGCTTAGGATGCAATTGAAACCTTGAGGTAAAGAACCCAGTTCTAGTTGAGGCAGTGAAGCAAATTAACTCCATGACCAAAGCAAGCCACTCCGCTTCCTGGGCTCAATTGCTTTCTAACCGATCACATTTCATGCTGAGCCAAAGGCATACTGAAGTCCCTGGGTACTGGCTCAGGACAGTCTATTCTGTGCATGTCTTTCTGACTCACATTCCAGTAACCTCATCTTGGGACCTGAAATCAGCCATGATAGGAGCACTCATAACACAGAAAGTGGCAACCACCCATCAGAGTTTTTTCCTCCTCCCTGGAGGCAGGGTTGGTTAACGCATGTTTATCAGGGATCCTTGGATTGAACTCATGAACTCCAAGGTATATTCCAACTCCAATAATTCTCATCTCTGGAACTTTTTCACAATGACACGCTCCTCCAGTGTTACTGCCTGGGCACTGGTACTTGCACTTCCTCCTTCTATGCCAGATCTAGCTCTACAGCAATTTTAATATTTATATCGGTAGTGACCCCAGAAGTACTTTCACTTTTGCTATATTTTGGTCTTGATGTTTATTCCTTTGAAGTGCCTGAATCAAGCTTTTGCACAGCATGTCTCTGTATGGAGTCCTCTTTTTCTTCCTGAAAGTGTGCTATTTTACCAACTTTAATTCTTTATTAAATGGAACACACAAACACGATTCAAGCAGACTGACTAATTCATTCTTTTGAAATCCTGTGGACATATCAGGTGAAACTGAATCATCCATAAAACATTTCTCGATTTCTTTTCAGTTGCTGGTTAAGATAACCTCACTGACAAGACATTTCCTGGGAATGATCAGCTCTACTGCATCGCGGCCACTGCACTCTTGGCAGTTAGAGGAGTATTTCCTTCAGAAAAGACTGCTTCTAAGCTAAGCATTTTGGCTCAGCCGAACCTTCAGACTAGCCACTCGACTCTGTGTGCTACCTACCTACCTCTAGTTGTCTCTCTACTTCCAAGATGTCTTATAATTAATTTATTAAGCATTTACTGAGTAGCTGCTTGTGCCTACCAACGTTTTCATCCTCCT
This sequence comes from Octodon degus, assembly GCF_000260255.1. Classification (NCBI taxonomy): domain Eukaryota; kingdom Metazoa; phylum Chordata; class Mammalia; order Rodentia; family Octodontidae; genus Octodon; species Octodon degus. The sequence goes on from NW_004524789.1 coordinate 1,295,765, forward strand.
CCATCACTGTGATCACCAACAGACATGTTGCGAAGTATATTTCTGTTGTATCTGAGTACTAATCCCCTGGAAAAACAGAAATTGTAATGGAATAATTCAAATTATTTATCTATTTGGTACAGGGTCTCACTGTGCAGCTCAGACTCGTAGTGACCCTCCTGTCACAGCCTCCCCAGCGCTGGGATTACAGGCGTGCGCCACCACGCTCGGTGTTCCGGGGCCAGCACAGCATGCAGTTCCGGGGGTCGAACCTGGGTCCTTGCGCTAGCCACTTAGGTGCTTAGACCGCTCAGCTAGCTCCCCAGCCCCTAGAACAACTTTTTTAAAGAAAGGCTTCTCAACTGTAGCCCAAGGAACTGTTTGCTTTAGCTATTGCTTTTCTTAGAAACCATAATAACTTCTTACTGTAAAAAATACTTATAACACAATCATATTGCATTTCTTCTAATCATATAAGATAAGCACTAGTCAATGTTTTCAGGTAAAACTGCGGTTCCAAGCAGACCGAATATTAGCTAGAATGTAGTACACATGCTGTCATAGTTTGTGTCTAGGTGTCCCCGCTAGGCCTCATGCAGTCATGGGGCAGCTTCTGGAGTTCTGTGAGTGATTCTTGATCCAATGCTGGGATTATGAGTGTGAATGCCCTGGGGCAGATATTCCGGCTGTATAATGTGAATATAATTCTGCCTGAGCTGCTGCCACTCCCTTTGCTCACTTGCTTTTTGCCTCTGCCATGAAAGGCTGTTCTGTGCCATGTGCCAGTCTGCCTGGGAGCCAGTTTGAGTATGGACCGAAACCTCTACTAACTGTGAGCTAAATAGACCTTCCCGTCTTTCACTTGTCCCAACAATGAGAGAAGAGTAACTGAGACACATACAAGTTAGGTCTTCTCAGCGTGTCTGATTCTTTTAGTGAAAAGACAGGATGCTTATTTGAACTGTTTCAAAACATCTGCATTTCCTGGAGATGACACTTCTTCAGAAGGCATGGTGTTTTAGACAGCCCCTAGGATTACCTCCATGGAACCCACCGTCTCTCTAAGATAATGCTTCGCATACTCTCTCCCTATCTACCCGAATGGTCAGTTAACCCAGGGCTCACCTACCACCTCAGAGGGAGGCAGTGTGCGAGGCAGAATGGCCCTCTCTTGAACTACCCCTGGGCAGGGAGGTGCCCAGGACCACAGAACGCCAATCTGAGTCGTTTCTGAGATTCCGTATGGACACTGGATGAGGCCTCTTCTCTGTCAGAGATCACAAGTCCTACAGATAGTACTTGCACCATGTTTTCCGTGATTAACCAGACACAAAGGACAGGAGGGTCTAGGCATGAACAGAGATGACTTCCTGACGTGCTGCAGGAGCATCTGTACCCCCAGCTCACGGCAGCCAGGAGTCTCTCTCCTTCCACTGCTGTCATCGAAAGTTCCACTATGATTCTGTGATCTCTTGCTCTTCAAAATGTCTTGAGGAAAAAATGTCCAGTATTGAATACTACAAACTTGTGCATTTAAACAAGGTCCAATGCATAAAAACAAATTTATATAAAAGGTTCAAATAACTGTGACAAAATCTGTATCTTTATGTAAATACTTATTTTAAATATTTCACTTTGCTCATGAGAACATATCTATTAATTAAGACTTCTGAGGTGATTTTCCAACTACGTAATTCTAAATTTTTTTTGCATTTATATGACATAATCTCAAGGCTTTAAAAGTGTATCTAAATGAAGAGTTCAACATAAAAAAAAACTAGAAAATATTCCAATACTGCTTTTAAAACAGATTTATGATGATAGAGAATGGCGAGGCTACATAGTAGGGAAAATATATCATCAAAATAGTCATGGCTAAATATCCAGGAGGACTTGCTGGGATCAAATCTCCCCATTTTCACCCCCTAGTTTCTCGGTCCCTTTATTTTGCGAAAGGTCTGTTGCCCTACGTCCCAGTGTCTATCTTTTACACAGCTCTTTTATTTGGAGTTTCTCATGAAAAGGAAATCATACCATATAGAAGTTACTGTGTCTAATTTATTTCACTAACATTATGATTCCAAGGCACATCCATTTCCAAAAAATGACACAAGTTTCTCCTTTTTTATGGTCGAGCATTACTCCATCCTGTGTAAATACCGCGTCTTCTTTATTCCTCCGTTGATGGCCACAGAGGCCCCCCCTGACACTTAGCTAGGGTGAGTCATGCTGCTGTGAACCTCGGTGTGATGTCTCGGACTCATCCAGGAAGATCCTTACCAGGACAAGATCTGGCCCACACGGAATTTCTAGCTTTAATATTTTGAGGACTCCTCATGTCGATTTCATAATGGCTGTACTAGCGTATCTTCCCACCCACAATGTTCAGAAGGGTTCCTCCATCCCCACAGCCTCACCAGCGTTTGTTATTATTTGGCTTCTTGATGATAACTGTCTCTTCTGGAGTAAGGTGGAATTTCAGTGTTGTTTTAATCTGCAATTCTAATGGCCAAGATGTTACTTTTCATGTATTCTGGGGCCAGGGGAAAACCCTAATGAAAATTCTTAGCCTTCTGAACATTTATATTATTTTCACTAACTTTAACAGTAGGAGTATAAAAGCAAAACTACAGAAAGAATATACTAGGGCCAGTGAGATAAAGAAAAAAGAAAGGAGAACAAATAGAACCCCATTACTCTAGTAATGCCATGATCCCAATGAGATTTAGGAAGTGAAGAAATAGGCCAATTAAATTTGAATTTCAGAAAAACACTGATTTTTTTTTTTTTTTTTTTAGTTCCCAAAAGGAGCTTCTCCTACTGTTGGTGGGAGTGTAGATCGGAATAACCACTATAGAAATCAGTGTGGAGATTTCTCAAACAACCAGGACTGGAGGTCTCATTCAACCTAGCTGTTCTCCTCTTGGGTATTTTTCCAAATGAACTGAAAACCTCATACCATAGCGATATATGTGCACCCATGTTTACAGCAGTGCAACGTATCATAGCTAAATCTTGGAAGCAAACCAAATGCTCATCAACTGAAGACTGGATAAAGACGACGTGGTATTACACCCAATGGAAAATTAATTAGCTATAAAAAAGGATAAAGTTGAAGCTTTCATTGGTAAGTGGATGCAACTAGAGACCAACCTCAAAGTGAACTAAATCAGAAACGCATGTACAAGCATCGTATTGTCTCACTAGTGTAAGAACCTGAAAGAGGCAATAAAATCTTAAAGGTACAATAAATACTGTCTTAGTTACTTTTCTCTCATTGCTGGGACAAAATACCCAACACCCCAAATTAAGGAAGGAAAGGTTTCTTTAGTTCACAGACAGTGGAGGTTTCAGTCCCTACTCATTATTTTGTAGTCTCTTTAAAAATAAAAAACTTAAGTTCCACAAACTTATTTACTTATTTATTGCTGGTTTTGTTTTTGTTTTGGAGATCATGTTTGGCTGTATGGTTCACTCTAGCTTGAACTATGTACCCCAAGCTGGCCTCAGACTTGTGGCAATCCTCCTGCCTCAGCCTCCCAAGGGCTGGGATTAATGGTATGTGCCACCATGCCCTGCTAAACGTATTTAAATGGTAAGTCTAGCTGTACGTCAAAATAACAAAGTAATTATTTTTTTTCTTACCTAGAGAACTCAGACTGAAAAGATTTTTAAGTGAATCCACCTCTAGGGTAGAACAGTTTTTTTTTTTTTTAAGATTTGGCAGTACACACATATGGCAAAAATGTTTACTTTTTTTCCCTTCTGTTTGCTCTGCATCTAAAACACACCGTTTTAAAAGTGATTAGCAGGGTAACCTGTTCCTGACAGGTGGCTTTAAATACCATGTGATAGTGTAACTATGTGAAAGAGAATAAAGATATTTTTTATAACTGAAAGTCACGTAGATGTCTGTGTATATCCACATGACATGACATTTGTGAAACAGAAATAGTATTCCTAGATGTACAAGTTTTATTTATTAAAAATTTCAAATATAGGTGCTTACAGAAGAAAACAAGTTAAATTTGGTACTTGAATAATTTGCATGTATTATAACTAACGCTTCTAAAGGCTGTTCTGAGCATTCCTGATGATCGCAAAATTTGTTTGGCTTGGAGAGAGAGTGCGTTACTCCGATTCTTACCCAATACTGCATTGTTCTTTCTAAGAATCATTACAGAAGTGGAAAACGACTGAACTGTAGCATGAGGAGACGCCGACTGCAGATTCCAGCTGAAACCCAGGCCTGAGATCACTGTAACCCTGAGCGGCAAGAGTGAAGGTCAGGGGAACAGAACACACAGATCCTCAAGAGTCTCCATTATAAATTCAGGGTCTGGGGGCAAACATTTCTGTCCTTTTAAGAATGGTTTAGAGCTCTCCACTTCTTGGAAAGAAGAACAAATGCCTGTTTATTTTACCTTTGTGCATATTATAAAAAAATACAGCTCATAAAATTCACTGAACTGCCAGAGCCTTGACGGGGGGGCGGCACTTGTCCCCTGAATAAACTGCGGGTCAGACAAGAGTGTTTCATGTCCGTGAGATTATGAAGGTTTAACCTCCACACCGTTAAAGGGCTTGAAACCAAAATTATTATTCATATTTTTCAGCTTAATTTTATAATTCAGATTTTATAGAAGTGCTACCTGATTTGTTCTATTTATCTAGGAATGTTGAATAACATAAATCCACAAATCAAATTTGAGAAATCTCTCTCTTCATATATAAATTAAGATAAAAAGGGCTGGCGAGATAGCTCAGCACAGTAAGTGCCTGCTTAGGCAAGCACAGGGACTAGGGTTCTGTCCCTGGTGCCACATGCAGCTCTGGCCCCACTGCCAGGAGCACTGATCTGGCCACTGCGACTGGCCATTGTGGCACACACCTGTAATCCCAGCCCCGGGGAGGCTGAAAACAGGAGGATCACTATAAATCCAAGCTGTGTAGTGAGACCCTGGACGAAATATATTAAAAAATAATATTATTAATAAAAATAAAATATGCCTGGTAACTTTTTCCTTTTGCACTCCAGTGCAGAGTTTGGATAAGACAAACCTGACTGAACAGTCAGAATGTGAACTGCTGAAGGAAATGAGTTAGAGAGGAAGTTGGCACATTACTCAGTAATGAATCACACCTTCCCACTGCAGTGGCTGAAGATGCCCTGAGCCCGGGGCATTCCAGACAGGGAACTGTGCCCTGGATTGGGCTGATCACCCTCCTCTGGAGTCACCCAAAGCTAAGATCAAACAGGTTTGGGGGCATGTGCCGAGAGGGTCTATTCTTGCCATGGTGGCTGTCACATCAAGGAAGAGAAACAAGCATGCAGGCAAAGAGCATAGGGTAGACAAGAGGGGGGCAGCCTCGGGAGGCTGAACGGGGTAGGCGTTTATTATACAATTCTGACTCAGCTCTGAATCCTATTTGCTCATACAGGTTGGAAACCGGACTCAGCAAAGGGATGAACGAGGTCTCTTTGAAGGTACGTTTGGTCATTACACAGAACATTCTCTTCTGCAGGCAAAACGGAAGAAAACTGTCAGGAACCTTGAGAATAAGGGCTGGGCTGTAGCTCAGTGACAGAGTGCTTGCTAGCACGTAAAAGCCCTGAGTCTGACCCTCCGGCAAATAAATAAATAAAAATCACAGGACTACCGGGACTGGAAGGAATCACCAAAGTTGGCCATATTTTGTATTGATGAGGATTCCGTGGCGAACACAGTGCAATTCAAACAGTCTTGGAAGAAGAAATAAAAGGACGTAAACAGCATCATATTGAGCTCAAGATGCCTTTAGAAAATAGAAAGTCTAGTAAAACTGATTGCAAAATTTTAAATACTTTTAAATAAATAATGTCAAGAAACTGATCCTAGCAAAATAGGGTAGCCAGGAAAATAAGTACAGAATCCAATTTCTGAAATTCAGTAAACACTTGGATCCCTGGAAAATCAATAAAACCAAAAGGTTAGGACAACTTAAAAACAACTGTGCTCAGCATTGCATTTATATAAACGAGAACAATTCAGACGTGTGTGTGTGTGTGTGTGTGTGTGTGTGTGTGTGTGTCTGTGCACAGGAGGGGTTTGCATATTTGAAGGAAACAGGAAGAACAAAGAGAAGACATCACAAAGTCCCTTTTATTCAATTATATGGGTCTAACTGAATGCCCCTGCTTTTTGCCCCCTCCTGCAAGGCTGTGTTCTGAGGATGTCCGCATGTCCCTGAAGGACACAGAAGAAGTGAAGATTCCTAGACTTCCATCTCCCTATCTTCATCCCCATACCGTCTGGAGATTCCTCTGTCCAATGTCAATTCTGTCTCTCCAATGGCCACTGAAGATTAAATCTGGTTAAAATGTACCGAGTCATTCCAACGTGCAAGGTGCTCAAAAAACATCAGGAAACAAAACAGCCGCTGCTGCTCTGGTGGAATGCATTAGCAGCAGGCTCCAGGCAACAGTGAATACAAGCAAATTCATTGATTGAATATGGATTACAAGTGGGTAAATGTTATGGGGGGGGGAGAGCAGTTTTAGGGGATGAGGAATGCCTGGAGGAACCATGAAGAGGTCTGTGGCTTTTGAGAGAAGAGTTGAGAGTGAGGACGACCTAGCCTTATGAGGAGTGACCAGATTTCTGGGCAGAGGCAAGAACAAAAGGGGGTGCATCTCTGATGGGTCTGAAACACAACAGGGTTTAGTCACCCTGGACCTTGGCAACCTAAAGATCAGATTAGAGGGGACAAAGAATCAGAACTTGTTGGGAGTCGATGCAGGGTGTTGAGTGAGAGAGAGTGTGTGACCAGAGTCGTCCTGACCAGGTTGGAAGACGGCTGGTGTGTGTGTGTGTGGGGGGGGGCAGATGTGGCGGCTGCGAGGCCAGCTGGCAGGCTGCGGAGCCAGGCTGGGTGTGTGCAGCGGGGTCCTGGCCAGCGGGGAAGGAATGAGCGCTAAGAGGTGGCTCATTTCCGGTTATATGTTGGGGACAGAGCCAGCAGGATTTCCTGATAGACTGTCATATGAGATGTGTGGGGGGAAAGGGGGTCAGTTCCCCCATCGGCTTCCATTCCTGCCACTTAAAGCAGGCTCACTTCTTGCCTGGGTTACTTCAACTGCTTCCTAGCTGGTCTTCCCTGTGCATTCTTGTCAGTCTGTTTCCCAGTGAGCCAGACATATTTTCTAAAGTGTCACTCTGTCCTCTTCTTTACTGAACAAAAGTTTAACTCTTCAGCAAAGTTCACAAGTCAAGCGTGATTCGGCCTGCCCGACTTCCCTGCCGCACCTCCCGCCGTTGCCCCACTAGCCGTCCTGCCCCCTCGAGTTCTTGTGGCAAGCCCTGTGTCTCTCACTGGGCCCCTCAGCACATGTGGGTCCCTCCTATGAGCCCCCACTGCCCTCGCCGTCACCTGGTAACCCTGGCGCTCCTCCAGCAACAGCACTGGGAAGCCTCTCCGGGAGCAGCAACTCTCATGTGCTTGGCCAGCACAACTGCGTTCCTGTAGGCTCCGGCCTGCTGTGTGGGACACATTAATCTTGCCTCCCACTAGACTGTGAGCGCCAGCGTCAGCTCCCAGGTTAGTGCCACCGCGTGTCTGTGAGCATTTGTCAAATTAATGGATAACAGAATGCATCGATACCTGAAAGAAGGATTCTGATGGGAAAGACACAGCAGAATAGATGAGAAAAACAGCAGAGAAAGACAACCGTGAGGTTACGGGTCAGTATGGGTTTTGACTGGAGGAGAGAATGAGAAGTCAAGGATGGTTGAAAAGTGTATCTTAAGTGATATACACCAAGGTAAGGAAAACAGGAAGAGGATAGTAGGGGCAAAATGGATTAGCTAGTAACTCTGAGCTATCTGTTTGCCATTTAAGTGGTACTGTCTATGAGGCACCTAACAACCACAGGGAAGGGACAGTCAAAGATAGCATTGACAAGTGACTGGTTTGACATTACTAAGGTCAGTCTGACCAACTATTGGTGTGTTTGATAAGTACAAAGGAGGAATTCGTATGGACCCTTAAAAAGACTAGAATCTAAACTGTGTAATAGGTTCTACATCTTTAATTTGAAAATCCAAGATCCACAATGTTCTAATACTTAAAACCTTTGGAGAGCAAAAAGTTCAGAGCAATGTGGATTTTGGATGCTTAGAACAGGAATGTTCAACTGTTAAAAGACCATACAAGTGTTCCATTATCTGAAAAAGTCTGTTAACACCTCTGGGCCCAAGCACTTAAAATAAGTGGACACTCAGTCTGTATTCTAAAAGAGAAGAAAAAAAAAAAACAAAAAACCCTAATCAAAGAAAATGTGCAATGGTAAGAGGCAAAGTTCAAATGGTTTTTCAAAAGCTAAAGGAGAACTTCTAATGATGAAAGCGTAAACACAATATGTCCTATAGAAAGCAGACTTTCACAGAGGGGTCAAGTGACATAAAAATGCCCACTGGATTTGGTGACAAGATGTTACTGGTGCTCAGAATGAAGAAAATTCGGGGGAGTCTGCAAGGGACCGCTTCAGCTGAACGAATTTAGGCATGGACAGCCGTAAAGAAATTGGAGAGAGCAGGCCAGGATTCCGCTTCCAAGAATTAAGGACTGAAATGACAGGAGCCGTGGGAGTGCCCGCGCAGGCGACGTGCACTCACGATCCTACCAGCATGCCTTGTGTGTGTGTTCTTTTCTTTCTTGAAACAGCAACAGCAATACTTAAATCAGGCTTGAGTTAAAGCCTGGATGAGAGTGGAGACTGTCACATGGGAGGGGCGAACAGAAAGGGCAGGTAGGCTGAAGCATGGTGACCGAAGATCGGGACCAAAAGGGGACTAGATTCCCAGGTGGAAAAGGCCATCCGACCCTGTGAGACAGAAGCCCACAGGTGGTAAACAGTGGGTGCAAAACATCTGTGCTTCAGTGAAGTATTTCTCTAAATATAAAAGAAGATCTGACACAAAGTATGGGGAGCCAAGGATGGTCAGGAGCTTAGGAAAATGGTGAGTTCACAACTATTGCAAAAAACACAGAAAAGAATGAGATCAGAGACAAGCAAACAGTGTGTCAGGCACAGACGTGAAAGCAACCAATCTGTCCAAATGGGAAGTAGCTGGGCAGACACACCTCTGGACTCTCAACTACTTGGGAGACCCAGAAGGGAGACTAAAAGTTCAAGCCAGCCTGGGAAATTTATCATTTATCAAGACCCTGTTCCAAAATAAGGGTTGGGCCAGCAAGACAGCTCAGCAGACTAAGCGCCTGCTTAGGCAAGCTCAGGGACCGGGCTTCATCCCTGGCACCACACTGCACACTGGCCCTGCCCCCACAGGGTGCGTGCGCTGAGCCAGCCACGGAGACCAGGCGTGGTGGCGCACACCTGTAATCCCAGTGCTGGGGAGGCTGACACAGGAGCATCACTATGAGTCTGGGCTGTGTAGTGAGACCCTGTACCAAATACATAAAAATAAGTGAAATAAAAAAGGTTGGAGATGTAGATCAGTGGTGACCTTGGTTAGCATATACAAGGCCCTGGATTCAAATCAAAACTAAAAATTTCCTTGAAGTACTCCTTATTTAATGCACAATGCCCATTTTCACTGACGTCTACAGAGTCAGCAATCTAATTTGGGAATTAATTAGTTCCATGATTATGACCTCTGTAGTACATTCCTTATCATGTTTACATAGTCCATCAGATCTATGGCCTTAATTAAGAGGAAATGCCAGCACTTGATTATTTTTATTTCACAACCAGTTTTATTGACATCTTCAGGGAATAACTTCAGGGCAAAGAAAATATATTGAAACAGATAATCTGCTCGCTTTTCAAAAAACCCAGCAATCTAAAGATGCTCAAGCAATGACTGAGACCCAATCATCATATCACTCTGAAAATTAGAACTCATTTAGGAATTGTGAGGGAGGCTTGATCCTTGTTATGGCTGTGTATAGCTGTGTCCCCAGAGCCTCACTCAGGGGCTTCTGGAGTCTGTGACTGACTGCTGTGCGTGGGGATGCTGCGCCCGCCCTGGGGCAGGCCATCTGCATTACAGGGTAAGGAGGGGAGGAGGCTGGCTGCTGCCTGGGCTGCCCGCCCCCTCTGCGGCCCTGAAAGGGTGCCCTCTGCCGCGTGCCACTCTGCCTTGGAGCCAGTTGAGTACGGACAGAAACCTCCAGTAACTGTGAGCCAAATAAAGCTTTCCTTCACTAATTTTGAGTGTCAGCTATTTGTCCCAGCAATGAGAGAAGAGTAACTGAGACAATGCTGAATAGTACTCAAGCTATTCACTCAGGATCTATAAGAATGTTTGGAAAGTAATTAATCAACTCATGACATAGATTCAAGGGCTTTCACCTCTCATTGTTATTAATGAAACTGTCTGGAGTTTTATCTGCACTTTTCTGGTGATTTAAAGAACATAATTTTTTGTAAGCTTTTTGAAGACCAGAAGAATATTTAAAATCACTAGGCCTTGAAGTACAGATTTCAATGAACAACTCAAGTACGTGTTAGGGAGACTGAAATAAAATTTAGAAGCCTCTTAATTTTGACAAGACAGAAAGGAAATTTTGAAAGAGTTCCAAATACATATTCATTTCTGTTAGGAGGCAGCTTTTCTTCTGTCAAAAATTTCTGTTTCGGATGCCTCTTTATATAACTGAATAGAATTTAAAAAATCATACTATTCGATATTTATTGAGAAAACCAGTAATAGCTTAAATCCGAAGTGTCAAGTAGGTCCTAAATGACTGTATTTGTTTACTGTCTTTGTCTTCACTCAGTAGTGATTAGACAGGAGGGTATCCTCTGACTGCAGTGGGAAGAATTTTGCCTGAGTGTAAGGCCAGAGTCAAAAGATAGCTGTTCATCTAAGATTGTAGGGTAGTAAAGAAGATAAAGTAAAAGCAGGATTTGATATGAGTTCTCTCAAATCTTTAGATCAGTGTATGAGTTTGCGTCCTGTGACAGCGCAGTTCCTATGCAGACTCTAGCATGAACTTTGTATAGTCAAGGTCCAAAGTAATGGCCTGGAAGCAACTGCTTCAAAGGAAGCGACTTCATGCTTGTAGCAGATGACATGGCAAGCAGAAACGATCGTGGATATGGTTTTTGGGCTCATAGCTTTTGGTCTCAGAAATAACTTATACATTATAATGAGGAGATATGCTAGAAATTTTTAGTCATCAAGATGGTATAAAACACTTATAAACTTGTCTAATTTTTTTTCTTTTGAAAAGTTTCTGCATGTCAAAAGAAACCACCAACAGAGTAAGAACCAAACCCACAAATTGAAAAACAATTATGGCAGGCTGTCCATCAGACAAAGGACTGCAATCTAGAAAATATAAAAAAATTTTTAAAAAATCAGACCTCCAAAATGTAAAGACCTGATCCAAAAACGGGCATCTGAGATGAATATACACATCACAAATGAAGAGATACAACTGAAATATATGAAAAAATACTCAGCATCATTGGTCATTCAAGAGATATAAATTAAAATAATGCTGAGATACAATCTTACTCCAGAAAGAGTGGCTCTCATCAAGAAGTCTACCCATAACAAATGCTGGAGAGGCTGTGGGGAAATAGAAACCCTTCTCCACTGCGGGTGGGAGTGCAGGCTGGTAAAACCATTAGGGAAATCAGGGTGGAAATTCCTCAAAAAGCTAGAGTTGGAGGTCCCATTCAAGCCAGCTATTCCCTGCCTAGGTATTTTTCCAAAAGAATTGAAATCATCACACCACAGCAATATATATACACCCATGTTTATAGCAGCACAATTTGTCATAGCTAAATCTTGGGAACAACCCAAATGACCATCAACTGAGGAATGGGTAAAGAAGATGTGATATTTTTACATGATGGAGTATTATTCAGCTATAAAAGCGATAAATTTGAGGCTTTTATAGATAAATTGATGCAGCTAAAGATTATATTGGTAAGTGAAATGAATCAGATCCACATGTGCAAACATCGTATTATCTCGCTAGTGTGAGAACCTAAATGAGTAATGAAAATCTAAAAGGTATAGCAGATACTTGAAAGGGAAAGAAATTGTTTAATGGGAAAGAAAAACTGGGATGAGGAAAAGGACAAACAAAAGAAGGGAAAAATATATTTAGGTATATGTACAGAATTGTTTGGATAATTGTACTGTCATTTCTGCTGGCCTTTTTAAAGGAGCAGTTAATGCTTAAATTTTTTTTCTTTTTACTCTTTTTTTTTCCTCTTTTGAATTTCTTATAACTTTGCTATTGTTTTGTTTTTTTCTTTAAATGAATCTTACACATTTTTATCTGATAATCTGAACTAAATGACAGATAGCATCATGCAATACGGCAACCACTGTTGAATTGCTATTACTTTGGTTAGTGAAATCTTGTATTGTTTCTACTGTGTTTTCTTCTATCACTATTTTGTATTCTTTAAAAAAAAATCATAGCTACTTATGTCTTAAAAATGTCTGATTTTTCTCTTACTATTATAACTTTGCCTGAAAAGACAGAATTTTACATAATGTGACAGTGGTTAAAGAGTCCTTAAGACACATCACCGACATTGAGAAAACGAAAGCTCTTTCTGCCTCTGCTTCATTTTCCTACTATGCTTCCCGGCAGTCAAGGGTAGGTAGACCAACGGGCCCAACGTGGAACTGGGCAGATTACACTGGTCAGGCGGCATTATGACACACCGCAGAACACCCAAGGCAGCTAACTTCATAGGAACAAGGTTTAGTTAGCTCACAGTTCTGGAGACCCAGGGTGTGGTCCTTGGACCAGCTCAGCTCTGGGGAGGACCTCAGGCTCTACGGCAAAGGCAGTGTCTGACCAGAGCCAGCTCGCACATCCTGAGCCAAAACCCAGGACCCTGGTGTCCCACAGTCCCTCACGAGGGCAGGCACTCATGACCTCAACAGCTCTCCCTAGAACCTTCATCCTAAAGCTTCCTCTCATCTCCCAACACTAACAACCCGGAAAACAGGTTCCCATTCAGGAACTCTGTGGGGAGCACAAACCATATTTAAACCACGACATGGGTGCAGTTGATCTTTCAGAATCAAACCCACGTGACAGAGTAGGAGGGAAGTTTAGCCTTCGCTCACCATGTGCCTTGTCATTGTTCTGTGAACTTGTGTTTATCGTCCATTTTTGCTTCCTCAGCTAGAAGACAGGCAGTCTGACCTCTCAGTGGATCCCCTCTTTATTACAATGCCTTCATGCCCTTGACCCCCGACACAGCTACCAGCCAAACTCCTTCAGTCTCACCAACCCAATATTTCATCAAAATCTCTAGGTCTTTTTATTATGTAGGTTCTTCATTTATCTATTCTAAATTTATTATCTATTTTTATAGTATGAGTTAGATTTTTTTCTTAGACTACATTTCCCCAAATATGTAATATAGAAGTATTTGTTCATTTATTAAGATGTGAGTCCTTTTAACTGGACCTAGAAAGCATCTAAAGACCAAAGTGCACAAACACACTGACATATGAGTATCACTGATAATTTTATTTAGAAATAAAATTTAGGCAAGGGTAACCTATATAAATGAGTCGCTCCTTCTATAGTGCTATCTGCAGTATTTTTTTTAAAAAACAGCTTAATGCTATATGTATTTCATAAACATGCAAAGTCACCTGAGAAAATCTCTTTTTCAAGGCCATAATCCTCCACATCATCAAAATAAAAAGAAACTGTCAAGTTCTATCACCCTTACATGTCACACTAAGGCAACACATTTTGATTAAGAAGGGTTTTCTGAGGACAAATGTGGTGAGCAGTCACCATCCACAGTGGCGTGGGGTCGAGCAGAACCTCACTCACACCTGTGTTTCAGTGCCGCATCTTCCTGTCCCCCAAGGAAGCCACGTGCACTAGAGGTGAGCGCTGCGATGGCACTTAGCAGCCACATGTGGCAGTGAGCTCCTATGAGAAGTCCGCTTACCAGAAAATACACACCAACAGGAACGCTACCTAGAGTAAGATGGCATTTTTTGCCACACAATGGAGTTCAAAAGATGCATCACCCATATAATTTGGAGCAAAACTGAAAACCCCTATCACGCTTGAGTATCTCCTTCTCCCTTTCTGTCGGATGGCTGCTTGTCATTACGCATTAAGGCTTCCGAGGCCTGTGTGAACTTGCTGCTCTCGCCTACAGAGACCAGGGGCCTTCCCTTCTCTGTCCTAGCTTTCAATCAGCAAATGTCAAGGTGGAAGGGAGGATGACAGGAATAGTGAAAGCGGGAAAAAATCAATTTTCAGAAAGCATATGTAGCAACCGAATATTTAATCACATTAGCCTAGAAATTCCTTCCTGTTTTCAGCACTCTTTGCCAGGCAGTTGCTTCATGGCACAAAATGAATTTCAATAAATGTCATATATTTAGTTAGATGGCTTATTTTAAAAATGTGTTGAAACAGGTCACCAACTCAGACTAGATTTCATTCCAAGATGTGACAGATGGATATTGATACTGAATAGAAAGACTGACATTAGCAGGAAGGTTCTGGTCAGAAGAAAAAGTCATTCATTTAACACTCCACAAAATATTTTCCAAGTACCTACTATGTGCCAAGAAAAAATGATCAATATTTAGGCTTCATATTTATATCACAATAGAAAGAGGTGGGGTGTCAAAACTATTCCCTTGGCATTAATAAGGATTTCAGCTGAATACTATGGTAAACAGATTTTTAAAGATACTTATATTTTTCACATTGCATCAGAAAACGGATTTAGTACTCATTCAAATATCTATACTATTGTGGCTGCAGGATTCTGCACCTAATGCATTTTTCAATTCGCTGTTTACTGACCCTTAGCAAAAACTAAGTTCCTATTTTGTGGAACAGAAAGGGTCTTACATGGTTTCAAAGGTTTTAGACATCAAAGAGTTTAGAAAGACATACAGTTTATGGGTAATGGTTTAAGATTTGATGAATCAAAAACACATGGATTAAATTTCTCTTACAAGATCCCTAGGTTTAAAGCTTAAGAAAGAAAATGCTCTGATCTAAGCAAAGCCAATATTTATTTTTAAAGCTAGTTTGAGTTCTTATGGACGCAAAATTTGGCTGGGTTTTTCTCTCCCGCATGGGTAGGACTCAAACGATGCAAACTACCTCTGCTAAACAAGTTTACTCCGTCTCTCTCAGATCTGTTAGGACTACTCTACTTCAAAGGACTCGGGCTCTGATTCCTCTTCTCAATATTTTCAGTAAAAGGCTAACTGGTCTCACCCAATATCTGGAGTACTTTCTGAATGCCCAAGTCAGCATCTTTTGAAACATACAACTTCAAAACTGGACCTGAGAGTCTAGGTTCTTTCTCAGGTTTTCAGCTGCTGGAGAGCCCAAGATCATTTTCAAAGCAGAAAAAGGGCACTGATCTTCATAGATGCACTGCTTCTGACATGGTATATTTACATCTGAAATAGTAGGAAGAAATACAGCATATAATCTTCCTTTCTAATCTGGTGGCCTTCCGGAAGGCCTGGGCATTTCACAGAGTTTTTAGGATTAAAGGAAACAAGTTAGCACATAACCTGTGAACTTCTATACCTTTGGAAAAAAAATTGATTGCAGCGCTGATAGGAGTGCTTTTAAGGGGCACTTGAAACCAGCAAAGCCACACACACTGTGAATTTCACTAGTGTGGGAGTACCAACATTGGGTGAGGTTGTCAGGGGAGGGAGGGAGGGAATAAGGGAGGAAGGCAGGAATGAAGGAAGGAAGGAAGGGGGGGGAAGAGAGAGAGACAGAGAGACAGAGAGAGAGAGAGAGAGACAGTGACAGAGACAGAGGGACAGAGGGACAGAGACTGAGGGACAGAGACAGAAACAGAGAAGTTTATATATAAAGTTAAGGTGGGTTCAGGTTTCGGACTAACTGGTTCAGTTTAAGGATGAAATAGCTAAATTATCTTTTAGTTTAGATGCCTGATGTAAGGCAAGCTGATGAGTATGAAGTTAAATACGTACCAAGAGAAAACGAATTATAAAATATTTTCTTTTTTGCATTGCTTAATTTTCCAGAGGGAAAAAAAATTGCGAACTATAGAGAATAAAACATATTTAGAAATGCTCCCGAGGCTCCTCGGCTGGGCACAAGGCTGAAGTCCACAGCACCTAATGGTCTCACAGACGCCACTCAACACCCAAGCCACGGTCCCTAGTCTGGGACCCCGGAGAGCAAATGTGGTCTGCATGCTCTCCGGAAGTATAATATTTTAAAGATACTGAGTCACGGTTTTGAAATCAGGAGATGAATAACTTGTCTCACGAATTTGAAAGACACCGCTAACGGGCCCATCCCACACACGGGACTGGGCAGCTCTGGTGACACTAAGTGGGGACCACCTCCTCGCGGGCAGGGCTTCTTTCCAGCAGCTTTTCAGTCCCAAGTGAAATGCCTGATTCTACTCACTGAAGTTCCCTGTACACAAACCTCATACCTCGGAAGGTCAGAAGAGGACGGCAGTGCAAGGCAATCCTGGGTAGCAGCCTAACCCTGGAAAGGGAAAGGGGGAGGAGAGGGGAGCAAGCAGTGCGCAGCGGAGGACCGCGCCTCAGGCCCACCGCGTCTTTCGCTGTCTCCAGGTTTACAGCACGCAAGGACCAGCAGCAGCGGCCACGGGACTGCGGGCCACAGGGCTGCTTACGCCTAACATCCCCACTGGCCAGCTTCCAGTGCGGAAGAGAAGAGGACCGGCAAATGCAGGAGCAAGTCACGGAGGCCTTCTCCGCACCAAGCGGTGTGCGGCCAGCCCTCTGCCTTCCTCCTAACACTGCAGCATTCCCAACGGCTCCCCCCAAAAGCAGGGATTCTGTGGCCAGCTGCACAAGCTGCGCACTGCACAACTCCAGAGAAGAACACAGTAAGAAGGGCACTTCAGATACCACGGGACCGGCTGACTGCGTTCCAGTTCTGGTTCACGGGCCCTGTGACAGGGGCCCGCGCTGACCCCACTCCTGAATTTCTCAGGGCCCGCCTCCTCTCATCTCTGAGCCTCTGTCTCATTCCCTGCTTTGTTCTCCCTTGCCGCCCTCTCCGCACTAACCTAACATAAAACACACTTCCTCTCTCCTTCTGTCTTTCCCTCCCTCCCTTGCTTCTGCTTTATTGTCTCCCTCCACTGAACACAACATCATAAATCCAGCCATTGAGGCCTGCTCTACTCCCTACCCAGAAAACACCTGCGTCTAGACCTGTGACCAAGGGGTGCTCAAGACGTCAGCCTCCCTGAACGACCGAGTCCTCAGTCACAGTCCCAAAGCCCAGGAGGCCAGCAGAACCCGCAGCTCTCAAGCCCCATTTCCTAATGGCTGTCCTCTACTGCACCAACATGAAAACCATTCCGAGTTCCACAGCCCGTCACACTGGTTTATACAGCCAGCGTGTCTCCATGTACTTTCTAGGGCTCCAAGGGCTGCATAATTTATTACAGAAATGAACCTGCATAAACTTACTTGCACACGTTGACACACTCACAGAAGGAAGCGTGCACGTCTGGGTGGTGTGACTGCAGGGTTAACTGCTTTTCATTTCACACTGCTCACACCTCCTGCTGCAAATGCCACACGTGTGATTTTTTTTCCTCAATTAAGTTTTACAGCTTATAAAAACACTTGCTTCATTTTGTCCCTTGAAAAGCAAAGTAGTCAGATTTTACTGAATGTTTTTACTGAAACAAAGCCCCAGGGGGCTATATTAAACTGTTTAACACAGCTGAAGAGATATCTGAGAATGGGCTTTTTATCGGAGGGCAGATTGCAAAATGACTCACACTTCTTCATCTGGTAAGACATCATGCCCCCCATGAATGAATCTTTTTTTATTTCTCCCTCCCTGCCTCCCTTTCTCCCCACTTACTGGTACTGTTTACTCGCCATTCAGCACTAACTGAGGGATCCCCATGTGGCTCAGTGAGAAGAGCTTCCCAGAGCTGTGGCCGGTGGCCCTAGTAACAATGAGCAGGGTAAGTTCAAGTCTGCGATGATGACGGGCTGTTAAGATGGCACCACCCGCCCTACCCGGCTGGTAGCACCAGCAAAATTAGGTAGGCAGAAACAGCTTGAAGCATCTAAGGTCTTTGGGTGCCATGCTTTCGATTTTTAAAACTTCTACTGTTTAATAGCAAAAGGGATGGTTTCCAAGGTGGTTTTTGTTAGCATATAATGCCCTTTTAACTGAGTACTACCTGTCTATATAACCAGATTAGCGAACTCTTCAAGAGTCCAGATTTAATTTCTTTTGTAAAAAAAAAAAAAAAAAAAAAAAAATTCTCCTAGCACCCAACTCACATTTTGCTCAAAGTACAGATCCCAGCTATTTTTAGTGAGACAAATGTGGGCCTAGCAGCCACTCAGCAGCTCTTACGAACACGGAATCAAAGTGGTCCTGACTGGCACGAGTCAGGGTAGTCATCGTTTATTACTGAGCGGTGAGTACTGCATTTACTTTGCTCATGAAAAAACCGCCCCGCGGGCCTGGCACCACAGACAGGAGTTTCGACACTGTCCCATCAGGAAAAGGAAGTGAATTCCCTCGCACTTGAACTTCTGCACGTATTTTCTCCCACTAGTGGAATACGGTAAGGAACCTGGGTGTCCCAAGGATACAATGAACCCAGGGAAACCTTAGGGACAGGCAAAGAGCACAGATGGCTCTGGTGGGAGTCACCAAGCCTAGTGACAGTGAAGAGGAAACCAGGCAACTGGCACGGAGAAGTGAGGACAGCCAGGGGTTGGAAGTGGCAGGTGACCAACCAACAACCAAAGGGGGAGCAGGAGGGAGGAAGAAGGCAGGAGGTGGGAGGGGTCTGCATGTGGGCGGGCGGGACCAGCCCAGTCCCTTCCCCACATGCGTGGGGCAGCCACCACAGTGTGCCTTCTGGGAAGCCCTGGGCCTTCTGAGCCATTCATTCTGTTTCCGTGTGACATCTGAGAAAAGTTTACTTGAGGCTATGATACGGAGTTGCAAAAGAAAAAGCAGACCAATTCTATTTTGAACTCTTTTTTTTACCGACATCTACGGAGATGGATTTTTGAAGCACATTTCTTTGTCTAGACATCATTAAAACAAATCTTTAAAAAATTCAAGATTAATGTGGGCCATATAACTTACACAGTCTTAAAAGGAACTTATAAATTATGAGTATTTCTCCTGCTTAGAAAAGTGTCATTTTTCTTCTAGTATAGGTTTAGAAACAGTGAAAAGATGAGTCATAAGTTATCATATTGACTGGCTATGTTACATTAGGCAATTATTCTCATTGAGAGAAATCTCTTCTTCTAATTCTGAAAGCACATAGTGTACATCTACTGTAAACCTCTATTGCAAATTACCAAGAAAAAGCAATCTTTGAAAAAACAGTACTTGGCAGATCATCCTCTTTATGCCATAAATTGTCTTGTCAGAAGCAAAACATGTTTAGTCAACAACTATAGGTTTACCCAGTTAAGTTTGAAAACTGAACCCAAATTTTGAAACACTGGTATGTTTTATAGGCACCCGCACGCACTGGTACTACGAGCACGCTGTAAGCGTTACCTGTTCAGCATCAGTCAGTTCAGGAAGAGCGAACACCGCGCATACTTGAAGCGCCTGCAGCCAAAGCACTCTGCTGCACTGCACTGCGGAAGTTTACCTACTCAAGACAAAGCCCAATAAGCTTCTGGCTGAAACAGAAGGCCTGTAGTACACCTGTAAATAATCCAAGCCCCACTCAACCCTGCGCACATAAAAGCACAATTTAGGTCCTGGTAGCAAGACATAGGTAGAAATAGGATGCACCTCACGCTCTGACCATCTTTGTGCAGAAAAAATTCATTAGCTAGCTGTAATAGTTCAGCTATAAAGGAAAATAATGTTTTTCTGAATTCATTTGCATGGCAGTGTTCATGGGTCTGACTGGTGCAAGGAACAGAAAAAAACCTCCTCGAAAGGCTGCAAAATGTGAACAGCCTTCAAATGCAGTCTATATTCCACTCAGCGTCAGTTTTTACAATCTTCTCATCTTCGTGATCCACCTTAACTTGCCAATTAAAGTACCCTCGTTATTTTGCCTAACAGTTGACAATATTTCCTTCTGAACATAAAGCCGATGAGGGAAAGTCCACTGTGAAACTATTCACGCCCGAGCCCCTGGAAGCCTCTCCCACTGCCAAACGAGCAAACGGTTGTTTTAAAACATGAAAGGTAGGAAGTGGAAAAGCCCATTTCGGAGCAACTCCGACCTCGGGCTTTCCCGCCTGGGTCAGCACCAGCCCGGCCGGACGGTCAGCCTCTGGCTCGGATCCGTTCCACCTCCACAGAGCCTCGGCCAAGAGATAAGGTCCGACTGAAAGCATGACAGCTCGCACGCTCTGTGTCTGCCAGAAAGGAAGGCTGCAGCCCGTCCCAGAAACACCTGCCGGTGGAAAGACCCTCAAATGACAAACAGAGCCGGGCTGGGGACAAGGCAACGGCCGACCGCGCTCCAGCCTGGCGCTGCGCCACTCCGCACAGGGTGACCGATCCCGCGCGGGGCGCGCTCGGACCACAGCCCCGGAACCCGCCGCCCGCCGCCCCGCGCCC
>NW_004524789.1:1316931-1333084 GCF_000260255.1 Octodon degus
ATTCTAAAATCCTTCCCTTTATAGGAGGGCCTCGCCCCGAGCGCAGGGCGCGCACCCACCCGGGCGCCCGCGGAAGAGCGCTGCCTCGGCCTCGCCGCCGGGCCGGAGCGACTTGGGCCCGCGCGAGCCAGGACGGCGTTGTCACGGCGGGAGTGCGGGTGGGTGGGCGCTTTGTCCCGGTGACTTCATTCTGCAACCATTATGCGCTGCTGTGATAACTCGGATTTCTGGAAGGAAGAACAACAGTTTAACCCTGAAGAGGCTTCAGCTTCTAACTTATTTTCCTTAGCCTTCTGCAAACAGGCTGATTAAGTAGCTGGACAAATAGCTATCAGCAAGCACAGTGAGCAAAAGTTTAATTCTTGACAGTTGAAGTCTTACTTTTTTTTTTTATGTTGGCACCTTGGTGAGTTGAACCAGGATTCACTTGTCAGAATAATGTTTTCTCATTTACATATAAAAATTTACATTGACCAACAAGAGCAAAAATAAACACTCAAAGTAATAGAATCTGAGGAACATCGTGGCCCGTTAAAACTTCAAAGCTCTTTCTTGGTCTTGCAAGAGCAAAGTGTGAGACGTGTATCTGTTAATTATTGACAGTCGTCAATTAGTTACCATGCACGGGGCAAAATTAGTTACCATGGACGTTCAGGTACTATTTACTTTTGAATAAAAAGTAGAAAAATTCGGTGAGACTAGTTACCGTTTTCCAAGAGCTCCCTGCGCGCCAAGCATGTCATGGGAGACAACAGAGTCATTTCAGTCCTCCAACTGATTACCTCACCACCCCCAACGTTATGGAAAAAGAAAGTTCCTACTAACGTGTTACAGGCCAGTCCTGTGCCCTCGTGCCGAAGGAGAAACAGTCTCTGAGAGTGCCCAGGAGGGTCACACAGCTGGTATAAGAGAGGCGAGGTTAGGAGCCGGGGAGATGGCTCAGTGGAATAAGTGCTTCCCTGGCAAACGCAAGGGCCTGAGTTCAATCCCTGGTCAAAGCACCACCTACGAGTCGGGGTCAGGTGTTCCGCCTCCTGCCAGGAGGCTTTAGCTGGGTAGTCCTGGCCCTACCGAAAGGACCTTGATATCACTTGGCAGAATTTAAAAACTATTGTCAATACTAAAACGCTAATTTACTAATTGTAGAGTAGATCAATACATAGATTAGTAGATGTATTTATGCGTTGCTCAATTTGGTTTTGTTGTTGTTGTTAAGTAACAGCCCTCAATAAGAGTTGAATAAATGTCACACACAAACCGATTAGAGCACTGTTTCTATTTCCTGGTTTCCATAGCAATATGTTCACTGGATTTCTCCATGGAAGTATGTATCCGCCTTAACAGGTTTTCTGAGTCTGAGAGCCATGATAAAAATATAAAAGAAAAAAATTATGATTAAAGTTGTAGGCAGATCCAGAGAATCCAGCACAAATAGATCATAAGTGCAAATAATCTAAATATTTTTAGCCCTGAAAATTTCTAGCTTACAATCACAAATAGCCATGTGATTTTGAAACTGGGTTGAAAATTGTCCTTTTGACTTATTAACTGCGCATGAGATACATTTGTAGAAATGAGACTAGCCAACTAAAAGAATCTGAATTTGTAAAAGGCAAGAAGTCACTACCTGGATAGATTTGATGAGGAAAAGCCGGGAGAAAAGTTTCTGGCCATGGACAGAAGCAGAGCCTAATGAGATGACGGAGTTCTACAAGCAGCATTGGTTCTGTGGCAAACTTTCACTGTTGCTGTTTAACTCTCCGGGGCCTACGGCGTGGGCAGTACACTGTATGATGAAGTTCTACTGGTATTTTCCTAACCGAACCAAACCACCCCGTGGGCAGCATTGTTGGCGGCCTAAGCCAGCACCTGTTCCAACCACATTTGCCCTTTCTTCCCTCCACTCTTGCAGCTGGAGAAAGATAAATATTTGTTTTCCCAGACTCCCTTGCAGCCAGCCATGGGCCTGTGATGTTATTTTGGCAGTAAAGTACAAGGTGAAATACGATAGGGCCTTTGAGAAAAAGTTTAGTGCCCTGATTAAAGGGACCTAAGAGAACCGGGGTGCCACACTGCCTCCCCGTAATCCCAGGTACTCCGAAGGGTGAGGAAAGAGGATTGCAAGTCAAGGCCCCACCAGCACAATTTAGCGAAGTGGACCCTGTGTCGAAAGAAAGTTGATAGCGTCTCTTTATCCTTCTTGCTTTCTTGATTTTATATCTGCTGCCTCGTGCAGGGCTCGGCACTTTGCCACCAGAGAGAAGTTGGCCCTGATTTTGCTGAGCAGACAGCACCAATGCCAGCAGACACCTTTCTTGTGGAAAAATACTTGTTCCAGACACATTGGGTTTTTGTCACCTGCAGTCAAAAACATTCAAAATGGATAGACCTCTCCCCAGACAATCTGGATTTCAGTCCCTTCTCTGGTTCTTGCCAGCTAACTCTGGGCCAGTGGTTGAACTCTCTGGGTCCCATCTGTAAAATGGAGATGATAACAGAGTTATTATGAAGATTAACTGAGGAGCTACAAATAAAGCACATGGGAACAGTGTTTAGTAAAATAGAAAAGGCCAAAGGCAGGAGCTGCCTGATCCACAGACTTGTGTGTAGGACGTGCGGGACTCTCAGCGAGACTCCAGTTCTCAGCATTGGGATAGGCCCTGGCGGAGGAGGACGGTGGCTGCCTCCTGCTTGAAACATGCCACATCCTTTTTGATCCTTTCAATACACAATTATTTGGATCTTTGATGATTTATTTTAAAAAATTTCTTTACATGGTGCTCTTATTTTTAGTTTTTTTTTTTTTTTTTGTTTTTTGTTTTTTGTGGTACTGGGGATTGAACTTAGGACCTTGCAATTGCCAGGCAAGTACTTATTCTATGGAACTGTCCCCCAGGCCCTGTTTTTGGTTTTTGAGACAGAGTCTTGCTCTATCATCTGCATTGTCCTTGGACCCACTGTCTAGCCCAGATTGGCCTGGACCTGCTTCTTCTGTCTCAGTCTCCTGAGTACTAGGAGTGCGCCACCATGCCTGAATAGCATGCTTTTTTTTTTTTTTTTTTTTTTTTTTGTGGCCAGCTCAGCCCACTCTGGGGGAAGGGCTGGTTCGGCATGTGGTGCCAGGGATGGAACCTTGATTCCTGATCATGCCTAAGCTTGCCTAAGCAGGTGTTTTAGACCGCTGAGCTATCTCAAGGGCCCTAGTGTGCTCTTTTGAAATGAAAATGAAATTTCCTCAGGATGGGGACGTCACGCCTCCAACCTGTGCTGAATAGTGTGCGTGAGCACACACCAGCTCACGGAATGGTTTTTACAAGTTAACATCGCGGTAGACAAAACACATGGTCTGCCACTGGCCGTCTTCCCTCGCACCGCGGCCAGCCCACCTTTGTGCTGGGTCACTGTCTCCTGGAGGCATCAGGATCTGTTGCATTCCCTCCCCACTCTGCTCTCTATCTCCCCTGGCCTATCGGCCCTGTTTGTGCATCTAGAAAAATGTCTTCATCAAAAAAGCAACAGAAGAATGCCCACCCCCACAATAGAAGCTGGTTCCTTGTGTTATTTCTGTGAGCAAATAAATTTTGCTAATGTAGGATTCCTATTAATGGTAACCTTATTACTATTACTTATTACTATATCTTACTATTTTAGATGTATATCATACACATTGGAATGCTAAAGACTGTAGTATGTGGGAAAAAGGCAACAGAACAAAACAAAAGCAGAAACAAAACCCTTCTTAATTTCACTCACTTTACCATCTCTTTTCTTTCCTCTTAATTTCTGTGGTAGCAATTTTGTAGAAAATTAGTTTTATAGATAACATGTACTGAGAAACCTTGCTTTATCTTTTTTTTTTTTTTAATACAGAGTCTCACTACACAGCCGTCTCAGCCTCCCCAGAGCTGGGATTACAGGCACCACCATGCCCGGTTTGGGGGCCAGCATGGTGCGCCTGGGATTTGGAGGCAGGCATGGCATGCAGTACTGGGGAATTCAACTCAGGAACCTGCGTCTGCCAGGCAGGCGCTTCAGCTGCCGAGCTATCTCCACGGCCCAACCTTGCTTTAAGGAATGGCAATGCCAGCTACAGAAAGTTAGAACTGGGTGTTTTCAGTAGGAACCACTTTTGTGTTGACTTGTAGCTGGGCTCTTTAAAAATAAATATGCAATGTGAAGTCATCTAAAAATATGACTGAGTATATTCAATCCCAAGGACAAGTGCAATACTGCTTGGCTACAAGCTATAAATATCAGTTTTAATCAGAAGACCTGGCAAACTGTAGACAGAAAAAGAATTTTAAATGTATTAACTCCAATAAGATGCAGCCACGTCATTAGTGATTTGTCCTATTTGCCTTCCTATCCAGTTTATTGTCTCTGTCCTACAGCCAGGCGAAGGTGTCACGTATTCAGCTCTCTTTCACTAAATGTCTGCAGTGAATCCGCCACGTGTTTGGCGTTTGTGCGCTGTCACAGGACTCCTGCGCAGGTATCACTCTTCCTGGTTTGCACTGAGGGAAACGCGGCTCAGCAAGATCCCGTAGCTAATCCAGAGTGGCAGGACGGGCCCAGTCTGTCCCTCCCAGAACAACTGCGCTGCCCACCATGAGGATTAGATGTGGTCTCCGGCCCAGTGGGGAGTGATGCAGAGGTTTAACCGAAAGCAGCAGAAACGAGGGCTGCCTGCCATCCTCCTCTCCTCTCTGTCTGCAGGATGAGCCGCCGGCAAAGGCGTGGCCCCGCCTCTCCGCCTGATCCGTGG
Source organism: Octodon degus (assembly GCF_000260255.1). Classification (NCBI taxonomy): domain Eukaryota; kingdom Metazoa; phylum Chordata; class Mammalia; order Rodentia; family Octodontidae; genus Octodon; species Octodon degus. Next base: position 1,321,697 of record NW_004524789.1, read on the forward strand.
CTGCCGGGGCTGCAGCGGGGAGCAGGGTGCTAGCACCCGCATGCTGCTCATGTGCAAAGCACCACAGAGGACGGAACAGGGGTCCAGGGCAGGCGGGTGGATCCGGTGGTGGCCAGGGAAGGGCAGGACAGAGGCATGGCCGGCCGGAAGGGGATGGGACCGCTCCTTCTCGCCTGCCTCGGCTGCACTCTCAAGATCTCCTTCAGAAGCCACCTTAGTCTGTTTTCTGTTACTATAGCAAAGTAGCTGAGGTTGGGTGCTTTAGGAGATTGTCTAGCTTACAGAATTGGAGGATGAATCTGTAGTACAGGATGGCTTTAGCTGTTCAGCTTCTGGCTAGAACCCCTAGACTGTGTCAAAATACGCACAAAAACGGTCGGGAGACGAGCCTCCGGCGGACGGCTCGGCGCGGTGTTCTTGCCGGCCAAGCTGCTCCCCGCGAGTTCACGCGTTTTGTGAGCTCCGCAGTCTTCCCTGCGGGGGGCGCTATTTCCAGACACCTAGCTGCAGTATCACCACCCCAGTCATTCCGCCTGGGTCTCGCTTCTTAGAACCTACCTGACAATTGCTCTGGGAAATCCCTGCAACGTCCAGGACGCTGCGCACATCTTCTGCCGTCGCTTTTCCGGCCGGAGGTTTGTAAGCCGCCAATCCGAGAGCCTTATCCGCGGGTTTTCAGGGCTCTCGGGTGCTGCAGGATGTAGCCTGCGATTTCAAGCACCCGCCGTGTCTTCCACGGGGTTTCCGCTGTTGAAGATTCCACCCGTTTCATGTTACCATACTGAAGACCAGGCTCCCAGCTTAAGGGGTGGGGCAGAGGGTTTGGGGGGCCCCAACTCCAAGCCACAGCACGAGCCTGGAGAACTTGCCAGAGAAAAGAAGCCCTGAGCAGCAGAGTCTGGAGTTGAAGAGAAGATCTTTGGGAGCGTCTCTGGCCTTTTATAAGACAAAGAATCAAGGCCAAGACTCGCAGGAGGCCCTGGCAGGCTGCCCCCCCCCCCCCAGGCCTTCTCGGTAGTGCCTCCCTCGGCAAAGCCACATTCACTTTTTTTTTTTTCCTTTTTCTATCTTTTACCTTGTAAATCAGCAAAAAATATTTTGAAAATGATTTTTAAAAATTTTTCACACAGTATAGTACTCTAGAATATTATATCAATTAGCTTATCCATCCCATCAGTTAATTTAGACTTTGGCACGAATACAAATGCATTAGCCAATCTTGGGAAAAGAATGCACCAACACAAATAAGTGTGCTCAGCATTGTTTTAAAAAAGTGTGTGTGTGTGTGTGTGTGTGTGTGTGTGTGTGTGTGTGTGATTTTGTGTCACTGCTCCAGCCCTAGGTTTTACTGCTGGCTTGGTGAGGGCCTTGGCACAGAACCCCAGAGGATCGGTTTCTTCAGCTACAAAAGCAGCCCTAAAGCCTGGTGAGCACGATCTGATAAATAGTAAGTATCAAAATTTCACAGAAACCAGTCTATGTGGAGCAAACACACCAAACAATTTGCTAGTTGCATTGTACAGTATATTAGAAATAAATACTTCAGCAGGTGGTTTTTATTAACTACTGACTCATCCAAATATGATAAAGTTCTTTTTCTATTCTAAATCAAATAACTTAATAATCAACTTAGGGATGATATATTTGTTGAGTCCAAAAGTAAAGTAGGAAATTAAAAATGTCTATAAAATTTAATTGTTTAGAATACTTGAAGGGTTTGATTAGGATCACTATTACACATGAGTAATATATTATGAAATATAATAAAAATAATTATATTAAGGTATTTTCCATACTCCTGTGTTGGTTATACTTTGGCCTTTAACAACTTTAGAGTCTAAACAGAATACTATTAATATTTGTTCAAACACATAGGAAAATTGCAATAACTCTGGATTAACTCTGACTTGCCAATGAAGAATTAGAAAAAACATAAGCGTGCAGACAAACGGTGACCATTCGAGACAAGAGTCATGCTCAGAAAGTTGAGAATGATGTAAGCTGCTTAGGCCTTCCCATTCACTGGACAGTTATCAGTATTTCTGTTTTTACTTACAAAATCCAGCAAAATCCAACCAAATTATCCCAGGAGGCAATTGCAAACTAACTTCTAGACAGAACTGTCAGAGCTGATAAAATCATCTGCTAACTTTTGGGTTTGTGCTGAGGAAACCTTCACGGAGGGTGTAACCTCAATTAGAAAAGCCGTCTTTTTCAAGCCTTCCTGAAATGCTGGGCCCATCTGTGCTGGTCTGAGCTCCCCACGCTAGAGCTGTTCTCAAGGACTGTTGGCTACTGTTAGCAAATGGATTGCTGCCCCCAAGGTTAAGAAAAACCACATATCTGTTTGCATTTTGAGGCGAGATCAAAAGATGCTCTGCTCTGTATTTGGAGAACAGAGGAAAAAGTGCCTTATCAACGGAGACAGTGAAATTGAGATTTAGGTATTAGTTTATTAACCTGATCAGTACGGTCATACGATTTAGGACCGTTTCAAGAATTAAAGTGAATTTCAATATTTGGTCATTCACACTTATCATATCACCCCTAAATTAATTATATTTTTGTGGCACAGAGAATCAAGTATAGGTATGCACCACTCTACCTGCTTTTAATCATTTTTATACCTTTAATCTATTTTGTAGGAATCATAACATATGGACCTAGCTATAAATATAGAATAGAATATTTGAACATCTGTAAATTAACTTTAACCAAATGTTTATTGGGCTCTACCATGTGCAGGCCAGTGTTAATGTCTGCACCTATAAAGATCAGTAATGTAGTCACTGTGGTCCTTAACACTGAGGACCTCGGACTGTAACCGCTGTGTGAACCAGCACACCTGGCACAACACGGTATGGTTAGGAGAACGCTACGGACCAGCTTTCTGTAATGTTACGGACATAGTGTTTATGCAGAATGTGATGGACTTAGGGATCTGGAGGAGGGAAGGAAATGTGAAAGACATTTCAAGGATGCCACGTGCAGATTACAACTTAAGAGGATGAGTAGGAATTTTCCAGGCAAATGTGTTTACAGAAGGGAAGAAATGAAATCTTATTAGAGGGATCAGGCACACAGCCTTAAACTAACTATATATTCAGAGTTCTGCAAGTGGTTCAGAACATTTGGGACATAATGTATGTGTTGGGTTAAGGCAGAAAGGGAGACTAAAATGTAGGTGACAGTATATATATGTGGTCTTATATGTCACACCAAGAAAGAGAATCTTACCATAGTGATATCATTAAAATAATTTAGGTAACATACAACTGCTGCATCTACATCGGAGAGCACTTCGTGCTAAGAAAAATCACAGACTGAAAACAGTTGAGAACTGTATTTGTCCTGTAAATGTAGACTTTTCCTGTCATTATTCCCTAAATGGGTAATAAATATTTCCTACCTACCGCTGGCATTGTACTGTATTACTATTGACATTTTAGACGAGCTTTAAAACGTGTGGGAGAATATGGGTAGATTATATTAAAAACTAAGCCTCTTGGCATAGGCACTTCAACATCTATGGATTTTGGCATGGGCGCCGGGTGGGTCCGGGAACCAAGCCCCCACAGGTACCAAGGGATGACTGTCCTTAGAATTTTACGTTTAGCAGAGACTTTCATTTTAGTGGAGTGTCTGGGGTAAGTGGGCCTGAGAGGCAGGAGACAAGCGTTAGGTACTTGTATCATTCCGCATGACGAATGCTGTCATTTCACACTGAAAACATGTACTAATAAATTTTTTTTTTCTTTTAAAAAAGGAATTTTCCTTAGAGCAGAGGAGCAATGATGAAAACTTTCTATAAGGTAGTAACTTCTGGCTTCAGGGCTGGGAGCAAAGCTGCGCAGACACCTAGGGTGTGGAACCCACAGGATTACTTGCAGGCAACGGAATAGGAAAAATACTCAGAAAGGTTGTTTTTCCTAGAGATATATCAAAACATCATTTTGTATACCACAAACACAATATGTATCAACTACACCTTAGTAACAGTGGGCTCCTTGTTTTATTTTTACTGTTTGGTGGTGCCTGCGAAGCGTTCATTGTGGACATTCTGACTTGGACGTGGATTATTTACTGGGACCTGCACAGTGAGGTCTGAGAGTTTAGTTAAAATACTGGCATGTCAGGATCTTCTGCTGTCTGCTTGGTTACACTCAGAACCGTGTTTTTCACTCTCCTCTTCTGTATATTTCCAGAATGTATCTTGCTAACAGAGAACCTGTGTGAGTTCTGGAAGGCAGGAGAGAAGCAACTCGCATTATGTTCTGAGGCGAGTCATCCTCTCCATGTGCTAAGAGTTGGGTGTGCAGAGATGCTGGTGGGTTCCAGCTCCTCCTTGTTCTTCTGTCCTCCCTGATACCTGCCAAAAGTGACCCCAGGCCCTGAACAAGAGCCCTGCTGAGGACTCGCGGAGGCGATAGGTGAACAGAGCCAACAGCCATCCAGAGCTTCAGTGTTCCAGGATGAGGTGGTTCTCAAAGATCCCTGCAAATTCCAGCTCATTGGAGATTTTTCTGTGTTATGTCAACTCCATATTTTAGGCTTTTACCTTTCCCAGGTCTTCATAACTGTGCAAGTTACATTGCTCTAATCAATTCCTTCTTCCTTATCACTGAGTGGTTTTTCTTCCATGACTGAATCTTTTTAAAGTTACAAGTGAAGTGTTTCTTCAAATAGAACCTCTTAAACACACAACATTTTATGCTTAAAACTTTTACCACTTGAAATTATTTGGATTTTGACAGGTTGTTTTTTTCCCTTTCTGATGGTGATTGCTAGTAAAGTGATGATCTTAATGCATTCCAACAGGACAGGTTGTAAGGATAGCTGAGAAATTTCAAGGAATTTCAACATTGGATTCTGGTTTGGGCTCAGATCTAAAATATCTGCCTCCCTTCTCTCCCCCCACCCAAGTTTTGTAGGCTCAGAGTTGAGGTGGAACTTTTGAAAGGTTACTGGCGCATAAAGATGTAGCTGAGTGTGCTGTTAGGAGGCGGGACCATGTGCAGGAGTGATGACTTTCTACTGTGCATTTCTGCCTTGATGCCAGCCCACTATGGACCGAATACTCGGTAGTCATGAGCCAAATAAAACTCTGCTTTAATGAGTGAGTGTTGGGTATTTTATCCCAGCAATGGGAAAGTGACTTGTACAGGTTCATGGTGTTTAAAATTATTTCATAGTGTTGCAATGTATTTATGTGAATATTTTAATACCAATGAGTGATCAAGAACATTCAGGGCCTTAGGGAGCATTAGTCATGAGTGACCTCAGGTACACGAGATGAGAGCATGGAGAACTAGGGCAGAGTGGGACAGGAAAAGAAATTCTCCCTATAGAAAAATGGAGCCCTTCTTGGGGAAGAAGGTGTGACATACAATATCTTATTGAAGGAGTAGATATGGAGCAAGGATCCTGGTGCTATCGCTCAATGAAAATCCCTCCGGAGCAAGTCAAGCACAGGCATGAGTTGGAGGGGCTGCCCAGAACCAAGAAGAGGCCAGTGAACTATGCACTGCCGTGGTGTGGATAAGTGTCTCCCAGCGGCCATTGTGCTAAGTGCTTGATCTACGCCGCCAGCGGCACTATTGGGAGTGAGAGAACCATTCCGAGAATGCGAGCGTGTTGAGAGAGGTGAGAGGTGTCCTGTCATTAGCAACATGCCCTCGGAAGTGCTCTCAAGCTGGTCCCCTTCTCTCTTTTGCCTCCAGCCATGAGCTGGCCACGCTGGCTGTGCCACGGCACCCAGCCCGACGTGCCATGATTGCCCAGGTCCGGGAGCAACAGGGTCCCCAGACCCTGGCTGAAATCCCTGGAAGTGTAAGCCAACGTGAGCCTTTCTCTCTGTACACTGATTCTCTTTCACATTTGTTACAGTGATGGAAAGCTGACCAACACGCTGAACTTGATGTGGTCCTGCTTTAGGGAGAGGATGGAGTTTAAGTCGAGGACTGCTGATAGACAAAGCATCAAGCCTCTTGTAAGTACTGGGAAGTGAGGTTTGATCTAGACTGTTTTCTTTACTTTTAGCTTTTTGCTTTTCTTTGAAAGGTAACAAAGCAGAGGACGAGAGCGCCTTGCCCCCAGAAGAGAGCCCATGCAGGGAGTGGGCTTCTTTCTTGTACTTGCATGGGAATCTCACTCATCCTCCAAGGTCCAAGCCTACTGTTAAAAGGATTCCAAGACTGTCTCCTCCCTGAGAAGGCTGACAGGTGGCTTCATCTCTTTCCCAGTGGCACTTCATACCCTTAATTTAGTAGCTCACACTGTATTACAAGGAGTCACTTTTCTGACAGCAAAACCTTATAATATATTAACTTGCATGGTTTTCAATGACTCCTGTTTTGTGCATCAGAAAGTATTCAGGCAAAGAAAATCAGCAAAGCTGTCCCCAGGGGCAAGGACAGTGCAAGGTCTGAGATCTCTTAGTGAGCTGTATGTTCAGAGGAGCTGCCCCGCTGCGGCTGCAGGCCATGTCTGTACTTGCATGGTTAGCAGAGCCCAGAAACAACACACTTTTAATCATTTTTGTTCTAAAAGCATTTACATCAATGTGTGTGCAAAGTTTTGAAAATTCACTACCGAGTATGGAAATTGGACTATGCCTTCAGTAGGTGAATAAAGACCTGGAGGTTTTGTCCTGGAAGCAGGAGGCTCTTGTGCAGGGCCTGAAGTTCTTCTCAGCTCTGATTCATGTCCTGAGAGGCAGCCTTGAGTAAACTCCCTTAATGGGCCCAATGACCCCTTGACCCGCGCTGAGTAATTAATAATCCTCCCCTTCTCCTGGGAGACAAATGAGAGTAACAAACTGTGACATTGTCTATTATTCTTAAAGAAGTCACGCTGAGATCGGTGTTGCTTTTCCATGGGACACATATACATATTACACAAAAGGAGAGTCACGCACGGAGTGTAAAATTCTTGTGACAAATTTCTCTTCGTCTGAATAACGTGATTGTTAGCTATTGTCTATGAGCTAGCCAAAAAGTCACCACGTCTTTTTGCCTCAAATGAGTCAAAAAAAGTTGGGACTGAATATGTATGCTAAACTTGTCCCAAATGAAGAAGCGTGTGACTGGAGAGAACTAAGAGACCCATCTGAGGGCAAAAAGTCGTGCTAGTGTCACCCAGAACTCAGTGTCCCTCTGCCCTCGGCTCATCACCCCCGGTCCTTGTAGTGAGCAGAAGAAGCCTTCCGGCCACGCTCAGAGCAAGCTGATCATGCTTGCAGGACATGCAGACTGCTCGGGCAGACAGCTTCACGTACACCCGTGTGCGTCTCTCAAGGGTCCGCAGTTTCAAGAAGTTATCATAAAATGATGGGAAATCAAACAGGACCTGGGAAACGGCTGCACTTTGGGCAAGATTCTAAATCTTGTTTGGCTGAGTCTGGTGGCTGAAAGGGGACAATCCTTGGAGGGCATATATTCAACTGTGGAAAGCGACGGGGTTGTACGAGTCATGCCATGAGCCTGCTCTGAGTCGGAGTCATTCAAACAGAGGTCTACTCACAGCGTTTTGGTGCTAAGCATGAATTTACCCATAAGGGTTGGGGACAAACTGCAGACTTGTAAGGTGCTAAATGCCAAAGACAGCTCGAACTGCAAAGTTACTTATTTAGACATGGTGGCAGGGTAATGTATTTAGAGTATCTGGATAAAGGCTGATGGCGGAAGGCAAAGGGCACAATGAAGAAGGGGAACTTCCCGGTAGGACTGCACAGTGAAATGTCATGGTCAAGGTGTGTGGCACAAGTCAGAAGTGGGGTGACTGGCATTCCACGTGTTCCCAGGTTCTTGAGCTTCTTGGCTGATTTATTTTATTTTTGGTGAACCACCTCCTGCAGATTCTTTAAAAAGAATTGAGATGATGAAAAATTTTGGAGGCTTTATAAGTATTAAATATTTTCCTCTTTTTTTTTTTTTTTCAATTTGTGTGTTTGGTACAAGGTCTCACTATGCAGCTCAGACTTGCGGTGATCCTCCTATTTTCAGCCTTCTCAGCCCCGGGATTACAGGCATGCACCACCATGCCCGGACTCTGTTACTGGCTCAGTGTGAAGCAGGAGCAGGGCTGGTGTGGTATGCGGGCCCAAGGATTGAACCCCAGTCCCTGCGCTTGCCAAAGCAGGTGCTTTGTCCACTGAGCTATCTCACTGACCCTTAATATTTTCTATTTTCCCATTATTATTATTATGATTTATTTATGTATGTATTTGGTACAGGGATTCACTATGCAGCTCAGGCCCACTAGTGATCCTCCTGTGTCAACCTCTCCAGCACTGGGTTTCAGTGGCTGGCACGGTGTGGGGCAGGCACAGCATGTAGTGCCAGGATCCAGCTTGGGTCCTTGCACTTGCCAGGCAGGTGCTTTGACCACTAAGCTGTCTCCCCGACCCTCCCATTATTATTTTTAAGAGTTTGGGTGGATGTAAAATTCTGGATAGAAATATCCATATCTATAAACTGCCAGTCTTATACATGAAGATGTTTGATGGTATTTTAAATCCTATTTTCCTCTCTTCATTTTTTTCTGTTTTCTGATACTGTAGAATGGGCTCCCAAGACTTGGCAAAATTTCCTTAAAATTCTTTCTTTTTTAACATATATATATGAGGTGTAAGTATGTCCTCTCTTTTTCTTTCTCCCTTCCTGTCTTCCTTTATTCTATTTCTTGGTTTCTATATTTTAGGTAAGAAAATGTCCTCAAATATCTTGTAGTTGTTGGCTATCCATTTGCATAATGCATGGCCAAAATTGGCATGGGAAAAATTAGAATGAACAAGTTGGGGTGTTAATTGTGGATTCGGGGGCTACAAGCTCTGAAGTCAGTTCACTTAGATCACTGCATCATGCCAAGGCGTAGCTATGCAGACGGAGGGCACGTGCATGCCTGGAGCAGACAATGCGTGTGCCGGAGAGTTTCCATTTGTTTGTCAGTGTGTTCTCCACATTGCTGCCCGGGCATGTGTTCTGGAAAGCTGACTTATGCGGATGACATACCCATATTGCTTTGTCCTCTGGCTTCTGGCTGGATTCAGCTAACAGAGGCACTAGCAAGCAGTTGGAAGCCTTGAGCCCAGAGGGTTAGGCACTTTGCTCCCTTGATCCCCTCCCTGTGGAGCCATCGGTGTTGGTGGCGTTGGTTCTCCGTGGAGGCAGAAGCAGATCTCAGGTGGCTCTGTCCTTTTCCTGCAGCCACAATTGCAGCTCCTCAGGTTAAGTCACTGCTCCTTGCTCTTTGGGCTGCTTAGATAAAGCTCCCTGCTTTTAGCTCAGAGAGGACTTGTCCTCCCTTTTCTAGACACCAACCCTGCTCATGCCTTTGCAATTATTTTCTGTGGTAGCAGAATTCTAAGATGATCCCTCCAGCTTTGCCACGCCCGATATGCACAGACTACTGCCTCCCAAAGTTCAGTCAAATACAAATGTTGATACTTCAGTTGTCTAACGATAGGGACAATATCCAAGTGACCTAATCCCATGAAGCTTTTAAGTCTAGGTGTGCAGATCACAGATGAAGTCAAATATGAGAAGCAGGAGGATTGGACAGGTGCTTGCTACCGTGAAGATGGAAGGGACAGTGTGGCAAGGTGGTCCCAGGAGCTGACCAGCTTCTGGGTGTGCATTGCAGGTGAAATTTAGCCTGCCGCCTTGACTTCAGCCTGGTGATGCGCTTACCAGAGAATTCAATCATACCACACTTACCTACAGACTGTGACCAGTGTCCCTCTAAGCCACTACATGGACTGTAGTTTGTTTTGTAGCAATGAGAAACTAAGGCAATACGTTGAGCTTTTCCCAATTTTCCTTTGAGTTTGTCAGTTGTATTCTATCAGTTTGCTAATGGGGGAAAAATTCTGAAATATCCTTCTCTTTCTGTTTGTACTTCAGGCTCTCTTGGCCTAACAAAGAGGTTCTGCCTTGACTCTCAAGGCATAACCAAAAACCTTATCTTTTCATTTTGTGAATATACTTGAATTTCATAATTTTTCTTTTCACATAATTGATTCACTTAACATTTGTAACAGGTCATGGGGATGCGGCAATTGGCCAAGAAACATGTAATCTATCTGAGGAACATAAAAAGTCAACAAATAAAATCCATGGTTAGATGATGGTCAACACCACATGGGGAAAATACAGCAGGAAATAGCATGGGAATGGCATGGTGCAGGGGATGTGATTTTATACACAGTGGCCAGGGAAGGCCTCACTGGGAAGTTGGTAGTTATTAAGAACTTGATGGAGGGGGTGGAACATGTGGGCCAGGGCCATTCCAGGCCCAAAGAAAAGCAGCTATGCGGCCTTGAGAAAGGACCAGGTCTCTGTTACGCCAGATAGCCTCAAGGAAAAACAAAGAGGCCAGTGTGGTCAAGGATAGATAAGTGAGGAAAGAAGTCTCACAGGTATTTGCCCTATTATAATAACTCGGGAGGTCTTAATTTAGTAAGTGATCTTTGAAAGTAAAAAGTACAAAAAAATTTTTGATAAATTAAATTTTTTCCTTTGCTCTGAATGTGATTTATTTCACTTTTAGCACTGACAATTTGTCAGGATAATTTACTGGGTAACTTTGTAAAAGTAACTTAGCTCTACAGACTTTTTGAAAACAAAAATTTGATAAATGTAATCTTTCCTATCACATTTGCCTGCAGAGACCGGTCTTGCATTGGGTTATCTTAATAGTAAGTAGTATTTCCATTAGAGGAAGGCCCGAGAAGTGAAACAAAATCAATTAATATTGATGCTCATTCAGGATCTCTCAGAGAAGGCTTAGTTAGAAGATGCCTCTCAGTCCATTTATAGATTCTAAAGTTCTTCTATGTTTAGTATATTTATAGATCACTGATGGGTCCTGGCAATGTGGTACTCATTGCATGAGTGTAAGTGAGGATTTGGTAAAGCTCTGACCATTTCAAGTGTGTAATTAATAAATATTTTGGAACTCTTATTATACAGTGAGATGGCGCAGTTCACCATCATAAGCACTGAATGAATACTTTTAGCAAGACAGAATGTATGGAATGAATTCTTAAATCTACTCTCAGAAGATTGTACCAACATCTGTAATGCAATATTGTAAGTTGAAGCAAAGAAAAATATTCACTCTGACCTACCTTCGCATCCTTATCTCCCAATACTACACCCTGCTTTCTGCTTACACTGTACTACCTCCTGCTTCTGTAGCCTACGATCCTTCTATTGATTGGAAACTGCTCTTCCTTCCTAAGTCATTGCATCCCAGTCCCCCAAATCCTACCTATTCATCGAGGCCCATATCAAATATTTCATTGTTAGGGGCCAGGGAGATGGCTCAGTAGAATAAGTGCTTGACTGGCAAGCGAAAGGCCATGAGTTCAATTCCTAGTTCTGTACC
>NW_004524789.1:1333184-1335717 GCF_000260255.1 Octodon degus
TTCGCCTTTAAAACTCATAATACATTATTTGTATCTTTATAATAATATGTATTTTATTCTCTTTAGAAATATATCCCTCTTTCTTCCTTTTACCTTGTAAGCTTCTTGAGGACAGGAAGCATGTCTGCTTATCTGAGCATTTCCTACTGTAGTCTACGGCAGCTTAGGGGCTTAAGGAGACCTCCTCTCAAAGGTAAAAAATAAAAAAGGGCTATGGGTGTAGCTCAGGGCAAAGCCCCAGTAGCATAACACACTCTCTCTCTCTCTCTCTCTCTCTCTCTCTCTCTCTCTCTCTCTCTCTCTCTCTCTCCCTCTCTCCCTCTCTCCTGTTGTTAAAATAAATTTTATATAATGCATTTGCAGACAAGAGCCCACAGTCTTATTGAAAAACAAAAGCTGTCTAATTAGACATGAAAATATTTCTGTGTCCTTCCTAAAGAAATTATATCCCTGGGTGAAAGAAGTACTTCCCGTACCATCACAAACAACTATCACCTTCATTTCTATTCCACCTTCATTATTTGGGAAAGACTTTCCATGTTTATTATGTTTTGATGTCCAGAATTTTTGGTTGTTAAGCTGTTAAATTGATTATCTTTTAGAGAAATATCCCCTCCTTTCATACACAATTTCTGCAACCAGACAAAAGAATCCTTAAGTTAGACTACTAGCTTCGCAATGCCCTGATGACAGCACTCCTCCCTGGAGCACGTCAGCCTGTGGGTTTGAGTTACCCGGCCGAAATGGGAGCCCAGGCCCCGGCTGCATTAGCTAAGCTGGAATAAACGTCCTAGGAAGCATTTTCCAAAAATCTCTTAAGTTTCTTGTGATTTGAAAAGCCAGCAGTTTCAAAAGAGCTTTTAAAATATTGCCCTATGTTTAAGCTTTAGGTTGTCCCATATTTGAGGGGTTTAAGCAATTCTATTTTAGGGGATTTTCAAAAAGATTTCTGATGAAAATCCGAGTTAAAGTCGTTGGTTCATATTTCATTAGTTCTCGTGTTGGCTGTCAACAATTAATCTTCCTCTGGACACTTGTCCGTTCTAATGAAAATAACTCTTGCTTTTATTTCTATTTTTTTTTTTTTTTTTTAGCTTTCATTAAACCGAGGCTTGGCCTGTGGACTTTTTTCAAACACAGATCAGGTTCCTAGAAATAAGTGCAGCGTTAAGAGTCTCATTTACCAAATGAGATGGCTTTCTCTGCTGCTATGAAGAGCCATGGTTATACCTCGTGTGCACTTGGAAAATTCTTTTGAAAATATAAAATATATAAAGTGAGTCTCTCTCATGAATTACAATACAAAGCCTGAAGTTTTAAATATTGTTAAGAGATATCTTTTGTGTCATATTGAAGAAGTTAGGTCTTTGGTGAGTGCAATCGTAAATAATCTTGTATTTTGCCATCTCTTTATTATGTATTCATGACAAAAACTCCAAGCTAGTATCAGAAAACACACATAATACACATTCATATATAATGTATTATTTCATTCAAAGAAATCTGATATGTGCTCTCCTCGCCTGACACACGAATTGAGTGACTTTTACTTAGCATCTGTTGGTTTTTTTTTTTTTTTTTTCAAATTTAATCTAGAAACAAGTTATATCAAGCTTGGTGTTAAAAGTCTATCTGATGAGATCTTTCCAATTTCATTATCTTTGGATTTGTATAGATAGATTACACAGACAGTCATTTTTACATTGAAATAATATTTCAGAATAGAGGCCTTCCTGTGTTTAGTCTTTCTATCATGGCCATGCTTACATTGAACATAGAATAATAACAATTTACCAGTGTAAGGCCAGCTAAATACCCAATCTCCAGCATTACACTGAATTTCAATACTGATGAAATGGATGGCCTTCCACCGTTAAAACTAAGCTCCATATTGCTTGATTGTAATGTTCCTCTGGCTTCCTGCCATATAAATGGATATATTAATATGTACTTCTCAAGAATGTTGTGAAGTTTAGTTAATTAATGTTTATAAAAGCTTCTTGAGATTGTCTACTGAAAGATAGAGTAGGAGCTAAAATTATATAAAAAGAAAACGGGAGAGCACTCTAGAAGTTGTTGCCTAGAAAAGATAAAATGCCCTCTCTATTAGCAATGTCTGAATCAATGACTTCTAGTGTCTTTAATTTATTATGGTATTTAATGGCTTGTGCATAAACATGACTTAAAGGTGCATCATTTTTTCATAGTGCAGAAGTCTATGAAATTGTGGTCAGAGAGGTTTACACAGAGCATTTGTCTAGTGTGCATTTGGGTGGAACATTCAAATCAGGGTTCTCATAAAAAGTGAAGGATTAGTTGGAAGATTAATTCTTGCTCCCAAGTGAGTATGTCTCATGGTAAGCATTCAACTTTCCCAGTATCTAACTTCTTCTTCTTCTTCTTCTTCTTCTTCTTCTTCTTCTTCTTCTTCTTCTTCTTCTTCTTCTTCTTCTTCTTCTCCTTCTCCTTCTCCTTCTCCTTCTCCTTCTCCTTCTCCTTCTCCTTCTCCTTCTCCTTCTCCTTCTCCTTCTCC
>NW_004524789.1:1335907-1340797 GCF_000260255.1 Octodon degus
CTCTCTCTCTCTCTCTCTCTCTCTCTCTCTCTCTGATAGTCTCTAATACATTGCTGGGCACATGGCCACCCTGAGAACTCCGCATTGCCCACTGTTCTTACTGCTGGATTTCTTTGTGACATTGCTAGGGTATGTCTTCAAGAAAAAAGTGAGGCCATTTTTCTTCCTTTTTCATCCTACTATTTGGGATGTCCATGTGCCCAGAAGCCATGTTGGATGTATGGACAAAGAAAACAACTGCAAGCTGGATGAAAAAAGAACCCAAAAGGCGCTTAGGTTCCGAAGTGCTCGCAGAACAGAACTGGCCTCGGAGGCCTACACTGCCTGCCTGTAGTGTGTTTAGGACACTGCTATTTCGAGTCTTTGTTATACACAACTCCTGATTTATGTCTATCTCTGTTGAAAGTGAGGGGGAGAAGAGCTATTCAATTTTCAGATCCTACACCAAGTTGCCCACTTACGAACTAGGTCTCCCTGAAAACCAACTGTAAGTTTTATTTAAGGGCACAATAAAGCGTTTTAATTTTGGAGTATAACCCTTCTTCCTAAAATGGATAAGGAAAATTTTCCTTAGCTGTGCCTCTAAACAGGATAGAGAGTTGTATTTTAAAGTAACTTTCTTCTCTAAAAGTCCTCAAACTATAAAAGAAATGAAATAGCAAAGAAAGTATTTTAGCTAAAGTCATAAAATCCTGATAGACAGGTAAAGGGTTCAGACTGGCCACTGCTTCTTTACCCTGTCCTCACTCATGCTTGTACTTTGCAGCTGAGTAGCACAGTGACAGTAACTGAGCTCTCAAAATTATAAAACCCAACAAACCTAACGCTACAGTTTTGCTTTTGTTTTTAAAAGAGATCTCGGGGGCAGAGATAGCTCAACGGACTAAAGTGCTGCTTAGGCAAGCTTAGGCAGGCGCAGGGACCGCGGTTCAGTCCCTGACACCACATGCTGCGCCAGCCCCCACTCCCAGGGCGGGCTGAGCTGGCCACAGTCCGGGGTGGTGGTTCATGCCTGCAATCCCAGCACTGGGGAGGCTGAAAGCAGGAGGATCACCGTGAGTCAGAACTGTGTAGTGAGACCTGCAACAACCAAATACATTTTTTAAAAAAGAGAGAGTGATACCTATTATTTAAACATTCACTAGCCAGAGCTCAGAAAGATGATACTGCTATAAAAGGTAATTTGTAGGTATAGTTATTAATTAGTCTCTGAAGTATTTTTGTTTTTAAATTTGCTTCTGAAATTTTTTGGTTGAATCTCTGTGTGTCTGACTCTGAGTATAGCTACACGAAATAAAAGCCAAGTGTATATAATAAATGCAGTTCTGGATTCAGGCTAAGTGGTATATTCAAGATAATATCTATATTTTTCATAATTTTTTGACCACTAGAAATTCACTTAGATTTACATTTCACTAAGGCATTATTAATTTCTTTTTTAAAAAGAATTTTTATGTATTTGGTACAGGGCCTCACTACACAGCTCAGACTTGTGGTGATCCTCCTGTCTCAGCCTCCCCAGCACTGGGATTACAGATGTGGGCCACTACTTCTGGTCTCAGTGGTGGCTCAGTACACCCAAGGCTGTGGCCAGCACGGCATTATTAATTTCTTCCACTGAAAATAATTAGTTGTCTATTGCTGTCAAGCAAAGCACCTCAAAGCTTAATGGTATAAAACCCTAACAATTATTTACTTTGCTCACAATTCTGAAATTTGGTCCCTATTGAGAGGGGGCAGCTAAATTCTGTTTCATAGAGCATCAGCTAGGACAACTCTAAGGATGTGCTTCTAAGAGATCTTCCCACACTGAGGGACAATTTGGTAGTAGCTCTGGGCTGGGACATCAGCCAGGACCATAAGCTAGGGGCCTGGTTTATTGCTCTGTTGGGCTTCTCTATAATGCTGCTTGAATGTTGGAGATCGCGAACTATAAATTGACATCATATCTCTCCTAGTTGCTCCTTGACCAGCCTGGCTCGTGGGCGGGTTTTGGAATGCGGAAACGCCGGGTGGTAAATTGACGTAGTGCCCGTCCTAGTATTTCCTTGCCCTGTCATTTGGGCCTGATTGGAAACTCCATGCCCTTTTCTGGATGCAACTGAAAGCCCTAAGGCTAATAACAGTTGTGCTTACAGGGCAAGACAAGACCTGCTAAGGAGCATAAGGAACCCGGGGAAAACTCTGATCCTTATCCTTAATCCTGAAAAAAATGTTCTGATCTTCCTAGTCTAGTTGCCATTACTATTCTGGAATGAACTGTAATGCCTTTACTGTACTCCACTGCCCTTCCCTCGTTGTTCTAGCCTCAGCTTTAATACATGCCAAAGGTCTGGGTATCTCTTTTTGTTTCTAGAGAGCAACTGGTGGTCCCAGATGTCTGCTATGCTCTCCTATTCCTCGACCTTGTCTCTTGTTCTTTCTGTTCTCTTCTGCCAAGCACTGAAACCTACACAGGAGACTAGAACGCACTGCCCAAGTCTCCAAAATCTGGCACCAGGGCAAGGGTCGCTAATGCTTAACTTCCTCCCAGTGTGGTGGTGGGTTTCAAGAGCACATATCTGAAAAGACAGGACAAAGAAGCTGTCAGTCTCATAAGACTGCAAACTGCATCAATTCTGTTTGCACTGTTCTCTTAGTCAAGCAAGCACAGAGCCCATCAAGACCCAAGAAGGCAGAACACTTATGCACCTCTTGACTGGAGCAATGTCAAACAGTGTGCAGCACTTCTTAAAATCTACTGCAGTACTAAACACCCCTAAACTAATACTAAAGACACCAAAGTGGAAAGAGAAGGAGAAAAGGGAGAGGGAGGGAAAGGAAAAGGGAAGGAAAGAGTTAAGGATGTGTTATATATATATATATATATATATATATATATATATATATATATATATATATATATATATAAATTCCCCACAACAAATGTAATCATTATGCACTGCAAACATATGCCAGTGAAAATAAAAGTTTAAGAGGAAAATGAAGAGCCATCACTTTTCATATGAAGAAGTGATAGACTACCTCTAACAAGTAAGATAATGGATTGACATATTTTAGAAATTTTTGGCATCTTGTAATGCAGTGGTTTTAACCTTTTTGTATTCATGATGTTTTATGTAGTAGCAATATTTTTATTGACACTCTATATAAAGCAGATACTGATGACTACTTAACTACCACTCACTTAATTCTCCCCATCTTTACTGAGGGATCTCTGAATTTATTTATCTTAGCATTATGCCCAGGTAAAAATTCTCAGTCCTTTGCATACAAAGATTATGGCTGAGTAGTACTCCACTGTATAAAAATACCACATATTTTTTTTACCCATTCCTCAGTTGATGGACATTTGGGTTGTGGCCAAACTGTAGCAAGTACAAATTGCTGCTATAAATATGGGTGCATAAATATTGCTATGGTATGTTTTTAATTCTTCGGAAAGATACCCAGAAGGTGAATAGCTCGGTTGAATGGGACCAGCTATTTGGAGAGAATCTTGCTTTTTGGGGTAATCTCTATACTGATTTATACAGTGATTGTGCTGGTCTACACTCCCACCAACAGTGGAGAAGGGTTACTTTTTCTAAACAGCCCCTCCAGCATTTGTTATTGGTTAATTTCTTGATGATAGCATTTCTTTCTGGAGTGAGAAGGAATCTCAGTGTGGTTCAAATTTGCAACTCTTGAATGACCAATGATGAACATTTTGTCATATATTTATTTGGCATTTGAATTTTATCATCTGAAAAGTATGTATTCATCTCAGATGCCTATATCTGGATTGGGTCTTTGAAATTGGGACATCTGATTGTTTTCAATTCTTTATATGTTCTAGACAGAAGTCCTTTGTCTAAGGGATGATTAGCTAAAAGTCTTTCCAATCTGTGGGTTCTCTTTTTACTCTATTGCTGATTTCTTTTGTTGTACAAAAGCTTCAATAATATGAGATCCCAATTGTTGATTTTTTAAAAGTATTTCCCATGCAGTGTGGATTTTGTTCATGAACTCTCTGCCTCTGTCTTCAAGATTTCTACCGACTTTCTCTTCCAGTAGATTTAGTGTTTCTGTTTTAATATTTAGACCTTTAATCTATTTTGACTTTAGTTTAGTACATGGTGATAGACATGGATATAGTTTTATCCTTCAGCATGTATGCCAGTTTTTTAAGCACTGTTTATTGAAGAGTCTCTCTTTCTTCAGTAAATAGGTTTGGCCCCTTTGTCAAAGATAAGGAGGCTGAGTGTTCCAGTAGTCCTCGGGTCTGTTTATTTGTCAATATTATGCTGATGTTATCATAGTTGCTTTGTAGTATAATTTCAAGTCAGAAATTGCAATACCTCCTGCTTTGCCTTTGTTGCTGAGAATTGCTTTTGCTATTCTAGATCTCTTCTGTGTCCAAATGAATTTTAGGAATGTTTTCTCTAGTTCTGTAGTATGATGCTGGCTGTTGGTTTGCCAATGACAGCTTTTATCAGATTGAGGTAAAGACCATTTATTCTGATTTTAGGCAGGGTTTCATTTTTTATGATGAATAAGTGTTGGACCTCGTCAAAACCTTTTCTGTGTCTATTGAGATATCATGTGATTTTTGGTTTTGGCTCTGTTGACGTGGTATATAACATTTAAAGATATGCATGTGTTGAACCATCCCTGCATGTCTGGGATGACTTCTACTTGGTTCTGATGTGTAATTTTCTTGATGATTTGCTGCATTCTCTTTGCTAGTATTTTATTGAGGATTTTTGCATCTATGTTCATTAGGGAGGTTGAACTATACTTTCTTTCTCTCTCTCTCTCTCTCTGTCTCTGTCTCTGTCTCTGTCTCTGTCTCTCTCTCTCTCTCTCTCTCTCTCTCTCTCTCTCTCTCTCTCTGTCTGTCTCTCTCTC